>NC_080761.1:27999024-28309221 GCF_020826845.1 Diceros bicornis minor
TAATATCTGAACATAACATTATTTTTCCTGAAAAATCTAAGGTCACATTCAAAATTGGGATAATTCAACAGGACTTGTAAGCTCTAAAATTACTTTATAACCCAATAGAAACGGTACCAATAAAATGCCCTCATTCTTGCAGATTTCCTTGTTCCTGCTGCATTCACTCCTCACATGATGGGTGGTTTCTGTGGGACTCAAATATCTCAACCACATTGGCCCTCTATGATATCTTCATGGCTAAGGCCATTTGCAAAGGCCATGTTTTATTGAATCTACCGTACAGTTTCAGTTTGGAGGGAGTCATAACTTTTGTGATCACCCATGGGACAGATCTTCTTCCATAGAACATTCTTTGTTGGTGAATGGACCCTTTACCAAGTCCAGGTCCTGGTCCAGGCTGTCCATGATATTGCAGACTCACTAATGTAGGCTTATCTGCTTCATTAGCTCATCAAGGGAGCTGACAAGAAGACCTACACAGGCATTAAGCGTTGAAAGTGGCATTCACACCTTGATCTACTGGCTATGAAACATTTCTCCCTCAGATTATCAGAGAAATCACCTAAATTTACAGGTTGGCCTGCAGCATTATCTATCTGGGGTATAGAACCTCTGAACAAAAGGGCAGAAAATGTAAGTGAGCCATTCTTGAGAATTGCACATCACTGCCCCGGCCCACCCGTTAGATCACAAAATTGCCCTCAGATTAGCTCAGGAGCAGGCCTGGGGAGACCGGATTTTCAAGTAGTAGAAAAGTAAACACCTCAATTTAAAATTGTCCTCAGCGTGGTCTCAAGTGATACCTGGCTGCTTTAACCTGGGGCACTATTTCCTTCCACAGAAATAAAAGTCTTTTCAGGTAATCCTTTCCAATCAAACTCTGTCTTACCAATCTGAAAAGTTTGTTTCAATAAGGGAAGCCAACAAGTTAGGAGACGTGCAAGAGTTGTGTGTCAGAACTGCCATCTTCCTTGTTCATCTTAATGCTCTGTGAACTATCCCTCTCTTGGAATCTTACAAATCATTGTCTACTAGCCACTAAAAATTTCCATTTCAAAACTGTGACTTCTTCAAACCATGAGTCCTCAATTGCTGTGGCTTCTAAAAAATCAATAGCGTTCAATGCTAAACTGCTTCTGATCCTACGCCCATATGTACTAACAGGTTTCCATCAAAATATTTTTATGATAAATCAATTTACTAGCACATAAAGGTATAAGTGCTTGACAATCATTAAACAAATATTTTTCTTGCGTTTGTATAATAGAATGTAAAGGGAACAACTTCAAGTACTTTTGCCATTTAGCCAAGTCTTAATCTTCGTTAAATTGTCTTAACACTTCAGACTTTACATTAAACTAATTGATGAGCAGTTTCCTTTTCCTTTGGCATTTTTCACTGTTTGGCTTATTTCCATAGATCTTTAGCACAGGTTTGAAACTGGTGTGAACTCCTGGCAAATACATTTCTAGAAAATATAAAAGGAAGGCTTAAAATCTTTGTTTTTTAGTTTTTCCTCCCGCCTCGTTCTGCTCTGGGTTTGTTGCCTACTCAGTAAAGCAGAAGACGTAATCAATTATAAAAAAAAGGCAAGAACAAAGAAAGTAAAATAGAACCCAACGGAAGCAGGAATAAAGAAGGAAGCAGAGAAATTAAACTTTCACAGTTATAAGCTAACTCAAGAAGTAAAATTCCAGGAACAAAGTTAAGCAAGATGGCCACCTGCCTGTTTCAAATGTTCCCCGAGTCACAGAAAATTAGAATCAATCATAAGATGCTTTGTGGACGCTGTGGCAACTTAGGCTCCTCGGGCCCATTACGGCAGCTCACCTGCCACAGCTGGAGGCTCAAAACTAAGAGCTCAAAATCTTTTTGAAGGTCAAATGCAGAAAAGTAAAAGAGTCATGAACAGGAAGAGGAATTCTGTTTGGAATGACAAAGTCATTTCAAACTAAACCTCTTAAAAACTTTAACAACACTACCAGACATACAAAAACACACACCAAGACAAATGTGACTCCTAAGCTTTGAAAATGAGCCAAATGCTGTATGCTACATATAGTAAAGGTACTAATGTTTTCCATAGAGATATCATAGATTCCCAAATCTATTTCCAAGAGGTTTAAATGCAACAAGACTAACCTATCATCATAAACTATACTGAACGTTGAGCTATTTTCCAATCGATTCTGGTTAGCATTGACTCTTAACTGTTGGGTTCCAGGTCTCTAGTAAGATCACAGATTTATCGACTGAAGAAGTAGAGAAATGTTCTATAGACTGTTTTAAACTGATTGTTAATTTAATGTGCTAGAATAAATGTTCATATATCAAATATTTGGCAAATCAGACATATGTGCAAACAAAAGCTAGTCACACTTTTTCGTGTATACATCTAATACAAAATATTTATGTACATTGATAACATCGTACATTAGCATATTTCTTGTATATATATGTACCTGTACCTGAAACCTCTGTAAGATTTGGCCAGCCCTTCAAATAAGTTTTAATCTCATCTCCTAGGGTCTCAAAAAGCAGAGGCTTTGTTTTCTCCAAGAGACAGTACCCAAAGCAACTGATAAAGGGCCACCAATGCTAGGAGGACATTAAGAATGCCTTGATGACTGACCCTCTTGAAATATTTGCTTTATGCCCTTTCCCCTGCATTTGGATCAACTGAGAACTGTCGAGCTTAAAAAGTTACACAAGCATGGTCTTTCTCCTATTCCACTGTTACGCATCAGTAAATTCTTAATTCTTTATGGCTTATTAGTAGTTTCAAAAGAAAAAACAGTCTGCTGCCAAAACCTGGCTCTGGAATCAGATGGTGGTGGGAGTGGGATTCGCAACCCACAGAAAATAGAAAATTCCCATTGTCTGGAATGTGGAGCTGGTGGGACTTTTGCTTTCATATTCATACCATGACAGTAAGAGCTTTCCCTATGTGAGGATGATAACCAATTATGTTTGCACAAGTACATCACCATTATAGAGTGGAAAATGCACAAAAATCCAGGCTAAGAAAGTAAACGAAAAAAATAACTTCCTTATTGCATATTAATCCTTTCTTATTTTTCACCACATACGTGAAAATTTCCAAATCTGGAGTCACCTATTATTCAAACCAAGGCAGAAGGAAGCTGGTCTGGGAGTGCCATCCCATCCTCCCCCACCCCATGGTTGACAAACATTAATGGTCATTCTTACAAGTTGTTTTACTGATGTGAAATTTTTCCTAGATACCTGGGGTATCCTTTTAAAATGCAAAGGTAATAATGACTGTTCCATTAAGAAATCCACATGCAGCCTTCTACCTGCTTAAGGGGGAAGGAAACATTTCCTTTGAGTCTAAATCAAGTTAATAAATTTAAGATACCTGGGAGGGTTGGGTGCTCTGAATTTTTGGCAGAAGTCCAGAACTAAAAGAGCTAATGCATTATTTTACTTTGTTTCCTTACGAGAAAAAACAGTCTGCTGCCAAACCCAACTCAGGAATCAGATGGGGAGGAGGAGCGGGGGATAATTTGCAGTCCATTGATAAAGGGAAATACAGATGATGTTAGGAGAATTTTTCTCATTGTGATCATTCCCTTTAACCAGAGTGAAGGGTCTAGAGAAAGGTATTTGATGTGGCTGGGTCTGCTTTTGCGGTCATTACCTGAATAGAGGTCAGGCCCGGGCCCCGGGGAGCGTCCCACCACCGCATCAGCAGCATCTCGTGGGGAAGTGGCTGGCTGCAGGGGCTGCACGGTGAGGCAATCCGTGAGCAGGTCAGGATGGATCTCTGCACTGGACCGCAACTAAGAGAAGAGAAAACAGAAGACAGATGGGAAAGAGAAGCTGTTCCTTGGAATACTTTCCTGGAAAGCCACTATGCCCTAAGACTCATTGTAATTCAATCCACAAATATTCATCAAGCAGCAACTATGGGTTAGGCATTGGGCTTAAGAGAGAGTCAATAAAAGGGTGAGTTCTCCAGCCCTAATAACACCTGGCAGGTGCTTCAGGAAAAATGTGGCCAAAGGCGGATTTGACTTTAGTTCTTGATACATCCACTTCTGGGAACCCAACTTCTTACTATATTTCCTTTTATTTGCTCTGTATCTTATCAGAACTTGTAGTGATAACAAAAACAAACTCAAGTATATTTAGTCCAGATTGGAAAGCACTTTTAAAATATAAAGATACTACCATGAAAATATCTTGGAGATAATTGAGAAATGGTCATTGAGATTTGATACCCATAGATTTTACATGAGAGGAACTTTTAAAATATTATGGAGCATGATTAAAAGAAAAACCAATGTCATTAGCAGCAACAAAACGCCAACAGTAAGTTACATGAAAAAAACAAAACAATTTAGATCTCCATTTTATCACAATAACAAATTCTTTACGTATTAAAGAGTTACGTGTGAAAAATCAAGCCATAAAAATGTTAGAATAAAGTATAGGTGAAAAGTTATCTGATCTCCTTATGAAAAAGAATTTTGTAAGTGTAATTTGAATGGAAATAATAAAAGGTTTCATTACATAAAAATATTAACCTTCTGCTTGTATAAAAACATAACTTTAAAAAGCCTAGAAATATATTTGTTACAGATATTATAAATAGTTACCATCTTCAGTGTCTAAAGAGAGCAGATAAATTGATTTTGTCTTTATCAAGATAAAACTAAACTTTTAGATAGAGGGCTGGGGTATACTTACTCATCGAACAAATATTTATTGGGCATCAAACACTCCCCTACGCACTAGGGATGTGTCCTATGGAACTTATACTCTAGAGAGGAAGCAGACAATGAACAAATAAAATATATACAGTATCAGCTGGTGATAAATACTATGGAGAAAAGTGATTAAGAGAAGCAGACAGTGAGTAGGGATGAGGGATATGGCTTTAGATAGGGGGATCAGAGAAAGCCTGTTGGAGGTAGCACTTGTAAAAAGCCTTGAAAGAAGTGAGGGAGTGAGCCCTGAAGATATATGGGGGAAGAACCTGTCTGCCCTGTAGTGTGCCTGGATTATCCGAGGAATAGTAAGGCTGTAGCGGAGTGGATAAGAGAAATAGAAGATGAAACCAGAGATGTTAAGTAGGGGGAGACAGGGGGTAAGTTTTGTGTCCCTCTCCCCCTCCCAGATTACTAGACCAGGAAATGGCCTTCCAGATCATTTAGGCTCTTAAACATTCTCTAGTCCAGGAAGTATCTAATACATGAGGCAGGAGGCACATAGCAGAATCTCCTGGGCAGAGATTGCCTCACTGTGCAGCCCTTGACATGAACAGAAAATTTTAAAATGGAGAAATAGAAATGACAATTTACATAAAAAATGTTCAGCAAACTTGCAAAGAAATGAAATGTTAAACAAACTTTTTAACTTATCAAATTATCAGAAACTTTAGAAAGAAGTAGTGGTAGTGAAGGTACAATGAGAGAGGCATTCTTAAACACTGTTGGTAGGAGCATACAAACTTTCTAGATGGTACCTGGTAATATTTTTTCAAGCCCCATAATTAAAACCATTTGATCTTAGAATCTGTCTTAAGGAAAAAGCCAGAAAGGCGAAGGAAGATTTATATCCAATGCTCTAATGATACATAGCATTATCAAAAATTAGAAAGTTACTTAAATGTCCACAATTAGGGCTAATAAATGATCTTCTATCAATTTGATGGAATATTATGCAACCATTAAAATGATGTTCATGAAGATAAAAGCAAAATACAAAATTATATATACAAAATGATAACAATTGCATAAAAATACATCAACAAAATACTATAAGGAAATGTAATCCAATATCAAAACTGATTTTTGTTCCCAGTGGCAATATCATGAATTTATTTCCTGCTTTTTAAAAATCTTTTCCTCTGTTTTCCAAATTTTCTACATTCTAATGATGTGCTGGAGCTAGCTTGCACCAATCCAACAGCACCAATCATGTGTATCTTTTCCAACCTTTCCATGCAATAATGTGAGACTGATAACTTGAAATCGATCATGGAAAGAATATTTATACCATGGAAATTGGCAAATGCTACAAACTGAGGCTTTTTCATCTGGAGAGCTGGTTGTTAATCACTACCAGCACACCACTCGCAATGACTAGGAGCCATGTTCTGATCAGAAAGAAAACCACACACATACAAACATACAAGACATCAGTTTAGCAAGCAGTATTTCTTGGATCCCTAAAAGCTTCATAAAGAGACAAACATACATCCAGGTCTTAGTCCAAGAATATGAAAATGGCATAATGACCCTAAGTATAGGGAAAGAGTATTTAACACATGTAGTGAATGAGACATAATTATATTATAATTTCCTCAGCTTTGCCACATTGGAATCCTTGACCAAGACTATCTGAGTTAATGCCCAACCCTCTCAGGGCCTTCGGAAGGTATGTTTGTTATTTTGGTACTAACCTAACACATGCCACAGAAGAAAAACTGGAAAAAAAAATCAAGGCTTAGAATGAGTTCTGGTGATCACTTTTAATTTATCTTCCATCGTTAAAATGTGATCTGGGACCCTCATGTTCTGCTAAGCGTAGACACGAATGTCTCTCTGCTTTCTGTTAACCAACTACTCTAGGGTTTTACAGTTATCAGCACCGATGAGGTCCTTCCAAGGAATTTCACAGCCGTGGTTACTCCTGGAGTTAAAGGCAGGCAATTCAACAAGTATTCATGTTTTCCAAGAGTGTGATTCCATACGACTTTACGGTGAGAGTTAATTTGGTTTTCTCTGGGATTAGGCATGGTTCTAGAAAGTGCTTCTTAAATTGAACAAGCCTTGAGGACCCTATGCAAAATTTCCAAAGGAGGGCCATACACATAGAAATGAAGTAATGATATATGAGCTTAATATCCCTCTCTCCTGCCCTCCCAGATTATTAGACTAGAAAAAGGCCTTCCTGATCATTTAAGGCTCTTAAACATTCTCTAGTCCAGGAATTATCTAATGGGTGAGGCAGGAGGCACACAGCAGAATCTCCTGGGTGGGTTGTCTTTCAATAAAATACGGTTTTATATTTGGAGTAAGAAACCCAACTATTTATATAAAACAAATTACATAATGTATATTTCAACAACATCTTCTTAGCTGCTAGGAAAATAAAAAAAACAGAGGAAAATTTTTCAATGCAGGATGGTCTCTAACTGTGGTTCTCAACCCAGGGCTTCAGAATCACCCTGCAATCTGATTCAGAATGCATCAGAATCACCCCAGAGCTGCTGATTCAGTAGGTCTGAGGTGCACTTCTAACAAGTTACCAGGTGATGATGATGCTGTTAGTTTGGGGACCACACTTTCAGAACCATTGATCTCTAAGAATCCTGACGAGGAGAGCTAAGATTTTTCCGGTTATGGGAAGAGGAAATAAATTGTGGAAATACGGAATTATAAAAACCAAATTGTCTCTAACACGTGAACCTCATGTAATCATTTCTTATTATGTCTCTCCTCAGACCCCATAATAATAAATGGTTACATGAGAGTCACGTCTTAAAAACAATTTGGATGTATATTTTCTTTCACAGTGATAAAAAGGGTTAAAAAAATGCAATCCAGTTTAATACCTGCTCTTCGGAGAGAGCAAAGGACTTGCCTTTTATGGAGCCTTTACTGCTTTTTACGGAAAGAAATGGAATTTGAACCCACCGATCATCAGTTCATCTATTTTAAAGGGCTGCCATGTTGTACAACACCAAGGACCTTTATGCACGTTGTAATCTATGTGAATCTACTCGAAGTTGTCCCACTCAGCTGCCCTAACCACACCCCATTAGTTCCAGAGTGGCACTGCCCTTCTTTATCCTTCTCCTCCATTCACTGAAGAAATATTTCTTGGTCCTAAACCATATGCCAGGCACTGTTCTAAAGGCTTGAAATACATCAGCAATCAAAACAAAGATCCTCACTGAGGAGTTTATGTTTGTGAGGAGGGACTAAACAGTAAACAAACTAAATAAGTGAATTGTATGGAAGGTGGTAAGTGCTATGGAAAAAGGAAAAAAAGAGAAGGGCACGTGGGATTGAGGACGATGGGAAGAACTGTGGCCTCACTGAGAAGAGATAATCAAGAGCACAGACTTTAAAGAGTTGAGGAAATTAGCTAAGTGCATATCAAGAAGAGAGTTCCAGAAGGAGGGAACTGCAAGGAGGTCAGTGTGGCTGGAGTGGAGTGTGAAAGAGAAGTAGGAAATGAGGTCTGAGAGGTGGGGTGGGGGCAGCACCAGCTCAGGCAGGATGCTGCAGTCCTCAATTGGGACTTTGGCTTTTAGTCTTAGTGCAGTAGGGAACTCTTGAAGGTCTCTGCCATTTGCTTCCTGGGAGACTCATCTCATCCCCTATTAATTATCCACAGCCTCAAAGGCACTTTGTCTCACCTTCTTTGAGAGTCCACATGAATTGTGAGGTATAGTTAGTTCTGTGTCAATTCAACTGGGCTATAGTATCCAATGACTCAATCAAAAACCAGGTGTTGCTGTGAAAAAATTCTGTAGATGGGGTTAACATCTATAGTCGTCAACTTTAAGTAAAGGAGATTATCTTCTATAATCTGGGTGAGCCTCACCCAATCATTGAAAGGCCTCAAGAACAAAAAAACTAAGGTTTCCCTGAAAAAGACGAAATTCCTCCTCTGGACTGAAGCATCAGCTCCTGCCAGAGTTCTCAGTCCTACAGATTTCTAACTTGCCAGTCCCCACAATCACATAAGCCAATTCCTTGAAATCAATTAATCTCTTTTCTCCTGGTTTTGTTTCTCTGGAGAAGCCTGACTGATACAGATCCTAGCAGAATGCACTTTGAAAGCCACTACCAAATGATGATCATTTCAGGTTAAGAAGCAAAGAGCATTGTGCAGACGAATCTCATAGAAAACAACTAGATGTGCAGTCACCATGGCACACGTTTAAAGACTGCATTTCAATTCAGTAAATATATATGGAATCCCTACAGTGTGCTCGATAACAACAACACTATGAGGTGCATATTTTGTGATTTCCATTTTAGAGATGAAAATGCTAGAATGACCCAGCTAGTAAAGGTCAGGCTTGGATTAGGGCATCAGAATCCAAAGTCAGGCTCTTCAAAGTCACATTATACTAGCTCAAGAAATAACCCATCCCCAACATTCTCCTTTCCCCCACCACACCGCACACACTCACACAACTTCCCCTTTCCTCTGGGGACTTTTTTATATTTTAGCCAGGAGCCTATCATTCAGCTGTTGTTCTAGCTAGGGAAAGAACACAGGGTCCCCAAGTTCTCTGGAAAAGTTTCTAATATATCTCTTTAGCACTGTGTAGATTCTGACACCATGCCCTTCAGGAAAAGCAGTCTTTGTTGGAGTGGAGATGGAGAAACAGAACAGACCACTGCTGTTTGGTTTTCACTGTCCCTTCCCCTAGAGGTTTGTCACCTGGTTGGGTCCTAGGCCAATAATATGAATATCTGCAGTGGAGAAAAATAAAGCACAGCACGTGTTGTTCCTTAAAATCTGCATCCTAAGCACATGCACAGTGGCCCCAGGACACCTGAAATGAGATGACCTTGACCCAGGGGCTCCTTGACTGCAGTACCCCTCCCCAAGAGAAGACACCTCACTTTTCTCTCTCCTGATTCTCCAACTCCCTGCTCCTCCCTTGAGTCCTCTTGCTCTTCCCATTCCTTCCCTGACATTCTCTTTGGTTCTCACTCCCGTCTCTGGGGAGCTGAGCGAGACTGTGCGGGGTCGACACTCACTTCTCCATGCTTCCCCATGCTTTCAGACATGGGGTCAGGGAAGGCCTCTTCAAGGAGAGGACATTATGGGCTGAGACCTGAATGAAATGAGAGAGCAAGACAGTCAGCAAGAGCACTTTATGCAGATAGAACAGAAAGGAAAGAAATCTAAGGTGGAAACAAGCTGATGGCTTCTAAAAACAGCTACCTGGAGAGGAGCATGCTCACAAGAGAGCAAAGGGAAGGGTGTGGGACAGGAGGGTAGAGAAACAGCCAGAGGTCAGGTCATGTCTAGCCTCCAGCACAGGAAGATTTAGCATTTGATCTCATTGTAAAGGCAAGCAAATGGGAGGGAGGGAGCAGGAAAGCAACTAGTTTGTCTTCTATTATAAAAGGATCACGCTGATCATTGTGGGGAAAGCAGACAGCAGGAGGACAAGAGTGCCCAGTTTGGGGCTACTTCAACAATCCAGATGAGAGATGCTGATGTTTTAGAGTCAGAGGCGGTAAGAAGCGGTAAGTCTCTGTTTTGAAGGTAGAGCTGAACGAGGTGTGGAATATGAGAGAGAGAATCAAAGGGAATCAAGGATGGCCCCAAGTTTTGGCCTGAGGAACAGCAAAGGAGAAGAGAAGAGTAGGTGGAGGTAAATCAGCAGTTTGTTTTGGATATGTTAACTCGGAGATGATTCCTTGACATCCAGGCAGAGAGAACCTGCAGGCAGCTGGATATCGGAGAGCAGGGTTCAGGGAGCACGGGGCTGGACCACAAATAGCAACCCCTCAGCTATACTTCTCCCTCCAGGCTCTCTTCCCTGGACAATCCATCTTGGGATTTCAGACAGACTCTCCTAAAATAGAGTTGATTATGCCATATCCAAGAAACAAATTTCCTCTCCTCTTGTTGAGCACAAAAGCCCCAAAACGCTAAGATAAGAAGAGCCTCCGTGATGTGATTCCACCATATGCCATGGACAGATATTTTCCCTAGGCCTCAACAAAAGCCTCTGCTCCTTTCAAGAACACTGTCTCACCGTCTGCAAACATCCCATTTATTATGCTGTTCATTCCTCCTGCCTGCAATGGCTTCCCTCCTCCCACTGTAACTCCTCCAAGATCCAGTTTTCAGCTTGCCTCCTGAATGAAGCCCCTCTGACCAGGCCAGCCCACACTGGGCTTCCCATGCTACCGGGAGGGTTGCAGAGTCTGCTTTCAACAATCCTGCAATTGGACATGTGGCTTGGGCTTTGTTTCTTATTATGAGTTTAGTCGGCACAATCGTGTTGGAAAGTTCACGAGGATAACTGATTGCCTCAAATTTTTGAAACCCCATAGTACCTGGCAGGGTGGGACCAACATCCAGGGAAATCATTGGATTTGTAAGAATGAGACACAATTCTTTATCTAAAGAAGGTTACAATCCCTAGTGATGTGTGGATGTGTCTAAAAAAATACAGTGAGGTCATGTCTTAATTACCCTTCCGAATGGAGAATTTTAACAGACACAGATAACAGTAACTACAGTGGAGAGGCTGCTGATGCTCTGCCCCGACCCCCTCTGATCCCTCTGATTAGCTCTATGCCACCCCTCCTCCAGCTTTGGTGTGCCCATCCCCCAGCTTCTGTGTATTTCACAGCCAACATCTAGCAGTACCCCTCCAACACACATATGAATGACTAGCCTGTACTCCTTTGCCTTGAAGTGGGACAAACTTTAAGGTGTAAGCTCCCAGTGGGATCACCCCTGCCTAGCTTCTTCCTCTTCTCTCACTCCTCTACTGGATTCTCCTGGGAGCACTTCTAACAACTCATGTGCACCTGAATCCTTGGCTCACAGGCGGCTTCCCAGAGCACCTAACTTAGTAAACATTCCAAAATTCATTTGATTTGGTTCAGGAACACTGAGAGCCAACAGCAGCACTCACAGGATGCTCACATGCACACTGTTCCCTCCTCTTCAGTACCTGTTCTGCCCACACACCAGGGGTATGGTAACTAGATATTTAAGGAAGTATGGTGCTCTGGGACATTACGGATAATACTAAAAGCATAACTGTGGAGACTAAACTAAAAATAAAACACTAATTTACAATAATAATCAGCATTCAAAGGGGCCTCAGATGTCGCTGGGTCTAAACCTCTATCTTATGCACGACTTCCCTCCAGCAACCCCAGTAAGAGTCTGCTTGATTCCCTATAGTAACGGGCAACTTCTTCACCTTGGCAGTTAGCTTCAATTTTAGACAGTTTCAGTTGTCAGGAAGTTTTTTTTGCATATTGAATCCTGATGCAGCTCTCAGCAACTATTAGGATTGCATGCATCCTTGTATTCACAAACCTACAGTAAAGCTCATGAACTTCCTAGGAAGAAATGAGACATCTCTGAGTCTCAAAACCCAATCTGTAAATCTTTGAGTGTTAATGACCCCGATCTTCAATGACCCATTTTAGGGCTTAATTTCTCCGTCTATCTAGATGCAAGTAAACAAACTGGCTCCTTAGCTTCTGTACAACCTAGTATTATGAAATATTTGCTCCAAATGATAGTCTTTCACCTTAATAATGAAATCAACCATCAAGGCTTGACAAGGTTCCCGCATTTGGAAATCTGAGCTGCTTCACTTAACAATGCAGGGATTTTTCTTAATATATAAAAACAAGGCACCGTCAATTGTGATTTGTATTTGTTTTTTTGTTCAAGACTATTCTGTTAATGTTTATAAGCTCTCAAAACAAGAGACGGAAATTCTACTCCCGTCATTTTCTCATTTCAGATATGATTGAATAATCGTCCAAGATTAAGTGAGTCAAGTGGAAATAATTAGGAAAGGGAAAAAGGCCCAGATTCTTCAATTTTCAGTTCCATTACATTTTATTCCAAGAGCAAAGGCATTCTGTTAATCTGAAGCGAGATACACTTCCAAAGAAAATGAGGCACAATCAAAGGCCTTTTGTTTTCCCTTTCTCCAATGAGCATGGTCTATCCGGGCTGCACATGTTTATGCATCACCTCGTAGGGATTCCTTTGTTCTCGAGAAATCAAATGCCACCAAAATATATTTCTGAAGAAACTCAGCCAGAAGGAAAGATAAGTAAGACTTTTTTTTCCAGAGGGTTAAGGTTTATTACCAGAACATTCTCATCAAGCGTTCTCTGTGACACTTCCAGCAATGTGGACCTCAGGGAATTAACTCATTGCCAAAAGGCTTAAAAATAATTACAATGAATTAACCTATTATATTAATTACAATTAATTTCCAGTTGAATCTAAAAATTCTTTCTGTAGGGGATTCCTTAGCACTGACATTTATGAAGTGGCTTTGGCATATCATAGGTAATTAATCTCCAACAATCTGCTATCAAATTCATTTCCTTTGAGAATGACCAATTTGCAAAGAGGAAAAGAAAGAGTGAAGACTTAGAAAAATAGTACTGGAACAAACCTCTTTGGGAATGTGAGGTACTGTCCAATTGGGCACCATGAACTTCTATATATAGGGGATACCTATTTGGTTAGCAGTGACTCCAAAGGCCAAAAATTTGATCCATAGCTGATTAACGAACATGCCAAAATATTTGAATAGACACACATGCTCAATAAGAGACATGAAAAATCAGTGCCAGTATAGATAGAACAAAACTACTGGTTATTTAGTCAAAAATGGTAATTGACGGGAACTGTTCACAGAAGCAGAATTTCAAAGTAAAAAAAACAAAAACAAACGAGGGTCCAATAATCCTATGAGCCAACTCTATAGCAGTGCTGTCCAACAGAACTTTCTTTGATGACGGAAAGTTCTACTAATTGGTAGACACTAGTCACATGCAATTAACGAGCACTTGAAATGTGGGTAGTGCAACTGAGGAACTATATTTTATTTCATTTTAATTTAAATTAATTTAAATTTAAATGTATGATATTGAACTGCACAACATTACTGCATATCATGCTGTCAGCTCAGCCTTTGTCTAAATCCCTTTGATGACAGGGAATTCACTTCTTTACAACTCAGCACCCTCCATTGTTAAGTAGCTCTAATCGTTAGAAAGTTTTGCCTCAAGTTGCACTGTAATCTGCCTCCCCATAATTTCCACTCACTGGGGTTTATTTCTCTCCTCCTCCTCCAGACCACACAGAATAACTTTGCACACAATCTACAGTTCTTTTAATATTTGAGAAGCCTCAAAATGCTGTAGAATCATAGAATTTCAGCCCTGAAAGGGGCAGTGGTTTAGCTTCTTTGTCAGTCCTCCTTGAGCAGTTTTTTTCTCCAGGCTGAACATCTTTAGTTTTTTATATAGATAAGAGGATACTTAAGTAGGAGTAGCTTCGGCCTTTTAGTTTGACAAACTGTGGTTCAACTACTGTGTGATCCTGGGGAGGTATATTCACTTGCCTGAGTGTAGTTTCCCTTCTGTAAAAGGAAAATAATATCACTGAGCTATCCTGGTTGCTTTGAGAACTAAATGAGATAAGAGTCAGAAAACACTTGACACACAGAAGTCATTTACTAAAATGCTAGTGCCTGCACTCCCATGGAGCATATTATTCTATTCACCACCCCAATTACTCTCAACATTGGACTTCAATGACCTGTGTGCAAATGGTACCTCAATACTAATATAATGAACAAGCTGTCTGACCAGGATAGAGAATAACAGAACCAACACATCCTTGTTCTAGACTTTCCACCTCTATCAATGCAGACTAAAAGAGTCAATAGCTTTTTAAAATCCATGTTATATTCTTCATTAATTCATTCATCACATATTTAATGAGCCCTCACCATGTGCCAAAACTACGCTAGGCCTAGGACATAAAGTGGTGCACAAGATAACTGAGTTCTCTACCTTCATGGAGTTTACAGTGTGGCTCAAATAAAACTTGCTATCAAGTAAAATCCCTAAATCTTTTTTCATATGTGATGCTTTTTATTTCTGATGGCTCTTATATTCAGAAACTAACCTTTTCAAGCCCCATTGTCATTTTGTAGTCCAGAATATCTTGACCATATTTTATTTGACTCAATCATTCAGTTGGCTACCACCTCCCCCACTTCAGTGCCATCTACAAACTTCATGAAAACATTCTCTGGCACCAAAAATGATGTTAAATCTCTGCCAAAGAGGGAGTTATCTCTGAAAAATAGCCCATGTCCTATTGACATTCAGCAATTAACAACCACTTAAATAATAGCTTACTCATGATATGGATCGTGAAAGAGAAGAGCATGGGCTCTGGATGCAGAATACCTGGATTTGAGCTTTCATATCCTTACTTATGAAATGTTAGACAACCATGAACAAGGTGTTTAACATCTCTTTAGCTCAGTTTCCTCTGTACAATGTGGATAATGGCACCTAATTTATAAGGTTGGTGTTAGGGATAACATGAGATAATAAAGTATTTCACCAATACATAGTATACAGTCAATGTTTACTACATGTTAACTACTATTTCTACTATTACTTTTTTTAAAATTAATATCCAGTGTGGAAGCACTGTAACACTGTATAACATGCACCCTTATCTTCTTTTTTCTCCCATCTATTTTTAGATCTCTTTCTTTTTATCAACCTCTTCCTTTTGTATACCATAATGTGGCAATTTTACAAAGGAAAAAGAATGCGGACCTTGGGGTCAAGCAGATGCAAGTTCAAATTTCAGCTCTGCCACCCACTAATATGTGGCCTTTGGCAAGATATTTAACCTTGAAAGGTTTCAGTACCATCCTCGGTAGAACGGGGGTGATAACACCAACTCTTTGCGGTTACTCCTTTAGGTGACCTAAGGAAAGTGGCTAGCGTAGTATATAGTTAATTTGAGTTTTTTGCTCAAGAAGTAGAAGCTAACACGATTGTCAGGAGTGATGCCTGTTAGAACCCCCGGCGTCTTGCTTAGCCTCATAAATAGAATCTGGGACCAAACAGTGTCCAAAATGAAGACATGGTGTCCAAATCAAGATACAAGGCACAGTTTTCACAGATGAATATCACTCTAAAATTATTCTGTCTCAGAAGAATGTAGCTAGCTTTCATTCTCTTGGAAAAGTCCAAAATATATTAGAAACCAAAACCAAGAATAAAACATTTCAGAACACTTTGAGGATGTTAATACTTTATCTAAATGTCTTATTTACCAAAATCTGTACCACTATGTAGCTGAAGAGAGTTGGGGAGTTGAGGTTTGAAAGGATATTAAAGTCAGAAAGGCATGCGCTTGGATTTTTTGTATTGATATAAAAATACCATTTTCCTCCTAAGTCAATATTATTCTAAAACTGACACCAAGAATCACATTTTTTTCCTGACTGGAAAATGATACACAAATGGACATAGTCAAAGGTAGATTTAAACTTCATCTGGAGGAACATCTCAAAAGCAGAACCTAAAATTGAAAGGTGGATTCTATTTTTTGGGCAGAGAGAGAAATATTAATACGGAATTTCAAATGGCCATGGAAAACATCCTCCTTCACCCTTTGGGGCCTAGTTATGGGGTTGTAAAGACTCAAAGCAAGATGAAGGGTTTACTTCTGTCATAGCTTCATAAATTCCTCCTGACACCAGCTCATTGCACTAATGTGACCAAACAAATTCCATCTTATCCAGTCAAGTGTAACATTTTTCTTTCTATTCAAGTGTTCTCAAGGTTTAATTAAAGCAGCCAGCTATCTAGTAATTACTTCCCCCATCCATCTTACCATTGTCTCCCTTTGAATTGATTTCTGACTACAGCCCCAGCCTATGCTACAGTTTAGGAAGTGTGGGGAGAGACTTAACGCAGAAGTCATATTTTCCTTCCTTTCATTTAATTAAAACAGATTATCTGAAAAAGATTTAATGCTGATTTTAATGTGCATGAGTGTTTGGACAATTTTTAACATGCCTACTTCTAAAAGTTGAAGGCTGTCATTTCAATGGAGAGCACTTACTTTCTGCTCTCTCATCCATCCTACACTCAACAGTCAGTTTAATTTTCCTCAAGTACATTGCTGACAATGTTCCTTTCCCCTTTCAGAGCCCTTTAGTGACTCTCCACCAAGTATTACCTATAGCCCAAACTCATAGGCTTTAACAGGCTGGCTCTCACATAGCTGTGTGGCTTCATGAGTCCCATGCCTCCATGTCACACAGAGCCAAGATGCTCTTCTCTATAATCTTTATTCATTCTCATTCATGTCTCATGCTGTACTTCTGGCCACAAGCCTTCCTCATCTGAAGTCTTCTTTTCTCCAGACTCTGCATATCTATAACACATTCAGCATATTCTCCAAAGTCCAATTCAATGTCACTACTTACTTGAAGTATTCCCAGGTCTTTCTACTCCAAAGTCATTTCTTCTTTTTAAACATCCCAGCAGCAATTTCTCTGTATTGTTCTGATGGTACTTGTGGTTTTCTACATTGTATAATACTTATTGATAAATTATATATGTGTACATGTCACAGAAGACAAAAAAGCTCCTTATAAACAGAAACCATGTCTGTTCGATCATGCAATCTAAAACAGTGCTTCTTTTCCCACTAAAGGTACTCTATAAATGTTTGGGGAAATGTGTGAACAAATAAATAAATGAATAACAAATGAATCAATAGTTGCCAAGGGTTCATTAATCCATGCTCATCCTTTAGAGCAGCCCCCAAAGACAGATAGAATCATGTCTTCATGCAATACGAGGGGAAAAAAAGAGTGAGGCAGTTTAAGCATGCCAAAATTATCAACTAAGAATAAAATAAGAACTAGCCAAGTGAAATCTTAACAGAAGTTAAAAAAAAAAAAAAGACATTTCCTTATAATACTCAGTCTCTGTTCATGCCAAATTTCACTATATAATACTATTCACATTTATATATTGCCTCTTGGAATGTGCAAATGAGCAATTCTTCCAATAAGAAATGTTAATTCATTACATTTATACTTCATATCTCTCATTCATCTGGAAGGGCTGGGAACAAATCCAATTTTCTACCTTGCTTTTAAAGATTCAATGTCTAGCATGTATTTGATAAGCAGAACACAAAAATTTTGAGCTGAGTGGGCCTGAAATTACAACTCTAGGCCCCTTTTAACAACCTACACAGCCAAGATGAGAACCTCCGCCTTCTGTCTCCTGGATGAATAGGTGACCAGCTATGGTCCTGGGCTCCCTGGTCACTGCTCCACATGCGGCCTTTAATACTAGTGCAGAGCCCTTTCCCCCCTGAGGTAACACCACCAACATAAGAGCTTGCACATGGTGTTATTTTTGTCAATGCACAGAAGCATTTTACTGCAGGTAATTTCCCCTCTCTTGTCCAAGGACTGTATGTTTTAGAGGGATGCATGAATCACATGACCTTTTGATGCTTTGGTGAAATGAAGCTCTTCTCTTTGGTCCTTAGATAGGAGGCCTGGTTCAGAGAAGTTCTTTAGAGAGAAGCCTGAGACAGGAACTAGATTCCTCTAGAGTCTTCCTGTAGTCTCTAGCCTCTGCCGAAGTCATTTTCATGTTTAGAACCCACTATTTCCTCTTTGGACACTGACATCTCTTTGTCTCTCTTCTTATCATTGACCACATGCAATGAACTCTAATCCTCTCTCAAAAAAAATTAACCCCACCCCAAAAATCCAGACTAGAAAGCCAAAAATCCAAGAGAAGTGTGGAAGGATGATGAGGGCTGCCAGCAGTCACTCATGGCACAAGGATTACATCTCAGAAGCTCTGTCCTAGACTACACTAGTCTGGCTGGTTCTGACAGAATGGGAAGAAACGAGAGCAGGTCAAGACAAGGAAGCAGAAACAGGCGTTATCAATGTTGTACACTGTCCTCTAAGCTGGAGAACATGATGCTATCTCTCTTCCCCAGATGTCCTGCTATCTGCAGGTCTGAGCATGTCTGCTTTTGTTCTCAAGGTCTACAAGAAACTCCAGACTCAGTGATCTGCCATGTCTGACTCCACTCTCAACTGCTCTAACCTCATGTTGCTTGTCTGTCATCATTATTAGCATCCCCTTGGGAAGATGCTATTATTGGAATAATTTCACATTCTAACACTGCAGGAAGCTAGTACAAGTTGTAGCTACTTCAGATCTCTGCAAAGAGCCCTGTGCACTGGTAAGTTTTAGTCCACTAGAAATAAATTTATCAAAGAAATATTCTTATATATATGCTGGGGGAAGGAACAGTGCCATAAAAAGACGTGTCTCTCTTTTATCCTCAACAATCCTCCAAAGTAGAACTAGGAAAAATAGGTTTGTTGTAGAGTCAAACAACCAACATTTTAAGCCAGTGTGGGAGCATAGTTTTGGTCTCAATTTACAAAAAGAAAACTAGGTACTTTATTTTTAATCAGAAATTAACAAGTCAACAGTACTCCATGTAAAAGAAAATCTTAGAAAAAAAAGTAGAGACACTAAGAAATAATAATAATCTATCCTTCTGAGAATTCTGTTTCACTGTCCACAGAAGCTAAAGTCTGTGCTTTTTAGCAGAAACCCAAGAGTCTGTTGACAATGGGAAAGCACACATCTTTGTAAAACTCCCATGGCTATCAAACATCAAGGAAAGGTGGTATGTGAAATACAAGCAACTTAATTTTTCCTTAATATTTTGAAGATCAAAAGAATTATCTCTATTCTACCAATGAGATACTCCTCAGTCTTCTACCTCCCCACTGGGGGAACCAAGCAAATTCCTTGGTTTCTCATGTCACTACCACAGGCTGAAATGATGTAACAATAACAGCAAAGAGGGGTGTCCCCCTGAGCCAACTCTCTAATCAGTTTCAAAGTATGTTTTGTTGGTTCTCATTGACACCACTCAAAGGAACTGGTCACTAGTGGTCTCCAAAGTTTTACAACAAATTGTGTGATTAAATTCCTTAAACACATCTGTCCATTACTAATCCTCTTTTGCCAACATCCCTTTCAGAGAAAAATTGCAGCGCTCCATGGTGCCTGATTTATATTTCATTTTGAGAACAGGAAGTAAAGGGATTAAAGTTAAGGATTAAAACACTTACTCTTTACTGCATTTTTTTCTCCTCCCAAATGGCTTCCTGGTTGCCATGGCTACTGTTCACTGGTCCTTAGCCCTGAATGCACGTCTCTTTGCATTAATAAAATATTTTAAACGAGACTTTGTGGAAAACAAAAGGGAAAGTAGCTTTAAGTTCAATTGCTCTTGAAAGAAGTTAGGATTTTTTAAAAATCTTTTTTCTTCGTCCTTTTATTGGTATCCTCACGAGTGAAATAAGAACTAAAAGATAGCACAGGAACAATCTAAAGATCTACAATGCAAAACCAAAATTATACAGCAGCAGCACAACGAGATTACTCCAAGATAGTGAGCTGGTCCTTAGCTTACAAACCAGTGTTTGTAGGAAGATTAAGGGTCCCTGGGAATTTCCCAAATGTTGCAACACCACGGAACATTTTAAAGGCAAAAATGCACGTAAGTGCAGTGTTGCAATTCCACATTGCAAATACCAGCCAGGAAATGAAAAACTGAGGCTTTCACCACCACAAAGTTAACTTAACCATATCAATGTAAATATCACTACTTTGATTCCAAGTCATTGTTGTTCGTGGTGGCAGCATCTGCATAGGAGTGTGGCCAAAGAGGCAATAGCCACAAAAAGCGTGTGCTGTCAGGGCTGAGGATATCTGCATGTACAGCGCACACAGCTGATGCAGAGTTGGGCATCGAAAAGCAAGGGTGACATTGACAAGTGAGCAAACACAACTACGTTTGAGTTGTTCCTTTAAAAAACACTCCCCTAACATTCATTTTAGAATATACTGCCTACATTCCTTTAAAAAGCCAACAAAAACTAAGGAGATGGAATAGTAAAACCCCATTTTAGGATCTATTCTTATAGTCCAAAAGCAGGACAGGCTCCAGAATAAATTGTGGAGTGACTTCTAAAACACCACTCCACTCATTTTTTTTTTCAATGCTCCTCAATGCTTGGTTTTTCTCTGCCTTGACACACAGTGGTTTCAAACTATTCCTTTATCCCCCAGAGACTCTATTGAAACTATCTCCCCCAGGTTCAAGTATACTCATCATTTCTCACTTCTTCTGATTTCATACTTCCATTAAAACCATCTTCCTTGGATAATATCCACAGAGGACAGACATAGATGCTACTTGAAAACTTTTAATTGAAGCCATATTGATATATTAATGGGAGTCAAGGGACTGCTGCACTGCCTTTGCCATATAACAAAACAAAATTTCTGGAGACAATCCTATAACTGGAAAGAATGACTGTAAAGGTGGTGATTCTAAGTATTGTATCAGGCTAGGGGTATGGATAATTTTAGGTATAGGTGAGCAACTCCCAAATTGAACCATGAGATCACTGATGCTACCCATGGGCAGGACTATAGAATCTGAAACAGACGTGGAGAGAAATGATCTGAGTTACACACAGATCCACAGGGTACAGAATCATGTCTTTCAAATATCCACTTTCCTTCTTTCCTGGCTTCAACCTTTTTTTCTGAAAACCACTTTTATTTTGGGATGATCTTGAAGATTTCGGGCCATTCCAGAACAGGCTGGGGTTACTGTTTGGCTGTTCTTTCACATTTGCAATCAAGAGAAAGCAACAGGAACCTACTATTGAGAGGCATTGCTCCATGGGTCTCTCAAGTTTCTACATGTCTTGGGAGCAGAGGCACTGACTGCCTTTCTGGACCATATTCTAAGGATGTTTCTACAGCAAATAGCTTTGGAAAACTGACTGGGACAGTATCTTCCTCTTGAGGAAAGGGCAGGCATATTTTCATCCATTATAAAAGATTTTTGCTCCCTAAGCTCAGAATTTCCCTCTTTAACACAATCCACTGAGTGTTCAAGTGTCACCTGGCCCTCTTTGTGTCATTTTGTGAGAACTGGGACTTAAAAAGCTGGCACAAGATAATGATGATACTCTGGCTACTGCTATTGCTGTGAGGAACAAACTCTCTTTTGTCTCTGACCCAGGAAGCTCTTGTCTTCTCCCAGCATCCATGAAACTATGGCAAGCTAACTTACTAGCTTGTACCTATGGTAAAATCTCAGACCCTTTACAGTTCCTGCCACCTACAGAACCATTCCTAGAATGTGCAGGCACTGGGCAAGAATTTTTTCACAGAGTTCTTGTCTATATAATCAATTTGAGTCACCCCAAATCAGTATATCAGCATCACACTAGAGGTCTAATCCCAGGTGATTCAGCTAAAGAAATGTCACACTGGCCAGCAGGAGTGATCTGCTCACCAAGCCACCCTCTTAGAATTAAGGCTTGCCTGCAGGGCCCCAGGATGATTCCATAGGCATAAGTCCCAGAGCTCATTAGGGCACCTAGTTGACCCCACATACGGTGCAAAGGGTGGGAGAGAAATGGGGCTGGCACCCTTGTGGGTGCCAATCTGAGCTCAGGGTTCCCACCCATTGTACTCTTGGCCCAGCCACCTAAAGGGGGGTTTTGAGAATTTTAAGGAAGGTACTCTAAAGCATGGATGCCCCTAGGGGCAGAGTCTCAGTCAGGGTCCCTGACACTATCTTCTAACAGAAGGCCACTTTAGAGCTTCTGGGATTGATCCTCATGCCAAGAACTTCCTGACAAGTTACGAAATTTCCCATGTTGGAAAATCAGACAGCCCATAGTAAGAACAGTAGAGTCAAACTGGCACTGGACATGGAGTCAGAAAAACTCAGCTGGAGTACAGTTCTATTACTGACTTGAGTGTGCTTTGTAAAGTCACTTAGCTTCTCTGAACCTCAGGTCTTTCACCTCTAAAATGGGCTTACAATAATAATTGTAATACTAACCTTGTAGAATTGTTGTGAAGATTAACGAGGTAAACAGATATGAAAATGCCCAGTAAACTGTGCTACACAGGTATTTGGTTATTATTGTTCTTCTCATTTCCTTTAAACTCTTATTTCATAAGGGAAGACAATAAAAATAGGTAATTGCACTCATCATGTTATTACTGGATGTTCTAAAGGCCAATTCACCCCTTCTTGCTATCACTGATGGCTGAAGAGATATAAGTGGTACCAAGTTTGTGAGTGTTTTGCTGTGTTGAAGTCTCTGATCAATTTCAAGCTTAATAATCTGCCGGAGGAGGGGGCTCATAATTGGGGTAGAAATGGGAGGCAGGGAAAAGATTATAAAGCATTAAGCTCCTCTGCTCACTTATGCCACGATTTTAGGGCACCCTAATGTGTCTGAGTCTTCATGACTGAAAATTGGGAAACACGTTCTTGACATATTTCTCCATATAAAAGAATAAGATTACTGAAAAAAAAAAAAGGAACAGGGGAGTGGATCATCTTTGACTGCTATTTTGAGTACACAGAAATGAAATCTGATTTCTGTATTTGCTTATGTACAGATGAGGAAATGTCAAGGATATCCTTTGTACTATCATCTCAAAACGCAATTTCTATTCAAAGTCCACAGTGGATAAATATCATCCAAATTCCTATAGCTGGTACTTGTGTGCTCGGCTAACCCAAAGCACTATCGTGAAACAGAGCTTCTTGTCTGTTGTGTTCTGTCACCTCTTTACCTATGTGTTCCCTTTTGCGTCAACTTTTTCAGAGCCCAGTGATGTCCTTGCAAATACTGAGAAAAACTCCTTATGGCAGTGATTTTTACTATATATTACCAAGTAAAAAGAATCAAAACAAAGGAGCCCCACAATATCTTTATATATATAACATAAAAATACATGGAAAGATATGCACCATTGTTAAGCCATTGTGATAAAGTATATCTCAACTCTGCTACTTCCTGGCTTCTATATTTCCCACAGGTGAGAGTGCCAAACAGGAAATGCTAGAGAAATAATTGCTGGAGGTACAGTGGGAGAAGGGAGTAAAGCCTAGCATAAAAGAGAAGATAGCAAGACAGTCTACCTAGCTAGTCAGGGAATTCAAGGTTATAAGTCTACACAAACTCTGTTACAAAAACACTTGTAAATATGATTATAAATGTACGCTTTGAGAAAGTACAAAGAGATAAGGCCCATAAAGTGGAGAAAGAGAGATCCATACCTCAATTTCAACAAGGCAAAAAAGATAAAGCCTAGAAATGCAACTGATGAACAGAATGCTTAAACTTCATGCTTCGAAAGGTTCTAGAAAGAATTACAGGTTGATGAGCAGTTCAGAAGGAAGGAAGTCAATAAGAGCTAGGATGGGGTTATTGAGAACAACAAGAGAATCCTAATTTCCTTTTTAGATATGATTAGGTGAAAACTGCACATATAATGAGCCTAGAATGCAACACGATATTTTGCGAACTCTCTCATGATAGTATTTTGGACAAGACTGAGAAACCTGGAATGATGACAGCCCAGCTAGATGCAGTCATAATTGGATGAGCCACTGCATCTAAAGAATATTGATTAATGGAAATATGCCAACCTAATTGCCTTGTCTCTTTTCACCCTAAATCCCTAATTCATCCCCCACATTACCACCATAATTATCTTTCTAAATCATAGATATGACCATAGTCTATGTTTAAACATCTTAGAATGGCATATAAGGCCCTTTAGCACCAGTTCCCTTGTCAACCTTTTCAACCTCTATGCTTGCCTCAATAGGTAATAAATGACATTGCAGGTCTCATGTAACCCTAGCTGAAACTGTATTCTATGGCATAAACAAAAGGAAAGCATAGAGAGGAATGCAATCCATATGCTAAAAAATGTGGAAGCTAAGTAATAAGAAAAAATCGTAGGGAACTAGGGATATGAATGCAGAATTTCTACCTACATCAGCAAGGCATTATGGGAAAGAAGAAGTATCTTTGAAAAACAGTACTAGAAGCCATGTGTGGATGTTCCAGGAAGGTAGGTTTTTGACTCAATAATATAAAGAATGTTTGTACATATTAGACTTGCTAATTAACAAAAAAAGAGATTGTCTTAACAGTCAGAAAGCTTAAGATTTCATGAAGAGGCTTTATGAGTACCTTTTGGGACTTTCTAACTGTGAGTCCCCAGACTGGGCTGCAAGGAGGATGAGGTGACATTTAAGGACTCTTATAATTCTGATGGACTACAGCCGTGCCGACAACTGGCCCTGTGTAGTGGCAGTGTAGCAAGCAACCATGCCAAAAAGCTGCTTGGGAAAAACATCTTTCTATCCTAGTTAAAAGAACAGCTCTACTGAGGCACTACTATCTGTAGTCCTTTAACAGTTAACTCAGAAGTTAGTCCCTACTCAACAAACAGCGGAAACAGTGAGCATTTAAGATGTCACATGACACTATCCTAGAGTTTATAAAGAGGGCTCTAGATTGCCTAGTGAGAGAATAATCTTTTGCCAAAATGTTTTGTGGAATGCCAAGATTGCAAACAGTATGTCAAGACTTAACAGACAGCTTTGCATTAGGCAGTATTAACTAATTCTGGCGCACGTTCTGTTGGTCTTTCGGCTTGTAGGAAAACAGCATACCACCTTTTGGCATCATACTTGGCTCCCTTTCTGCTTCTAAACTTTCTCATTTTTCAGAAATAAACTAAAGCGAGTAGAAGTAGTAATAAAAAATTCATCCTGACTCTAAAGGCCAAAAGAATAAAATGAGATAATGTACACAAAATAGCTCTGAAATGTTAAAGCATTAAATGTAGGCAAAATAAGACCCTTTCTTTATTATCACTCTTACCACGATCACTATTAAGACATCTGATTCACAGAGATTGGATTCCACTTGATGAACAACTCAAGTGGAGCCTTGCAGAAGGCTCAAAGATCTATTCGTCAAGTTCTCCTAACTTCTCAAGCAAGAATCCAACTAAACCAGCTGGGGCAGGAAAAATCTCTTCTCCCCTTAGAAAATTCTTGTTTTATCTGACTTTCACCTCTTTACACCACTTATTAAAGCCAGTTCCCTCAGCAGAAATGGAGGATGGCAAGCCATTTTCCTCTGTATTGTAATACCTTCTAATAATAACTCCCACTCCCATGGCCACAGCTACTTCCTCTAAGGATTCAGCTCTGTCTACACTCAGGGCTGCAACAAGCTCTGTGCATGTGTTTTCTCACTAACAGCTACGACAAACCTAAGGGATTGCTGTTCCTATCTTGATTTCACAAACGAGAGCCTGAAGCTCAGAGATGTTAAGTAACTCATCCAAGGTTATATCATTAAAACTGGTGATGCAGGGATTTGAATCCAGGTCCATGACTCAGAAGTCCATATGCAGAAGAGATGAGCAGATAACTCACACAAGAGGAAATAAAATAGCAAATAATTATAATAATAAGGAAATAATGAGAAGTCTTCTGTCAATTTAGAAAAGGCAAAGTCAGGAAACAACCGCGGTCTATAATTGGCACAAAAGTAAATCTTCAGTATGAAATCTACACCCATCCATCTCTCATTCCCACAACAATATCTGTGGGAGGACTGACAAATGGCAGGGATTTCAAACCCAAAGACATGTATTCTCTGGATGAAAATGGATATTAGGACAGTCACCTTGCCTGGTTGAGACTTTAAAACACATAAACATGACTATAAATGTGTTTCTTGTGTGAGGATATATAAACCATTCACAGTTCTGCTATGATCTCAGTTTCCATTAATTGTTTTTAAACAGCTAAAATTTCTTCGACAGGAAAATAAATTAAAGGAGAAGTCCAGAGTAGAGAAAACCAACTTACTAAAATTTCAACAACCACCTGTCTTCTCTCTTAGAAACCCTTAATAGACACCATGATGTAATTCTAGGAGTAACAGCTAACGTTTATTGGGCATGTATAATGTGTCAGGCAGCATGCTAAATGTTTTACTATCATTATTTCATTTAATATGATATAAACACACTGTATTAACAAACATTATATGATAAACATGACAAAAACGACTGATGTAAAAGTTAATAAGTTAATATTATGGTAAACTTGTATGATTCTGTACATTTTCTGATATATAATGCAAAATATATGTTTAAAAAGTATCCAATTATTTGCTTAAATATAATCCTTTTATTCTCTTAGCACCGTGTCTTTAAATTGTTTGGCACAAATATATTTGCTTTGAACAGTCAATGGGACCTTCATTCCTTTAACGAAAGGGAATGGGACCAGGTATATCCAATAATTAATTTCCTTCTGTTTTCCTAGTGAATAGTCAATTTGCACTAATATAAATTATACTTTAAAGTTCATCATGCCCCATTTTCACATGGCTAGTGTCACCTTCAAACAAAGTAACCTCAGTTAAATTTTAACAGAATGGATTTTAGTTCATGGATGTGATGGTTAGTTTTATGTGTCCACTTGGCTAGCCTCTAGTCCCCAGTTATGCAATAAAACACTAATATAGGTATTGCCGTGCAGATATTTTTTTAGACATGATTAACATCTACAATCAGTTGATCTTTAAATAAAGTACATTATCCTTGATAATCTGAGTGGGCCTGATTGGATCAGGCAGAACTGAGGTTACCCTGAGAAAGAAGACATTCCACCTGTGGACTGCTCATCCAATCCCGAAGCTGGGAACTCTGGTACCGTCTTGTCTCTCCCCTCCCCCTCATCCCTGGCATTCAATCCATCACCACTTCCTGCCTATTCATTTTCATTCCGACTGCCACTACCCTCATCCAGGCCTCCATTAAATCTTGTAAGAGTGCACACTGTCCTAACTGCTGCAGTTGCTTCTAGTCTATCTCCACTCCACATTTCAATTCACCATTTATACAATCAGCCCACCCCTTGTCAAAATCCAGCTTTAACATCTCTGAGTGTTTCAAGAGAAAGGAGCATATCTTACCACTTCTGTACACCCAAGAACTCAGCAAAGTATCAGATACACAGTAAATGTCGGGTAAGCAGAAGTTAATCTTCCAGAGCTTCAGAAGCACAGACTCTTCTCAGTAGGGCCAAGTCTTTTTGGGAATTGTAACTAAAGCCAGGTGAAAAAGTCACTAGGAGTCTTGCATTTCTTTTGGCTCAGAGTGTCATTTTTTTTTTTTAACAGCTTTATTAAGGTATAATTGATATACAAATAACTGCATATATTTAAAGTGTACAATTTGATAAGTTTGAATATATGCAAACATCCATAGTACTATCACCACAATCAAGGTAACAGACTTATACAACACCTCCCAGAGTTTCCCTGTGTCTTGTTGTAGGGTTTCTTGTCTTTTTTTTTGTCATCAGAGGGTCTTAATTTAGGAGAGTCAGTGAAATCTCTGGAGACTTTCCCTAGAAAAATGCATTTAGCATATAATTTCTGAGATTTCACGAGCTTCCTAAAACCCATCCAGCCAGGGAGCCCGTTTATGGTCCACGGACCCCAAGTTAATAACCCCTGAATAGAACCCAAACATCACATGTTCAACTGTGATTTTAATTCCTTCTGGTTTGGGTCCCAGCTTCCTTTCCCTTATTTGAATCTTCTTTGCACTATCACCCAAGCATCTACAAGACCTAGAAAAATCGGCTATAGTAATCACTGAAAGATGACTCCATCCACAAGAATATTCAGTTCTCAGGAAGGAAATAGTTCCCAGGACACTATTGTTCTGTTGTCAGTCACAATCGACTGCCATGGGTTGCAGATATGTGATATAACAATGCTTTCTACTGAAATAGCTACCCTTTCAACCCTGAGGCCCTGTGTTTGCCTTTCAAGGTAGCTGTGAAGATGGGCAAATGGGAAAACCAGGGGAATGTAACTTAAGCTAAAACACGAAGCAATTCATGGCACTGCTTGAAAGCAGCCCATACCTCCTGACATCCAATCCAAACGCTACTCTAAGACACGGCCACCTGCCCAGTATCCACCATGAAAAGTTTTACATTAGGCTTATCCAAGCCCTTATGTGAAGTCACCCTGAAAATAAATCTTCACAGCTCAGAGAGCCAAGATACAAACAAATGGGAAAATACTGCCCATGGATATCAAAGACAAAGCTCAACTGAAGCTGAAAATGGAAGACAAGAGAGACCTAGCAGAGAGAGCAGTAATTGCACAAGCGAGGTGAGTACTTTAGAAGTGGAGACCAAGAGCAAAAGTCCAAGAAGGGCCATGGTGAGCTGTGTTGTGATATTTTAGGACGCTATATTTAGGCAGCACAGAGTCTGAGCTAAATGCTTTTATTCCAAAATCATTTTCATCAAGAATCTACAAAATCTAATAAGAGAAAGGGGATGAGAAGTTTAGAAGGCTTCTGTCTGTCAATCAATCAAAAAAGCAATTATCTAGGAACTATTTCCATAAGGTAGCGGTGCTAGGCACTGTACAGCCTGAATTGTTCATTAAAGCACCTGTCATAGGATCCTCATTCCTTACGTAGTTGGCCGGAGCTGTGCCAAACACCCTTATTTTTCTGCTCCAATTAAGAATTTTCAGGGGGAATAGAAATAAAACTACTTTGCCATGTATGACAAAGTATTAAATAATATGTAATCAAGAGCAAGATAAGGGCCGGCCCCGTGGCTTAGCAGTTAAGTGCGTGCGCTCCGATGCAGGCTGCCCGGGTTCGGATCCCGGGCGCGCACAGACGCACTGCTTCTCCGGCCATGCTGAGGCCGCGTCCCACATACAGCAACTAGAAGAATGTGCAACTATGACATACAACTATCGCCTGGGGCTTTAGGGGAAAAATAAATTAAAAAAAAAAAAAAAGAGCAAGATAAAAACCCATAGATCTCCCTATTGCCTTAACAATAGAACATAAGACCTCACTCCTTAAGAATCTCTATCATTTGCAAAGGAACTCCCAGATACCATGTTCCAGAAGCATTCTCTGTGCGACTTGAGCACAGCATTTCTCCTACTGTACTGAAAGCATGTGTCTCTTGTTAGAATGTAATCTTCAGGAGGGCAAGTTCAGGTCTTGTTTCTAAATCCTCAGAGCTGGTGCAGGGCCTCACCTGTGCTACCTGGGCTGATTGCTCAGCAAATCACAAATCCTGACCATCTGAGTCATTTCTTCAGGCTGGAGATATGAGCTATGTGTTTCACTGTCCAGCATACAGTCCCTCTAATGTCACTACAATTGAGGACAGGCTGCAGAAAAGTACAATTATAATAAGGTAAGATGATCCTGACATCTATTGTGCTCTTAGTAGTAACAGGTTCTTTTAAAAGAAGCTCAAACAGGAAGGTACAGTATTTTGACTTAAGCTGTACTTTTAAAAATTTTGCAGCTAACACATTTTTCTCATTTCTAAAGTAGTCATTTGAATGTGTTCCTGACTATCTCACCTTAACAGGTCCCCCTCTGCAATCTCCATATCAACTCCCTCACTGTTTCCTTGCTTGCATTTATGTTACTCACTTTCTGTTGATCTTTTTATTGTCTTTGGGTTTCATCAAGACAATGTGGCTCTATGAGGACAGAGAATATGTCTGTCTTAAACACACTTGCATCTATGGTTCTAAACCCAGCGCCTGGCACACAGTAAGTGCTTAATAAATATTTGTTGAATGGAATAAACGAAATTATTTGAGATTGTATTTCTCAAATAATTTACTAGAAGAGTAGTTTGATGAGATTCTCTAGAGGAAAAAGATGATTGCTTTTTTGGCCAAGTAATTTTGAGCAACACTTTTCCTTTGAAATACTGTATATCCAAGACTCTGAGAACTCTTGCAAGAAGGAAACCATTGAATATTATTTAGCTCAGCATGTCCCAAATATATATGACAACAAAAAACTTTTTAAAGCTAACATCTAATAACATCCTGTGGAATATGTTCCAAAGAACACACTTTGGAAAACATTACTTAAGAGCTAAAAATGACACTGGGCCACTAGGCCCAGAGATGCTAGTATTTATTTTTCTGCATTTACAAGGCTCAAGACAGCTTTTCTGATCTCTCCAGAAAGAAACAGAAGCTTTTTCTCACTAACTGCTTACCCGCATGGACAACTGCCCCTACTCCTCCACCTTCCCACCCCCAAATGTGAATTCTCAATTCCTTTCTAATAGCTCTAATCACCATGTAGTATCAAAATGCTCTCAGAAGCATAACTGGCATCACTGGGTCTAATTAAAATAGAAGCCTCCATGCCACTGGTTTCAACTCCAAATCAGTACTATTGGCATAGAGTTAAATTTAAGATGACTTGGGGCCAGCCCAGTGGCGCAAGCGGTTAAGTGCGTGCGCTCCGTTGTGGCGGCCCGGGGTTTGCCGGTTCAGATCCTGGGCGTGCTTGGCAAGCCATTCTGTGGCAGCATCCCACATAAAGTGGAGGAAGATGGGCATGGATGTTAGCCCAGGGCCAGTCTTCCTCAGCAAAAAAAGAGGAGGATTGGCAGATGTTAGCACAGGGCTGATCTCCTCACAAAAAAAAAAAAAATAATAATAATTTAAGATGACTTGTTTTTATCATGTAAATTTAATTATTAATTAGCATCACTACTTTGAACCAAAATTATTTGTCTTACAAAAGCATATCCATCACTTTCTTAAAATCAGTTACCTTCAACTGAGGCAGCAGGATATTCAGGCAGGATAGCACGTCTCATTGTCACTTTGAGGTGTGATGTAAGTAATTTGTCACCAACAATTGTTAAGCTACAGAAGTTAGTAAGTGACTCACTCGGAAAAAAACATTGTGCCATTTTAATGTCACCCCTATATAGCATCACTCTTACTCAAATTCCAATGATTTCTTAAATGTGAGAGGAAGGGGGCAGGCTACTTCATCTTGAAGTGATATGTCCGTGATATGTGCCTATCACTGACCTTCCATTAGGAGTGGGAGTGATTTTTAATTTATTCCAGAGAAAGAAAGCCAGAAAGACAGACAGAAAGAAAGAAAGAAAAGAAGAAAGCAAAAAAGGAAAAAATGAAAGAGGACTGTAAAAATGTAGGCGAGCCTCTGATTGTGTACCCCACTTGTGGACGCCATCTGCCATGTAGATGATGACAGAAAACAACTAATAGAAAAGTGAGCCTCACTAGCTCTTTTAATACATGCTTCCATTTAGGGGAAAATGTATTTTTTTCACATAAGTTTTCAAGATTCCAACAACTGTACAAAGCAAGGTGAGCTACGTGGTACTTAATGAAATTGTTTGTAGTTTTGAGTACGTGTTGGGTAATGGCGGCTCTGAACAGCTTCCAAAGAAATGCCAGTTATACATGAAGAGAGTTGCATTAAAGAAGCTGCTCTACTTTGGCCAAAAAGCTATAGAGAGCTGTTCTCTAAGTAGGAAATATAAATACATGTTACATTCGCACACATTTCAAATGCTGTGCTTGGTTTTATAACAGCTTGTGTTGAGGTTGCAAAAGTGAAAGTCACCAACCATGGTGGGTCAAAGGCGAATGTTTAACAAATATTTAACAAATCACACCCGAAGTTTGGAATCTTTGTGGAAGCGTGAAATGGGTGAAAGATTCATGTCATCTCTAACTTTTGGCCCAGCATTCTTTGCATTCACTTTAAAAAGTCCATTTTGATAACAGGCCAGAGTTTAAGGAAACCCCCTGCTTATGGCACTTCTAAGATGAAAATGAAAAATTCTGATAAAGCTCACCTCTAAGAGGAAAATTTCAAGTGGTTTATTGCCTTAGTTTTCTCTTATTTCGCTACTCATTATCAGACAGAATTGAAGGACAGATTTTGCCTTTTGCTCTGCAAGCTAAATTCTATTCTACTGGAGACCCTAAGCCGGCGACTTGAGTATTTCACTACTCATTTATCTGTGTAGCCTTCTATTTAATGGACTCAAGACCTGCAAAGTGCATTCAACAGAAGAAGTCTATACATCAACTGATGGGATGTGTGGGTGTGCACACATTAGGCAAAGACAAAAGTTACTCTCTGCATGCAATGAGCCAAATTATCCCAATTCCTTTGCAGAAGAGTTTTTCTTCTTGTTGTTCTTCTTCTTTTCTTTTCACAGCTTGAATAATATTTAGCTGAGATTTCGGGTTCTTGGTTTTCAGTAGACTCCAACAGGTATGGGAAAGGGCCACATGCCCATGGCCAGGGCATCACTTATGAGATCTCTGCCCCTCCTGATACAACATTTGTATTACGGCTGAGGGTGCCTTGTCATTGGCCCTGATTTCAGAGTAGGGCCTCATAAAGCTGCCAATGTTAAGACCAAAATAATGTCATTTAGTGTCCAGGAGGAGGTTAAAAAGAGGATTAGAGGCAGGCAGGCAGTCAGGGTATATTAAAGGAGTCCATGACTAACAGGGTGTGACAGAAAAGGGTTTTATTCTTTTCAACAAAACAATTCCCTAGGGCTGGGACTATTACTCCACTGTGCCTTTATCACCTTGGAATTTTTATGGTTATTTTTGATGAATTCACATTTTTGTAAAGGCTTTTTTGAAATGATGCCAGTTTTCAATTTTTAATTAAAGTCATAAATAATCTTAATTCTGCCTTAAAAGGTTTATTGTTTCTTACTTTTTTTATTATTGCTGCCAGGAAATATTTCAAATACCAAGCCCTGACGTGAGTTAGCAATTAGAATCTCTCCAAGGTCTAGTAACAACATTGTGCCATGTAAATATTACACACCAGTATACCAGTACAAGGTTTGAAAATGTGGATTGACTGATTTCAGGTTAATGACACTGCCTCTCCTGGGAGTGACATTTCCTCTTTTTATTGGATGGAGCAACTTTCATCATTTTAATTTCCACAAACTAATCCATCACTGATTCATAAAGGATTTTTAAATCTTCAGATTAAGAAGATGGGTTAAAATTTTGAAAGTAAACACAGTAAACTTGTCACTAAGGGCTGGACAATGAGAGTCAGCCAAATCTAGTTCAACCATTTGCAGGAAACAGAGTGCACATCAAAAGCTAAATCACTGGAGAGATGATACCTCACTTTACATAAGACAAAATTAAGAGAATACTGCAACACTTGACATTAGATTATAATACTGCTCCTCGAAAGTATATCCTTGTTATCTAGACCGCCTGTTGAAGATTTTCTGCAAATCATCTATAAATTTCTTTTGTAGTCTCAAGGTCTGATTTTCTTTTTTACATTAGTGCTTCAAGAATCTTTCACACAATCAAAACTACTCTTCCTTTACAGAGAGGGTGAAACACACCATGTTTGAACAATAGAAACCAATTAATTAATAATTCCTGAAAATATCCCATAATGTTTCCATACCTATTGTCAATCTGGGTTACCTTCTTAAGTTGAATATCATATTGTTGCTTATTTGTCTAGATATGGGACTTATATTCTTTCATGTCCATGACAATTGTGACTCTATGAAGGTGCTCTCCAATCTTATGATAGATTTGCTATTACAGTAAACCCTCACACATTTAGGATGACTTAGAGGTGGAGAATGGTCAAATTTAGGGGAAAAAACCTCTCATTAAGAGGGATTTTTTTTTTTAACAGACACAACTTATTACTTAAAGTTTATAAGATATACACAGATAATGACAAAAACCATTAGACAGTCATCCTGCTGAACGTAGCTAATAATATGCAACAATAGTGCGTTATTTTAAAAATATTAAGCATCCTCCTTACAACTTTATTTATATGATTAATTCACTTAGTTCCTTCGCTCTTCTAAAATACAAGAACATATCTAATCCACATAGAATGATCATCTGTTGATAACGATCATCTGTTATCAATTTACTAGTATTCCAATTAAAGAGACAACTATATTTACACAGAAAAAATTATTTTAACAATTGACTTACAAGAGTGGGTTTGTGTGTAATTAAGAATATCTATAAAATCTTTCTAACTAGGCATTTTTCTAACTCACAGGGAAGAGGTCGAATTCTTTCCATATATGAGCCCTCAACTGGCATTATGCTAACCCCTCTCAAGGAAGAAAAAGTTCAAGTAACAAAAAGACCACACAGCATTTCCTAACATAAAAGTATTAAATCCCTATAAACCATGAAGGAATGCAAGATTCTAGATAGCTAGAAGCCACGGTGACCTGGAAACCATGGTCATGGGGTTCATCACTTGAAATAAGTTGATTTTTAAACTTCCCTTAAATTTGTCATGAAGGGTTCTTAAATGAACCAGGTACCCATCTCAACAAAAATGAAACACTCAAAAAGCCCAGGTCAGCTCAACATGTTTTCTGCCATGATCAGAAGATACTTGTTGGTCCAAAAATTTACAATCTAAATTATCAGGAAATGCCTTAAAAGGTAGTAAGCTCCTGATTTCTTGAGGTGTTGAGGCACAGTATGGCCAACCACTTGCTGGAGATCTTATGAGGCCAAGAGAAGAAGTCAGGTGGATTGCTTGGTTGATCTTGAACATTTCTTCCAAATTTGAGATAGTATGATTTCTACGAACTTTGAAAGATGCATTAATCCCTCATTGATGTCAAAGGAATTCCTTTCTCAGATTTTCATATACAGTGTCTATTAAGAAACGTGATTTTTCTGTAAGCTTAAAGGGAGAAATGCTCTAATACTTACTTACCCTAGAGATTCACCTACCTTCTTCATCAGAGCTAAAATGATTTTAGCCAACTGATATTTTAAGAAAAAGCACTTATCTCCAGAAAGAGTTTTTGTTGTGCTGTTTTTCCCAATTCAATTTTCTTTAGCTATTTGGATTTAATTTCCATAAAAACCTTTTTCTACTTTCCAGTTTAGGTGACTTTCACTAATTTTCTCTAATTCCTGTAACACAAGACCTTCCCAGAAATTCATCCCTGGCTATATCAACTATGTAAACCATAGCCTTGCTATTACTTCATGGAAGACTTCTCTCCTCAAAGTGTCTAAAACATGTTACACCTTGAGAGGTACAAGAAATTCCAATGCCCTATAGAAGCTCCCAGTACTGCAAGAGGAATTTAAATGTCCTTTGCCTGGCTGGATAAATCCTTTTTTAAAATTACCTTTTTCCTTGCTTGTTGATCTTTGGAAGAATGTGCCTTCACGTGCTTTCTTAGGGAACTTGGGTCTGTGTAGCGTTTGGTGCATCCTGGAATTTGACAAGCGTAAGGTTTCTAAATAAGAAAGAAAGAAACAGCTGTGGTTAAATCATAAAGGTAACTGGGGAAGGTTTGCTCAAAGACTACTGACTTGAGAGCATGAACTATTACCAAGTGACTGATATGAAACGCTGGGTAATATTCATGCATTTTAATTAGAAATCTCAGTAAGTTTGCATCAAGGCAAAGGGGAGAGTAAACTTTCAAGAAACAAAGAGATGGCCTATCTTTGATGGTTTTTAAGAGACTGCTATAAAGTGCACTCTTACCACGAAACCTCTTGTGGCATTTTTTAATGTGAAAATTATTAATAAGCATCTCCAGTTATACTTACAGTTATGTTCCCCTGAAAACAATCTTTGGTACTGTCAGAAACTAGGAAACACATATTCTTTAAGAGTTCAAGTATAAAGAAGCTGTAGAAAAGTCCAGGAAAGACTGGGAATGTTTCAGAAGAACCCTGATTCAGAAAGAGAGAGGGAGAGAATTAAAAGCAAAAATTAGTGGAAAGTGAGTAAGAGACCATAGGTTTCAAACAACAGACACATGAAAAATCAGCCAGAGAAACATTAACATTATTAGTTGTAGAAGAGTCCTGGTGCTAAGCCTGGGTGATGTGAATAAGCCCTTGGCTGAGCATGATGAGAACACAGGTTTTGGCCACTCCAATTCTCCCATGCTCCTGAAAGACATGAGGTGTGGAGCCAAAGGCTGAGTCTAGAATCTTTTTTATTTTTGTATCCCTGGTGATTGGTATACAATAATTAGGAATGAATGAATGACTGAGAGCACTACACATCAATTCACATTTTAGCACCTATTCTTACTGTAATAACAAAATTCATAGCAAGAGTTTGAGAGAGTGGCTTTTTTTTTTTTTTGGTGAGGAAGATTGTTGCTGAGCTAACATCTGTGCCAATCTTCCTCTATTTTGTATGTGGGACATCGCCACACCATGGCTTGATGAGTGGTGTGTAGGTCCACGCCTGGGATCCGAATCTGTGAACCCCAGGCCGCCAAAGCAGAGCGCGCGAACTTAACCACTAAGCCACTGGGCCATCCCCGAAAATATGGCTTTTAAGCTGTGAAATAAATCAAAACCTTCTGCTTGTTCTAAGAACTAAAAAAAATAATCACGGGATTAAGTGTGTTTATAAGATATATTAACAGTCACTCATCTAGATAGTATCTTATCCGGTAGATATTAGAGCTATGCTTACCTGAGGTAAAATGTAAAGAAGAGAACTGAAGCTGTCTCTAAAACAGAATTTTTGCTTTAGAAACCTGCTATCCTATTGACCAAAAAAAAAAAAAAAAAATTCAGATTTTTTTCTGTTTATTTTGCTCTTGTTTTCATGTGCATGCTTGTCATTTTGTGGGCCAACATGTATGTGGAGTATATTATCTGCTCTGCTGGAAGCCATATTTATGATTCACGGGTGTTTTTTTGCCATTTTTTATTCCAAGAACAAGGTAAGGTCATGAATATATATAGTAATTTAGTTAGACACACCCAGTTTGAATTCTCAGTTTGATTTTCTGATGTGTTTGTTCATTGACTGACGATTGATTGATTGATTGAATCACCCAATAGCTCTTAAGCTTCCATAACGTGCTGGGCACTGTGTTACATATTAGGGACCTAACAATAAACAATGGATGAATCAGGCTCTGAATATCTCGCAGTTTTTGCAAAACAGTAAGCCAATTATGGGCTGAAGTCACTTGCCAATGAGTTTCCATTGGGTAAGCAAAGGTTTTCTTTAACCCGGGAATCTTTTCTGGGTTCACATGGCTTTCTTGCCTTCATCTTCCCAATCCTGCCCTGGCTTTAGGGGAGCAACTAGCTAATATCTTTATTGCCAGGCATGTTGTGACCACAGAAGCTCAGGTTTTGAGCATTTAGAGGAGATGTTGCATGTAAAAATACTTTGGGAATATTAACATGTTATATAAATCGATGCCATTATTACTACCAGGGTCACTATTATTTGGATTGGAAAGATAAGAAATGGATATTTTCATTTTGTATTTGATTTTGAGATGTTCTTGAAGAAAGCTTGAATACTCACCATTCCTCCCAACTGGCCTTCACTCTCTCCCTGCTGTCAGCCACCTGGGATCGGTGTGCCAAAATAGCAATGTCAGGGGCGGGTCTAAGTAGTACTGCTGCACTGGTCATTTTATCTCAGATTACCTAAGCTTTAAATGGCATGGTACACTTCATCAAACTATATTTTTCAATATTTTCCATTGGTACTATAAAAATATTTCCCCTGTTTAGATATTAAGATGCTAATAAAGAAATGAATTAATAAAACTTTTCAGGGTTAGAATTATGAACTCAGTAATCTTTATGGGAAAACCATTTTCCTATAAGTAAAGAATCCATTTAGCTGAAGAAAGATAATTTATCCAAAATTCTGACACCATTAGCATAAAGAGTGCTTAATGAAAGGGAATAGGGACTTAAATTTAAATAATAAATTCTTCAAGCAACTACAGTTTGCTTTTCAAAGCAAATGTTTAATTTCTATATGATTTTAAAAGAGCTTACTAATTTGTTAAATGCAATAAAAATCTGAACAGGAGATAGCTTGGATCTTAAAGAGAAAATGATGGTTTTAAAAGATTTAATAAAGAACTAATTAAAAAAAATAAAAATAGCTGAGTTTTAAAAGTTACTGTATTGAACTGAATCATGAAATTATTATCTAGGTAGCCTTCCTCAAAAATTTTAAAAAGGGATATATATTTTTTTAATTCCCAAATGATTTTAGAAAATGTTCTTAGTTTGATTAGCTAAAATAAGCTCCAAGCAAAGAAGGGTATTGTAGAACCATAACACTTAGCCTCACAATAGTTCTTTCAAACTACAGATAACTAGCTAGAGTAGAAGCAATTTCTCAAGACAATCTTGTCTCATGAATGTTCATTCTTCCATGATAAAGTTTAATAACAAATTGGAAAATTTATTGGATTCTACCAAGACCATTTTAGACATACAAAATAGGGCATTTTAACATAATTTATTCTTTTTTTCCTATTTCTACCTTTAAAAAATGCTGCTATTCACCTAATTTATTCATTTAATATTCTATTCTGTTAGTCCTAAAATCACTGAATTCAATTCAGTTAGAGCAGAAAGGGTCCATCTTATGCCTATATTATTCTAACTATATTTCAGATATTTACTAGGCAAACCATCACATTTATGTATATTAGGGAGATAATTCTACTTAAAAGGTTATGTGACATATAGCTAAAATGACTTCTATCAATATGACTAATAGAGACTAATATAAAATTTAATAAATATGTCAACTATAACATCAGAAGAATCTTAAATATGTATGAGAAGGTGTGTAGAAATAACAGTATCTTTTCAAAATTCAGATTCTGGTGTAGTTTAATAATAGACATCAGACTGTTAACACTGAAAAAGTACTGTCATGAATACATTACTTGCAAGAACGTGGAATAAGAGATCTGTGATGTGTATAATACATTTATCCTGATAGCTTTGTTAAGCAAGTGAAATTACAAAGAGTCTACCTGGCCTCATGTAAGAAAAATGGCATCAAAATCTGAGAAATGCAAAAGAGGACAATCAACATAATTGAGAAAATAAAAGACAGAGTTGTAGAAAAGGCATTTGCAAAGGAGAAAAATGTTGCAGCACTCAGAGAGTTAAGGTATAACAGTGAAAATCAATTGTTCTCACAGGGTTTATGTCAATGGATATGTGGCTGTTGACACATAGGAACCGTGATGAAACCGAACCCTGGGGAAAGATTTGCTGATTCTTTTCAGATCGTCTGAAGATTAAAATACCAGGTGGTTTCTAAAGCAAAAGGCCAGATTCACTCTCAAAAACCACGGCAGCCTCAAAGTTCTTATGTCAAGAAGAAAAGAAGCAAGGTAAGAAAAAAATTGCTTCCTATTTCTAGCAAAGTATATATTTTCTATTTTAGTGTATCTTGATATTTGAACACTTATTTTAACACCCAATCTCTAGTGCTCATCCTCTGTACTAAAGTCTACTATTTTATGGCCCCTAAACTGCCTTTGCTTGGTACACAGAGGTAACCAAGGAACCTCTTTGTCCCAGGCAGTTGTAATATTTAGGATAACTTGTGACTACAGAAAAATGAGGAAAGAGCCAAACAGGGCCCCTTCTGGCCTTTCACCAAGTTCCACTGGAGCCCTTGGCTTTGTCCCTATAACCCGCAGCCCATGAAGCAAACACCTTCACCATCCCACTATCAAATGGGCACTTCCTCAAGCCAAGGCTTCGGGCTGGAGGTTAGAAAGCTCCTGCCATTCTTACAGTGTCCAGATGTGTCCTCTGGTGCTTGGCACGGTCGCTGGAGTTACTGAACGCCTTCTGACAGCCCGGATGCTGGCACAAATACGGCTTTTCGCCCGTGTGGCTCCGCAAGTGAATCTTGAGATTTTCAAGCCTTGAAAAGGCCTTCTTGCAACCTTCAAACTGCAGAAAGAAAACAATTTTGGGTTGTTGAGAAGGACCTTGAATGTTTGGGTCTGGGGAAGAGGGAAAAAAAAATGTCCTTAGTTTGTAATTGGCCTAAAACAAAAAAATAAAATGAAATCCAAACAGTAACAAATATTACTTCTAAAAATATCCATATGTTTATATGAACTGTTTATTTTTCCACTGAATATACATGCCACTTTCCCTACCAGATTTGGGTCCCAAACTGATTTCTGTGATTACTTATGTCAGAGAAAATTTGCTGTGAGCCATCTGGCTCAGTTAATAAAAATACAGTAATGCATGTCTTAAAGATTTATTAAAAAATTAACACACTTTTCCATTTCCAAAGTGGTCTAAATTGAAGGAACCAGGAAGGAAGAAACTTTTCACAACTAATAAACTAACAAGAAAAATCAGAGTGATATATGAGAAAAAAGGTGAACTGAAGATACAAGAGCTTGAGATGAAAAAGACATGTCCGCTGAATCATTATGACCATAAACTTCCTTAAGTACATTTTAAGGGGTTTTGCAACTGCCAAAAAAGTGATCTTGTTAACATATAGGGTGATGCCAAGTCTAATGAGATAAAGTTTTTAACATGCTTTTAAAAACGTCCTGGAAGATCATTCATTTAATGCTAAATCATTTTCCAAGTATAGTGATAGTTTTATTTATTTTTATTTTTTAAAGGAATTTTGTTACCTAGTTCATGAAGACAAGAATTGAAAATGAAAGGCTGAAGATTTCAAGAAATGCTTCATTGTTTTGTCAATATTTATTGATGGTAATATTTACTTCACGTCTTCCATGGACGAAATATCAGCTACCATTAGCGGGTCAAAGTGACTCCAATCCTTGAAGTGACAATCTAATAAAGAAAATGTGTTAGAGAAAGCCTATAAATGAAGCATAAATGTGAGATGGGTATTTATCCTTTAACTCTCTCTTTGGTGCTAAGCCTCAGAATATTTATGTCACTTAGACAGTTTTAATTCCATTTGAGTTCCCACTGCAAGAGAAATTTAGAAATATAGAAAAACTAACCAGAACAAAGCAAAATATGTTTAAAGCAATTAAGAAACCTTGCTTCTTAGAGAGAAATGTGTTGGGGGGGGAGGGAGGGAGGAGAGAATATAAGTAAAGAAGGTAAATTCAAGATGGTTTCCATTCAAAGTTAGTGGGTATAACTTTACTGCAAGAAATTTTATAAAACTCCTCGGTTCTCTTGCTTATTACAATAGATGATGGAGTACATTGTTCACGAATGGAGGATCCAGAGCTGGTTAGGTTTTAGTTATTTGAATTTTCATCTTTAAGGAAAGGATGAACTAAGGAGAAAGAATAATCAAACATGTCATAACTCCATCTATTTAAGTTGTCCAGATTTTGCATGCTGGAGTATTTTAAGAAATTTATGAAAGTTGTACATATTTTTGATTGAGAGTTATACATGTTTCACAGACATATGTTGGTTTATTTCAATTTTGATATTTTGCTTAAAATAATTTTGGTGTTTTCCTGATTTTTATTTCACATAAAAATAAATTTAGCCTGAACAGAAGATGATTGCTGACGAAGCCAATTACTTTTTCAACAGAGTGAAAGGCATACAATGCTACATCGCTAGAGGGAGAGAGGAGTTAAGTGGCTTATTTCCACAGGTTTTCAAGTGGGTCTCAAATCTGAGTATTAAGGGGCTCAAAGTTAGCCCCCAATTCATAGCTAAGAGGCCTCTGCTGATCCTACCTCTGTTTTGAAGGTTCTATCTCAATGACAACTCAGAGCAAGCCACTGGAGCTCAGTTTATTTGACTTGGAATCACCTGGTGGACCACACTTAGGTCTGAAACGAGCTTGTGGTTTTGGACACACAAGCCTGTAGCCTAGTTCCTAGCAAGACTCTTTTGTAGGGTGGACACCATTCTGGGGCCAGCTCTAGGGGTGCATACCCAGACCTGGGTAGGCCCCAGAATACACTCCCTTCTACAGTCACCTCAGATCTTGGTCAGAGAGAAGGCTGCATTGTTTTGACACCAACACAGGAGTAGAGAACCACTTTAGAATAGATTTATGAGGTTTCTGTGAGTACCAGACAGAACCCTGGATCTATCACAGAGTGATTAGAGGGATCCCAGACATGTCGTAGAACTAATTCAAGCTGTCCACTTGATCTGACATAAACTGGATGTAGATTAGAGTGTTTCCAAGGTCTGTACAGTTAAAGGTCCACATAAATGTCCAGTTAAAGTCAACTAATTGCTATTATTACTGTTAATAGAAGCAATGATCAAAAACCAAAGGGCTTGCTGCATTTCAAGCAAATCAATGAAAAGTGAACTACATCTCAGGACATCCTGACCATTTTTAAATAGCAAAGATGGAGGAACATATGAGCACCCAGACTGAAAATGAAAACAAAAAGATTATCTGTGAAATCACGAAAATTTAGCTATTATCATATGTTTCCTCTGTAATAAGAAAGGCCAGAAGACAAAAGTATTTGTAGTACTGTCACTAGCCTTATAGTATTTTCAGGGGAAAAGATTAACAGTGAAGGAGTTTGATCCCACTATTATACGAATAAAGGCAGGAGAAAGACAATTTCATGTATTCAGGGGCTCATAATGTACACCACCCACTCACTCTTGTTGAAGAAATTCACTTGAAGAAACCATGAACCCAAGACCAGTAAAATCAGGCACTGAAGAACTGACAAATGGCTCAGTAGGGGGCCTAACACCCAATCCATCATAGGTGTATACAGGGTGCCACACCTGACTGAACTTGCCACACTAACAATTCTACAAGAGGAAGGAGGTGCTGTTCATTTCCCTAATGGTGTCTGGATGAAACTTGAAAGCAACCAATTTTGTAATGAATCATTATAATTCATTATGGGAATAACTCTGTAATTCAACACAAGGATTTCCTCTCCCTCTGGCAATTTTACCCCTAGATTTATATGTTCAATTAAACGCAAATGCATTAAAAATAAACTAACATTTAGGTAGAACTACAAACAAATGTTACAAAATACACCAAAACTGAATGGCTTGGGTGTTTGGGCAAATGGGTGCCTTTTTTCCTTCTTCTTATTTTTTTAATGTTTTTCAAATCTTTAATGAGAGAGTCTCACCTTGTAAATGAACATCTAAACCTAGGGAAGCAGGGACCACAGGAGGAGAGTTTCCTTGGGTTGGCCAAATTCTTTCTCATGGAGGTTCCTAAAGTGCAAGGTCTATCCTGAGATCTAAGGTCCAAACTGTCACATCATTGCTTGTGTCACTGCCACTAACCAGCCTCTACACAAAAACTGAATAATATCCTAGTCTCAGGTCCTCTTCTTCCTGGACTGCCTGTGGAACCAGAAACCTAAGACCCAGTGACACACAACTGGATTACCAGGCCTGAGGTTGCCCGTAGTTCAAACATAGGCCATATATGGGAAGATGAGAGAAAAATAACAAATAAACAAACTCTCAGAATCCCATAAGGTAGCAGAAGGAGGAAAAACAGAACACTAAAGAGACAAACACAGGACAGTAGTATGGGATAGAGTGGTGGTGGGTCTGGCGTATGTGAGTAATTTAATCTAAACAGCAGTCTTTTTTTTTTTTTTCCAACAAATATTGAGTAAGCCCTATGAGGATGGCACTATGTGGTAGGCATTGGGAGGAACAAGATGAATAAAACTCAAAGTTTACTCATAGGATGATGGAAGCAAGGTCAATGTGCATGGCTGGGGAGGTCATATACTGAAGAACCTTGAGCAGTGATTGTCAAAGGTGTGGTGCCTGGACTAGCAACATCAGCATGCCCTGGGAACTTGTCAGAAATACACCTTCTCTGGCCTCACCTCATACTTACAGAACAGAACTCCGGGGGTGGGGGCCCAGCCATCTGAGTGTTAACAAGCTTCCAGGAGATTCTGATGCTACAGGGTGAGCCTGTGAGTTCAACAATGCCAATCATATTGTAACCTCTGTGATTTTCTTATGAAAATCTCCTGACAGAAGTAAAGTGTCTTGCAGAATTCACCCATTTCTAACTGGGACAAGAGTCATATAGACTAGCAGCAACCTTGGACTGAAAAGGAATATCTTCATTCCAATGTGGGGCAGGGTTATCTCCATTCGCACAGCAAATGGGACAAAATCCCAGAATGCCAATCTCATATTAGAGATTCTTTAAACTCTCAAATTTTTAATCTGCTGCCAGGTAGACATCTGGTTCTGAAATAAGTATGCCTACAAGTTCCCTTAGTGGCCTCCTGACCAACAAAACATCCCACATTTCTAGAGCCCATTATATGCCCTGTTGAGAAAAAGCACTGAAGGGGAGCCATCGTTTTCCATTTGCACATGTCAGTGGCTTTACAAATACATATGAGAACAATGCATGAAACTGTAAGCGACAGAACTTTAAATCTCATGGGTTTTGAAAATACTGCATTGCATGAAGCCTCACTCCAAGAAAAATCTCTTTAACTCTGAGGCTGTTTTCAAGTAACAAACTTTAATTAAAAAGTATAAGTTGCCTCAAACCCAGAGAACCTTAGCTTGCACTACTTGGCTAATTTCAGAGATTATTTCATATTTAAAGGATCACAACTGGACTGTAATTACCATCTATATATATTGGCTTGATTATGGATTGTTGACATTAAGTGGCATTAAGATGACCTTTGAAATATTACTTTCCCTTTCTATTAGAGGCTTTTGTGTAAGGTTCTGAAAATGAAAGGCTCATTAGACACCATTAAAATAGGATTTATTCCATATGTGTAACCAATAATCAAGCAGAATATTACTCCCTCCCCTAATCAGCTACTCAGAGTGCTGAGAAGCACAAGTTCATATTCAAAGCAGTAATAACAGCAAACCTTTGCTGATCAGGTTTCTATACCATCACTAATGTCAACAAAACCCAAACAGAAAGGAGTCTATGATGCTGGACATGCTCTTTAAAAATATACATTTGATTTCAATTAAGGCTCAGTGTTTACGACTCTTGGAAGTATACACTTTTACAATTTCATCAGTCAAGACCAATTAATCCAATTAGTGATGGCTGATGCTGTGAAATGCTGGGCAGTGCCAGGAATTGACTGATGAAATTATATGCTAGTTTACACCTTCCACTATAGCCCAAAGACAACAGGGATGAAAGACATTGGCAGAAAGGTCAGCAAATATTTCTAATGCCGGGGAAACAGTCAAGGTGACTTCCACAACAGGCCCAAGAGTTCAAGTCCACTTGAATCATGGACATCCTGTACCTGCAAAAGGTGTAAATGAAAGATTGCCTCTCCTATGACTCAGAAAGAGAGGGACAAAGGCACAGCCGAGGGCCAAGGGCCACCTCACACACCTGAGAAGAAGTGAGGAATCTGACCCATGGACTCAGCTGGGATTTAGAAGTTTCCTTCTAAAGTGCTTCCCAGTTTTATGTGCTCATCCGTCACCCGGGCATCTTGTTAAAATGTAGATTCTGATTCATTAGGCGTGAAGTGGGGCCTGAGAGTCTGCATTTCTACAGTCTTCTAGGTGATACTTCTAAATTTAGTTGAGTGTACAAAGATTACACTTCGAGAAGTAAGGTACTAGGGATCACTAAACTACCCTCAGGTTGAAACTGTACAGTTTAATGGGATTTAAAAAAAAGAGAGAGATAAAATAAACAAAAGAACAAGAGCAAGAATAAAAGAATTTTTAAAAAAGGCTTTCTTTTGATGAACCAAACTGTGGCAGCTTTGTCCTTAAAAGTGTAGAAGAGTAAAATCTAATTTTAAAATTTAGGTTGGGAAGATAACAGAAAGTGTTGTCTGGAAAAGAAAAAAAAAAAAGCAGAAGAAATGTCAGGAAAAAAAAGGACAAAGAATCAACAGAGAGAGACTGTAGAGCACACTGGGCATATGATTTTGTTCCTCCTTCAGGCTCATTCGCATTGGGACATATGGCTCGCCTCGTGCCACCCTGTGATTTCTGTTCCCAGTGCATTCCTACTAGGACTGGAAGCTCCAGCACATCTCAATATTTACCACATCAGTTTATAGAAAGTGTTACAGAAAGGGAGAAAAAGAAAATAATTCAAATGTTTTGAGGCTTTTAAAAAGTACCTAGTTCATGAATTCATTACACTGATACGGAATTCCTTCCTGTCCATGCTTCATTCAGACCACTAATTCCCCAGCGAGGATGGAGAAGATGCTGCTGCACGTTCTCGCTTTGTGATTTTACTCATGTTTTCAGTCTAATCACACTCTTTTCCATAATGGAGCAAGGTACCCACAGAAAACGAGTTTCTATGTCTCCTTTTGGTTGCAAAAAGGTAATATCTGATTTTATAATAGTATTTCAAAGGTTCTACCCAGAGAAATAGTGGACTCATTGGAAAATTATTTAAAGTCATGGTAGGGTTACCCTTGGTTAATGTGAGAGTTCTCTTAACTTCAGGGAAATCAGTGCACCCTAGTGTACCCTGACTTTCCAAAGGTTCCAAGTATCTAAATAGATTTGGATTTGCATTTCCCACGACAACCTTCCAAGTTTCCCTGCCCCTCGGTTTGGCTGGGGCAGCTGGAGAGGGGAAGAGACTATGACACTTTGGCCTCAATGAGTCAGCCACTTCAGTGTATGCCACTCATCTGGTATTCTGAAGTGGCCCACAGTACTCATTTATCCAGATTGCCTGGAACTATTAAAAATTTTGTAGAATTAATATAAAACTCTTCCTGTAATGTTTTCCTAAACCGTAATAAAGAGATCCCAGTTACTAAGTTTTTCCTTGTTATTCTGGTGTACAAAATGAATCTATTAACTAGCTCATAAATACAACTTCCTGGCTTGTTGTGCTTCTTGTTTTTGATTAAGAAATCTGTATAAAACAAAGGTTACCTAAATGGGCAGTATGTATGTGTTTCTTATTGGTTTAAGGCAATTAGTTGCTTTTTAACATTTTGGGTTAGGGGTAGCAGTTGCTCCTTAAAAGGGTACTCTAAATGAGGTGGCAAAATAAATGAGGGTGCAACTCACAAAACTAAAATGGAAAAAATGTTTTAGAGAAGCCACATGACAATGTAGAGAGAAATATGTTATTTCTGTGCCAACATTTGAACCATATTAAATTTTTATGGAAATTATCAAGTGTCTGGTTTATAACAATTGAAAGGAGCTGGGGACAAATGGAATCTCATCATGGGCATTATATTCACAACTGGAAAAGGAATACTCCACAGCGCAACACTGATATTTAAGACATATCATATGACCCTCTCCAGTTATTCAACAAATATAAAGTATCATATATTATTCATGTTGTGTCAATACAATGCCAGAAAACTACAATTCCAAGCAAATAATTATTTCTGTGAGCGGGTAAATAATGAAAAACTGGTTGTCTGGGGTTGTTTAAACATAACAATAAGTTAGTTGCCTGGTTTTTATTGTTGTTGTTTACTAGCATTGATTTCATGCAATCTGCAAATATATATCCACTAGAGCATGTATACTTCAGAGGCTCACAGTCAGACCTCAGTAATGCACTTTGATTATGAGCCAATAGAGCAAATATATTTAAGACTACATGATTGGCCCTGCATAAATATACCTAAAATCAACCAAACTATTTAATTTTCTGTGTACCTGTGTTTCTCACCACCCCACAGCCAGATACATTTCCATGTAAATATATCAACATAAGCACAATACTTCCATGAAGTATATATAAAGCATACATACAAAGGCAACTTTCAGATGTTCTGCTACTCTATATTAAAGAAAATTTTTCAAATTCTTTAAGTACCAGTCTATATGCCAAGTGACCAAGTCCCTGCTTCACAGAGGGACTGTGCACATATTGAGTTTCTTGCACATTCAGCACTTTATTAGGCTCTGCAGACGATACAAAAGAAACTTCTCAACCCTACCTTTCCTGCATTCATAGAACATTCCAGGAGATAGGTATACACCCAGAATAAATTTGGAATCTGATCCAGCCTGCTCCAACACTCCCACATTATTTTCTATATACTAAAGGTGAGGAAACTGAGACAAGTTGGAGGAATCATCCTTTGGATTTTAGGCATTATTTTTCGCATTTTTAAAAAATGTCAGAAACGTTCTCTAAAACTCCAGTTTCTCTAAAAAGTCTCTCAAGCTTCAGAAGACAGATAAGGATAGATGAAGTAAAAGAGAACTAAGTAAAGCAGAAGGAAATGGGAAACAGAAAAACAGAAACAGAGACTATAGGTCAAGAAGGGCTTAGCAAATACACGTGGTCAGGCCTGTCCTCTCCTCTCTGTCCTCCCACCTTTCCCACCTGGGCTCTGGGCCATTCCAGCGGCAGTTCCCTAATTAAGCAGCACATTCCTTTTTGCCTCTGTGCCTCTGCATGTGCTACTCCCTGTACCTAGTGACAACCTACTGACTCTTTAGCTTGGTGTCCCCCCTCTGTGACGCCTCCCTGTATACTTTCCAAGGCACAATAGGTCACTCCTCACACGCCCACCATGCCTTGCCCACCACGCCGCTAACGCATGGAGGTACACTAATTGCATTGTTTGTCTCCCCCAGTAGGCTGTGAGCTTTATGAGGATAAGGGTCTGAGTTTTATTAATCTTTTTATTGCCAGCACTGGGTTCAGTGCTTGGCATACACTCAAGTGACCACGGATTATTTGCTAAATAAATGGTAAACAAAATGGAGAGAGCGAACTCTTTGTAAAAAAGCGTATTGATTTCCTAGACTTCCTTGTGTAGTAAGCTCATTAAGGCCTTTTAATTAGGCAGGGCCAGTTACCGTTCATGATGACATCAAATGGTCAACATCGAAAAAGGTATAAAATACATTTATGGGTTTTGCTGGATTTTAATGTTCTATAGAACTACTGTAAAATATATATTTAATTATTTTAATGTCTAACTATGTGGGGAAACAATACTAATAACAACATCTGGTTGTATTTTTTTGTGGATGCAATGCATTAACTGCTTTATTGATGTTCTGAGAAATTTGCCGCAATACTGGTGAAGCGAGTGAGCTGTTTTCCTACCACGCCCTTCTCCAAACTTGAGCTAAACAGACACAGACCCATTGGAAACACATTATTAGCAGTAATTCAAGGCACATAAATATGTGCCTTTTTCATACATAAAGGAAAAGGAACTGTTTTAAAGTGCCCTTTAAAAGCCGAGCTAATATGTTCTCAAATATGCCAGGAAAGAGCCTCTCATCAGAGCTTCTCATGCAAAGAGAAAAGATCTTTGGGACTTCGCCCTGAATTGCCCTGAGTCAAACATCCCCAAGGAGCAGTTCAAGCAATTTCCCATGATGCCATGCCTCTGCCCATCATCTTATAGCCAACTCTTCTGAATGGGAGTCAGATACTACCATTCCATATAATCCCAGGTTATAATCGCACCTAGCTCCAGAGCCTTCTGTGTTCGGAGCACAGGAGCTGTAGCAAGACCTTGGCTCTGCCTTTCCCGTTGGCAGTGGACTAGCTGCCCGGTAATTGTCTTTGACTGTGAAGATGAGAAACGCCACTGCTTGCCTTAGGTTTTATTAAGAATTGGCATGCTTGGTTTAACAGAACTAAGCAATATATTTATTTACTATGGTGTTTCCCAAAATGATCGCTGAATTCTGTCATCTCTTGACTGAGAAACTGTTTGCGGGTTGCAACAGAATGTATGCTAACATACATACAGCAACACAAACCTCCAAGACAAACTGTTTAAGTCAATTTGCTATCATATAGGCACACAGGTGCAAATATGTGCATATGCAATTGTGGGTACAGCCATGGGCACACACTTTAACACTTGCACACATATCCCACACAGATTCTGTAATAAATGTGTGTGTTTGAGATCTGTGTGCAGGGGTGTAGAGGCAAGCAGGAATTTGCCAAGAGAGAAAAGGAAATTCACACACGAAGAGAATAATTTACCATAAATTGGCCCACACTGAGTTTATTCCAAAAAACAGAGTGCAAGATGCCAAATTTTTAATGGCTCTTACTATTCCAGATCTGGCCCTGACAAGCTTTGGAAGAGATGCAAGTGGGCAGGAAAGATGGGATTAAAAAATTATATCTTAAGCCTTTTCACTTCCAAATGTAAAATTTCCACCACTGTGACAGGGGGAAAGAGAGTGGCAAGGATATTTTCCTGACACTGTGCTTTTCTCAACAAAAAGCTGTCGATTTTCATTATGCATTGCTTAAATATAAATTCTGTACTTGCTAAAAGTTATCTGCGACTGGCTGCTTAAAAAAAGAAGCAGATATGAAAATAATGGAACTCAAACCCTGCATTGGCCCTGGCAGCCATTACAAAGGTGTGAGCTCAGAGTGATGCCTCATGGCAGCTCCACCGTCCTAGGATTGACAATCTTTTGTGACAACCCACACTAGTTCATCAAAACCACTCACTTGCTTGCTTCCAAAATGCATCACCTCCAGTTTTCTTTCTTTCACAGCTGAGCTTTTCTGGTTGACTTTCCCATCACATGCCTGACTGGCACGGAGCAGGTGTTTTGAAGACCTTCCATTCCTTCCACTTGCTCTTCTCTTTCCTTGTTCTGATTTTAAACTACCTATCCCACCTCTGAGCCCTTTTCCTTCTTGGCTGTGGAGAAAATCACTCTCACATCTTGCCCCTTCTTCCTATATGCCTATGGTTCACTCATGGGCAAGAAACTGTCATTAAATCCATTAACCCTTTCCAATTATGATCTTTTAGGTTTTGAGACCCACAAGATATTCAATCACTGCATGCATGCACGGAGTTTGATCCCTATAATTCTTAAGAAAATACTTTGGCTAAGAATTGTAATCTCAACCCTCTTGACTATTCTACCTAATGCAACTTCTACCCCCTCTCTCTGGAACTTGACTCCATATATCATAAGAATAACAGGTCTACATAAAGTTCTACCTAAAATTGTCAAGTTGGGGTGGATGTGGATCATCTCAGATGTTTTAGTTTATGAGAATATTGGTCTATTATTTAGAGTAGTTGGCCTTTTCATTGAATTTAAACTACTATTGTTTCTTATTCTCCAAAGAAATAACAAAAATTAGTAAAATATGTTGTTTCTAAGATACGTTTTTTTCTTTATCTTTGACCATCTTAGAGAGTGAACAATCCTGACATGAAAGTACTTAGCACACAGTAAATTCTCAATAAAAGTTAGCCACTATTATCATCATCATTTATGTATTCAGATTATCTAGTTATTATCCCTATTTTACAAATGAAGGGAAGTGAGGCCTAGAGAGGTTAAGTGACTTGTCAAAGTCACAGAGCTAGAAAGTGGCAAAGCCACAACTAGAATCATGGCCTTCTGGCTCCATTATTTTTTATTTTTTTTGTGTGTGTGAGAGGAAGATCAGCCCTGAGCTAACATCCATGCTCATACTCCTCTTTTTGCTGAGGAAGACCGGCTCTGAGCTAACATCTATTGCCAATCCTCCTCCTTTTTTTCCCCAAAGCCCCAGTAGATAGTTGTATGTCATAGTTGCACATCCTTCTAGTTGCTGTATGTGCGACGCGGCCTCAGCATGGCTGGAGAAGCGGTGCGTCGGTGCACGCCCGGAATCTGAACCCAGGCCGCCAGTAGCCGAGCGCATGCACTTAACCGCTGAGCCATGGGGCCGGCCCCCTGGCTCCATCATTTCACCAAGTATTTCCTCCATGCAACTCCAAAGGAATGTTACTTCTCAAGAAGTCAGAGAGATAAAGAAAGAAATGTGTCTTGGAAGGAATCCAAATGCCTTTTTTCTTTCGTTTCTTTACGAAGTGAAAAATATTAGTAGTTTAAGTTTGCTATAGTGAATAGGGTCAACTATCCTAAATTATACCAATCATTCTCACCAAAGTCTGAGCGTAGTGTGCAGCCACTAATAACGACTGAAAAGTATTGTGAGCCTTATGTTCTTGGAATAATCTTCTTGTTTGCTAACTGTAATTCTCAAATTTAAAAAAAAATGACATATTCATCTGTAAGTCACTCAGATGTTTGGGCTGCTGAAAAACAAATGCAAAGTGAGACCTGGCATAGTCAGCCTGAGTATTCTAGAAGGGCTTCAACGTTGCATATTCAGCCCAACAATGAAACACCTTACAGCATGAACCCTGCTCATTTCATCAAATGAAGGGGTCCCTGAATTTACTGCCAATTTACCAATGGTGACGAAACTTGGTCCTTCTTAGATGCATACTTGGCTCTGTCTTTCTTCAAAATAATTTTACTTACAGAGAAAAGAAAGATGTTTTACAAGTTCCCATAATCTAATAGATGCCTAATATATATTAGGTACTCGATAAATGTTTTTTGAAAAATGGTTGATTATTTGCCTAAATATTTTTTGTAGCACTTCTAACAGTATTTGAAGCAAAATTACTCAAGAAAGAGGAAAACAGTTTATTTTACTATTTCCCTTTGTTGGATATAAGAATCCAACCTGTATCACATCAGAAGGCACATGGTTGTCAATTGTTAAACTTGGCCTAGACGTCTCCTCTGAGCTCCAGGCCCTAATGCGTATTCAATATCTCTATAGTGATGGTTCACAGGTACCTCAAAGTAAATATTCCAACATTTAACAATGACCTTTTCCCCAAAAGAGAGTCTTCACTCCCTGTTTTCTATTCACCCAGCAGTGTAGGCCCAGAGTCTGGAAGTAATCCTTGACATCTCCCTCTCTCACACATCCATATAATGTCAAGTCTTCAGAAGTACTTCTCAAACATGTCTACTTCTTTCTATCAACATCTGACCTCCTCTAGTCTAAGACACCATCCTCGCCCACCTGCTTTACTTCAGTAATCTCCTAATGGGTCTCTCCCATCCACTCTTGCCCTCACCCAACATCTAGTCTTCACACTGCTGCCAGAGTTATTTTGTGAAAATTAGAAATCCAATCATGTCACTTCCGTGTGTCAAATTCTTCAAAGGTTTCTCATTTGTTTTTGAATAAAGACCAAAGCCTAGCCATGGCTTATAAGGTCTCTTGCTTGATCTGGTTCCTATTTACTTCTCCAACCTCATCCTCACCTCTCCCTCCTTTCCTCTCACTCCATCAGCTTCAGCCACACTGGTCCTTTCAATTCCTCAAAGGTGCCATGCCCTTTCTCACCTCAGGGCATTTGCACATGCTATTTTCTTTTGCTTGGAAGAATGTTTTTTTCCTATTTGCCTGGTTAAATCCTCCTCATCTTTTAGAGCTTAGCCTTTTTCAGGAAAGCATTCTCTGTCCCCAAGCTTAGGTTTAGTCTCCCATGTATATGCCCTTATAACATCCTCACAGAATGTGAGCTCCTTCAGGACAGGCACCAGGTTGGCCCTTTTCATGATGCACTAGTGTGTACAATAAGCTCCCAACACAGCTTTGTTGAATAATGGACAATGAGTTATTATATATTAAAATGCAAGTTATTTGTATTAAAATACTTTCTTTCTCTCCCTGCCGCCCTTTCTTTCTTCCTTTCTCTTTTGTATACTCATATAAACAGTGCTTTTTCTAACAAACAATGGGGAATAATAAAAGATGAGTAGAACTTAAAGAACAGACCCTCAGGTCTGGAGAACAAAAATATTTGTGAAGCCCTCTATAATTTCTAAGTGCTACATGAAATGCAAATGTTTTCTAGACTCCAACTGCACACACAGAAATATCTCAACTCATTTTGACAAACTTATCCACCAGGGAGATGAATAAATAGCTTCACTAAATACATATGGTGCAATTATACCCAGCAATAAGCGACAATAGGTCTTGCTTTATAGTAATCGAAAAATTCAAAGCCCAATTATTTCAGCTGCTCAGTAAATAATACTGAAAAGACATGGTGGTAAAGCAACTTAAGAACAGACTGTATTAGTAAACGCTAATGATCTCTTTATGATCCACAGAGCCACTTTTTTTCTTCTGAAGAAAAGAAAGCTTTTCGTAAATGAAGAAAAAAAAAATAGACAACCATGAGCTACAGCCAAGAACAAAATGAAAGCAAGGAGTACTCCTTTTGATCTTTCAAGAGTAGTATTTAGTTAAAGAATGTATGCTGGACTACAGAAAAACATGACCAGAAACATGAGCGTTTGGGACCTGAAAAATTCAGTCGTTGGCAGCTAGCCTTTTAAAAATATATTTATAAGGAAAAAAAAAAAAAGAAGGAAAGAAAAGACGTGTCTCCATAGCTCCAAATTTTAGGGCAAACTGACACTGACTTTAATGAAAGGGGTCAGTTTCAGACTTCTTTTTAAAATGCAGAAGCACTGCAAGTAATTGGTATAATTAGCAGTTTAGGTATGCAAATCAAATTCAAACTTGAAATGACTGAGAGGGAAAAGCAACCTCAACAGGAAAAAGAGAAGGAAAGGGAGAAGGAGAGGGAGAAGCATGAAAAAAACAACCCTGGTCCTTCTGGAGGATTTGAGGTCAGCTGAAGACACAGTAAAGATAGATGGGGACACCCATGACCACTTTAAGACAACCATGGTGAGGGAGAGAGGGAAAACCGAAACCAGAAGCTGCCTAGCCGCAGGTCCACCTAGACCAAGAGAATTTGGAGAATGACAATGCACCAGGCAGATCTGGAAATACTGCCCTATTTACAACTCTTGTTCGCATGCTCTCTGGACTTGTGGTGTTCATTATTTTCCTAATTTGAGCCAACCATCTAAACTTTTGGCACCTCAAAAAATAAAATCGTATGGCCAATAAAAATGTTTATTTAAGAGGAAAAAAAGTGAGCGTAACGGCATCGGTTTCCTTCTTAGCTACCTCACTACTGGGAAAGGTAATCGACCTCCTGCTCTTCTGCCTGTCTGGGATACACCCACTTGAGGCCCACTGGAACCAGAAGCCTCCAAAGGGCAGCACCACTGCAGGGGATCCCACAGCACTCTCTGATCTTCTGGACCCAACCAGGCTCACCCAATTTGCACTTTCTTTGCACATTTTATTTTTCCTTCGTGATTCTTTACTCATCCGCCATTAAATAAAAATCTCAGTAATCATCTACTTAATGTCTCTCTCCTGAGTTCTGCATCTATCTTGTTCATCTCTTTGTTTGCAGAGCCGAGGACAGGGCCTGGAACTTGCCAGTGCTCAATGAATGAAAATAACAAAATCTGGGACTGACTAAGTCAGATTACTCAAATGTTAAAGCTACTCTCTGTATCATCATTTATGCAATGATCAAAAATCAATTACCAAAAGTTTATCAAGTCATTATTGTGTGGAGACAATGCCTAAACCCTAAAACAATCATATACCAGGTGGTATCCTAGCAAAGTGCTTCCTAGACTTTCATGTCACACAAATCTCCTGAGGAATTCATTGTAAGACAGACTCTGATTCAGCAGGTCTGGAGTGGGGCCTGAGAGTCTACACTTCTAAAAAACTCCCGAGATGCTGATGCTGCTGGTCCTCAGGCTATACTTAGTAAAGTAAGGTCCTAGGGGTCAAACTGACAACCAAATACAGTTTTCTCTCCATATGAATCTTATTTATTTTGCATTTAAAAAATTACATTGTGGTGGCTGGCCTGGTGGCGTAGAGGTTAAGTTAGCACGCTCTACTTCAGTGGCCCGGGGTTCGCAGGTTCGGATCCCAGGCGCGGACCTGCGCATTGCTTATCAAGCCATGCTGTAGCAGCGTCCCATATAGAGCAGAGGAAGACGGGCACGGATGTTAGCCCAGGGCCACTCTTCCTCAGCAAAAAAGAGGAGGATTGGCAACAGATGTTAGCTCACAGCTAATCTTCCTCAAAAAAAAAAAATTACATTGTGATTATTACCTAGGTGGTTCCTGGTTCAGATATTCACACAGATATCTGCTTGAGGGGGATGAAGGATCACCATTTCTTGGTTTTCTCTGGGATTTGTGGTCTGCACTACATATATTCTCTGGTGAACTCTACATCTCACCAGAAAATTTAGCCATGTCTTCATTATCCCAATGAAAGTTTCACTTGCATCAAGGGAATTTGGCCAGAAAACAAAGGAACTTGGATTTTCTATAGGACATCCTTTTTATGATAAAATCTTTCCAGAATTTCTGTCTTTTGTTAGTTCTTTGAAGAAATTAGTGCATATGCAGAACTTAGGTGTTTATAAAACACAGAGGGTCTTCTTTATCCATGAGGATTTCTTTTCATTTCTGTGATCAAAGTTGCACAAATCTTTCTTTCCAATAGCTTCCAAGCCATTGTGGAAAGCCTGAAATGGGCTGGTGGATATTGATATTTTGATTTTTTACACCAACTTCCACATCTGTTAAAATTCAATGGTTCCTTTGTAAAGTGACAGTTTGGGTTGTTTCCTCAAACAATGACACAATAATGGAGATGTTTTCTGCAGGCAATATCTGAATGTCTCTTTGTACACATGGTCTTGCCTTATACCACAATGCAAAGATCTGATTCATGTTTAATGATTTTTCTATGGATTAAAGGTAAATAGTTTTAAATATCTTTTGATAACAATTCTTTTGCTAACACTTGATGTGGCTCTCCTGGTGTAGTATTGCCAATGGTAATTAGATTTGTTTATTGTATATCCCTCCTCCATCTCCCCTGCCCCACACGCACACATACACACACACGCATGCATTTGCTGAAAAAGTCAACATGTGGCTTTATGTCTGTAGTACACCAATCAACATATCAAAATCCAAATTTAGAATCCTAATTAACAATACCACTTTTTTTCCTTTTTTCTCCTCTTCACTTGGAGTAAATTAAATTCAGTCTTTGTTGGAAGGAAATGTAAAATGTGTTTCACACATACATTTAACACTAATCTGTTCTCCTTACCTTAATTATGCTTTGAATTTCTGTGGAATCTTATATTCCAGAGACTCAATTTACTTTTATAAATATTCATTGATTCTTTTCCCCCCATCTGCATTAGAGCTGCTGAACATTACCCTCCATTTTGCACCTGAAGAAACTGAGGCACTAAGGAGGAACCTAAAGGTTGTCACTTAACACAACTGTAGAGCTGAAAATGTGACTTAGAAGCCCCCTCTGATAAAGAGGTAAGCCTCCAGCCAAAGCTTAGAAATAATGGTACAATGTTTAAAGATGAAATCAGAAGTAGCCTGCTCATATTCTAGGCACAGCTACATTCCTTATTTTGTCTTTTTCTTAGCACAAAGTGCAGTAACAGAATAGCTGCCCTGTGGTTAAGAGAAATGATTACAGAAAAGAACAGTTGGAGAAAACAAGGCAAAAGTACTTGGATTTTAGTCAGTGGGAGTCCATCACAGTAACTAATGGGCTGAGAATGTTTCTATTTTTTCACCAAGTAATCCATATGCAAATTTCCTGCAGTATTCAATATGCACTTCCAAGCTCAGTAAATGTTTTCTATTCTTTTCTGCTTAGCTCTCTCAGCTTTTTCCAATTAGGCCCTGTTTATTTAGAAAAAAGAAAATGTCTAAAGAAAGGATTAAGCTCTGTATCTTATGGAGAAAGAATGAATATTGGAAATTCTTTCAGGATCTAGAGGATGCATTCTTTACTCATCCTCCCCGCTGGGATGGGTAATAAGAATAAAGTAAAAGGGGGATGAAGCTTTTTACTTCATTTGGTTTGTTCAGCTGAAAACATGCCTTTGACTATCTGGAATTAAATCCAAAATTCATGACAATTCAGACAATGGTGCACATGGAATAAGACTGTGGGTAAAAATAAATAAATAAAAAAGAGATGTGAAAGCTCAAAACGACCCACCTGGTGAGGCAAAGTTCTGCAAAAGCAAGAGAATTCATGACATGGAGGGGACAAGGGGACAGGCTGGGGACAGAAAGCATAAATGGCTGAAGCTAGCAGCTGTCTCAAATGAAGATGCCCCAGGAAGCAGAGTTGTAAATCTGAGAGATGTCTCAAAAACATGGCCTCTCAGAGTAGCAGCGAGGGGAGATAGTGAGTGCAAGTCAGGTCTTCCCATCTTTAATCACTACACCCATGAAGACATGTCGTGTTCTGTCTGTCTCTTTTAGGATTTATATTGAAAGTTGAAGGTGATTTTGTGCTTAAAAAAAAAAAAAGGAAGACAGTTCAACCAAGGTGTCTCAACAAAAACCCTCTGTACTTGATTCCATGGGAGACATAGGGATAGAGGTGTCATGGTCTCTAAGAAGGATTTTCTGCCACTGAGAATGGCCTGCTTCAAGAAGCTGTTGATAGCAGATAGCTATCAACAGATAGCTATGAGCAGATAGCTCAAAGAGATAATATATATAATATTTTGAAAACTTAAAGACATCATACCAGTGAAAGAGGGCTCATGGGCAGTGGTTATGGTTGGCACTGGATTAAAGAACTAGAAATATCCAAGATGCTTCCAGGGTCTCAGAGCAAATTCTTACTGAATAGGGTTGTAAAGAGTTAAGCATAAAAAGTACCAAAATGTCAGATTAATTTTCTCTCCCAGCATTTAGGGACTCAAAAGCTAGAGGGAAAAATAACTGATAAATTATATTTAAGGATAGACTGTTTACCTGGTGATTGAATAATATAACGAGTTCTTCAGAAATCTCCACACTGAGTTTGGTTGCCTGTGAGATAGAGCATAAAGGAGCAAAATCTAGGAAAAGAAAGGTGTCAATATAATCAGCAAAGAGAAGTTTCCCTTTAATGGCAGCTATGGGAAAGAGAAGGAACCGGAATGAAGTAGTATAAAGGCACAAGCCAGTGGCTAGGATCATACCATAGTCTACTTTCCCCATAAATATTTCCTATGACTATCTATATCCTCTGGATTTAGCAAAAAAAAAAAAAAAAGAAAAAAAGGAAAAAAGAAAAGCCTTCTTCAACTCGGGTCAAATCACCTGCTTACACTATCCATGAAAAAAAAACTGTTGTGGTTACATTGCCCAGCAGTCATTTATAACAGTTAAATTCTATTCTTCAATGCAGCAGTTGAAAGAAAAAAAAAATCACCTCCAATAGCTTTCTAAATTTTAAGTTCCAAGACACAGCAATGCTCTCAAATTTCAATTCCTTAAGTCTCAAGCTTAGAGAAAAATAAACTAAACAAAAGCCTGCCAAAAATCCAAGCTGACTATTAAAATGTTACAACCAAGTGCCCTGGGTTTGAGACCATAGTTGGTATCCAAATCAACAGAAATGTCCTGGACAGAAGCCTTCAGATCACCATGGAACAGGCTTTGATGCCCTTTGTCTAATTCTGTGGAGACCCAACCCTCAAGTGGAATATTTTGGCCTATCAACTAAAGGCCTTTCCCAGAAAGGCAAAGGGCTTGGAGACATCATTCTGATTCTCAGCCCATTCTTAAGTAACTCAACACCCTGGATCTAACCTCTAGCTTTAGGGGCACCAAAAGATGTTACATGGAAGTTTTTTTTTTTTTTTCTTTTGATCCCATGGACCAGTTATATTTTTTTCTCCTTTCACTACTAAAGTGGCTTCTTCCTCCAGCCAACTTTGAATAACTCTCAAACAGTTATTCCATTACAGAAACAGCCTTGTACACCAGAGGGCTGACCATAATTTAACAACTCTGGATGTTTAGTGTTTATCTGGCTTTTTCTTCTACAGCTTCCCTGAAATGATGAGAGCTCCCCGAAAAGGGGAGATTTCTGCCTCAACTCTCAGGCACTTCAATAACAAGAACAACCTACCCCTGCAGTCACAAGCTGATTAAACCCCGCATATTCCCTGGAAAATTGTCTAAGAACTCTGTCCTCGAGAACTTGCCCTGGAACTCGCAGCAGGGCATAAGCAGTTGGAGCTAAAATCTGAAAAATCTTTACTGGGCCTCTAAGCCAGCAGCCTCCTGCAGTGCTGCAGAATGGGAAGGAAATCTCAAAGTAGCTCCAAATCTATCCATCTGTTCCTTCTTTGAAGGCGTGGCCTAGGGGTCTCAAGTGGAAAAGCAGGATAAAATCATCATCAAGCAGTGGGTTGGGAGTCCTTGCCTGAGAGTATTTTACACTGCCTACACCTCAAACCTCTTCTTGTTTATGCAGTAATCAACGTATTGGGATTGAATAACACTTCTCCAGTTTGGCTGCCTAGCCAATTAATGTCTTTGCTTTCACCTTTATAACTAGCACCTTTAAAAGAGGATTGTAAAAGTTGCTATTGAGGTTGCAGTGAGGAGAAGGCACTGAGACTGTGTGCACAACGAACTAAGATCCAAACTACAGGGAGTTCAAGATGAACCTCGAGACGGAATTTGCATACTGCAAACAAGCCAACCAAGAGGGCTTACTGAGCCACCTTAAGGAGGTACCACCAGGGCAGTACTGACATAGAAAATTAGATCCTCACCCAGAGGCAACACAAGAGAACAGGGATTTTAAATAGAAGTCATATTTAAAACCTATTAGACACATACATACACCATGACTCTGGAAAAAATAGAAATCTTAGCACCGACAGACTTCTTAGTGAGGTTTCTTTAATTTTCATTCCCAGTCTGGCTCAGGTAGACAAAGGAAAGAGCTTCTTGATGTTTTCCCATTTGTCTTAAAAATCAAGCATTTACATCATCTGCTCAGGTCCACACAAAGACTCACATCATAGATGCTGGAAGACCGTGCAAAACGTTCTGCCTGAAATGTCCATGTTGCACATCAGGCAGCGTCTTGGGAATAGGAAATAAGGCCCCAAACAAAAGGATTATCCGGGTTCATGAAGAGACCCTCAGTGCTGGAATTCTGTGATAGCAAATGCTACACTCTTAAAGTTCTTTATAAAAAGCTGACTGGCAATGGAAAGCTGTGATTCCTCCACTCTTCCAAATCCCCAGTTTTCCACAGACTGTTGCAACATTGTCTTCCACTCTCTCAGTTCTCTGAAAACATATATTGGAGGTAAATGTCTGCCATATACAACTACCAAGCCCTTAAGTGAACCACTGCCCAATTCAGAGTTTTCATGAACCTTCATGTGCTCTTCCCCATATGTACTAATAAAAGGCTTTCCTAAGATGAGGAGAAGAGAAAGGAAGCACCATTTTATTGAGCATCTAGTTTGTGCCAGGCCATGGGCCAGGTGACAGTTACAAGAGTTTCCTAAATTCTATTAAAAACAAAAAAAAAGTCATGAATCATTAGGCTTATTTTACTAGTGAAGGGATGGAGGCTCCAAGAAGTTAAGCAAGAATGCCCAGAAGTAACGCTAGTTGGGACTGAAGTCAGACTGATGCTGATATGCCTATAAAGCCCCTCATTCTCTCCACTGTACTCTGCTGGTCCAAGAGTTCTTAATGGCTTCTCTTCTTAAGTGCAGGGCCCTGTCTTATACTTCATTTAGTCATTCATTTAATAAACAGGTGTTGGGCTCTGACTCTGGGCTGGGTACTATGTATGGTAGGCTCTCAGCACACGAAGATGAACGGATTTGGGGTCTTTGCCCTCAAGGAGCTCAGCTAGTATTTGGTTAGGTGGACATGTAAACAAACAGATGCAATACAATGCGATATAATAAAAAGACATGAGTAAAGACAGAGGTGGACTATATGAATCTGGGATGATACCATACAGGAAGCAACTTTTGAGATGGGTCTCAAAGTATGAATAAGAGTTCAATGTGCAGAATAGGCACTTAGGGAAATCCAGGCAGAAGAAATATCAGTGGCAAAGGTCTAGAAGTGAGAAGACACATGGCATGCTGCGGGAGCAGGCCGCGAGAGAGCAGCAAGAAGTCCTTGGTGGTTAAATACAGGGTAAGAGGTACAGGACAGGCTGTGGTAAAGACTGTAGAAAAGCTCTGAGCCCCACTCTGCACTGGACACACTGCTTTGTTTTCAGTAGGCACTCTCAATATGGGCTTTAAAATCAAAATCAGAACATGTAGCTCCTCTGACCGAAATGTTCCACTGGCTTCCTACTGTACTGAGAATAAGATCCAAATTCCTCTTTGTAGTTGGCCAACAAGGCCCATGTAATCTGGTCCCTGCCACATCTCTGACCTAATGCTCTCTCTTGTCCTCACGAGCACTCAAGCTACTCTTCTCAAAACACAAAAAGCCCTTCCAACCTCAGGTTTTTTGACATGCTGCTGCTTCTGCCCAAACACTCTGCCTCCACCTCTTCTCAGGACTGGTTTCTTCTCCTAGAGTCTCAACACCATTATCACTCACTCCAGGATGTGTTCTCTGACCACTTTCTCTTGGGTGGCTTAACGGCTCTTATAGGTTGAATTGTATCCCCCTCAAAATTCATATGGTGGAGTCCTAACCCCCAGTACCTCAGAATGTGATCTTATTTGGAGATAGGGTCTTTACAGAGGTAATCAAGTTATCATGAGTTCATTGGAAGAACTCTAATCCAATATGACTGGTGTCCTTATAGAAAGGGGGAAATCTGGACATATGAGACTCACACAGAGGGAAGATAATGTGAAAATATAGAGAGAAGATGGCCATCTACAAGCCAAGGTTAGAGGCCAGGAACAGATCTTTCCCTCACAGCCCTCAGAAGGAATCAATCCTGTTGATGCCTTGATTTCAGACTTGTAGCCTCCAGACTTGGGGACAACGAATTTCTGTTATTTACGCCATCCTGTTTGTGGTCCTTTGTTATGGCAGCACTAGCAAACTAATATGTCTGCCACTTTCCCCATGTGTTTCCTCCACAGCACTTACCACCATGCGGAATCATCTGTTTTATTTCTTGTCTATTAACTGTATTTCACCATTAGGATGTAGTCTCCATGCAGGCAGGGGGCTTTTCTTACTTTGTTCATCTTATTCCCTGATACCCAGAATGGCCCTGGCATATAGTAGGCTCACACTAAATTTTTTGTTGAATAAGTTAATGAAAAGATAGTGTTTGGGTGGACTGATAATTGATAATCACTTACTTATCATGCACTGTAATGAACCTATGCTTGTTCACAGGGCCTCCCCATCCTGGGCAGATGAGGGAGAGCTAGCCTGTGGTGCAACAGCAGAGCCTACCAATAGTGAGATCAGCATTATCCACTGATGCCTTACAAAAATTCTCGTTTTGCTCTTTGCCCAAGTTTTTTGTACGAACATAGTTTGAAAGATCTAGTTGTTTCTTTCAGTGTCCTGATGTCCCGCCAAACCAAATTCAATTGATTGAAATATAGCCTGCTGATGCTTTTGTAAGGCTAAAGAAGCGGATGGCAACCTTCCACCCCTTTGCTGAATGGTGTAATTGGCCTGCCATAGAGAATTGGGGAATTTTAACACATTCCCCATTTGGCTGAGCTCACCAATTATTCCCCAGTTGCTATCAGAGCCACAGACTTTTCTTCTCTGGGGTCATTAGGCTTGTCAAAACTAATTTGTCACCACAACTGCTGACCCTCATTGCTCTGACAGCAGCACAAGGATCACCCTAAATAGGCTCTTGCATTACAAGAAAGTAAATGGTTCATCAGAACCCACTGTGCTCTTGCTGTATAGCTTGCAATGGCCTTTTGACCCCAGAAGATGTGGAAACAGTATCCCATAAGTGACACAACTCCCAAAACCCATGTACTAATCACTTTGGTGTTACCAAAAAAATATAAATAAACAAGTAAAATGAATAAATTCTTGGACTACAGGCTTGAATCTGATTTGTGAAAAAAATATGCTATTCTTGGGCTTTGACAATATCCAAATGCATTCCATGTTCTCTCCATGCAACCACCCAATGGAAGTCAGGTGGAATTAAACATGCCATAAATCATGGGTCCCTAGTAAGCCAGTCAGAATAACATTCTTTGAAAGTCTCTTGATTGTAAATGCAAAAATATTCCAAAATCAAGGCTGCCAACATTCAATAGGAAGAAGAAAACTTGCTGTGAGGAAACAGCGTTCCATTCTAAAACAGTACGTTGTGGGCTCACCCATATTGAGAATAGTTACTAACCATTTGCTAGAGTTGGCAGGTTTAGTGGGTCTACATGCAAATCTCTGCACAATCAGACAAAGGTAAGAACAAATCTATTAATTTCAAAAGAATGAGAGGATCGTTAGTGACTGCAAAGCAGGCAGCATGAAGAATTGCATTAACTCTTTCAGGTTCAAGGGTACCATTCAACATATGAACTAATGTACCCTTCTCAAATAGAAAACTAACTATGATCTCCATGTATCTTGATACAAATGTGTAATCTGAACATAGCATTATCAAAGAATTTTTGTTCTTTTCTTTTAAAGAGATTCAACACTAAACATAATTGAGTTTAGAATAATTGGCTGCTACTAAATTTTCTTGGTTGCACTATAGATTAGACACGATGATAACTTTTGTAAATAATAAAGGGAAGCTGGAAATATCTTATGCTCCTGCTCATGCCTCATTAGTTTCTTCCCCAGAAATATTAATTTTCTCCTTTTAAAAAAGGCACCAGTTCCCTAAGGAAAATTAATACCGTACACAGCTGGCAAAAGGATTAAATCTCTTGAAAAAAGGCCAAGTCTTTGGTTGTTTACTTATATTTATTCAAACAAATCTGATGGGCTCATAGTTGGTCACTGATGTCATGTCTTTGAGCAGCTTTTTGTTTGCTTTTAGTTTGAGAACTGACTGTAGGATGAGTTGAGGAGAAACAAGGAAAAGTGGTGTGGGGCGGGGGAGAGACGTGAAGGCCAGAATTTCATGCGAGCCACAGACTGAGCTGAATCTAATGATGTCACTCCATCTTTACTCCAGCTACAGGGATCCCCCACCCCCAAACTCTGCACTTTCAGCGAGGAGTAAGCTAAAAACTTGGCAAATCTCATAGTAACGAAGTCCTGAATTGGCAGCCAAGATCTGGATGTGAATTTTAAGTTGTTTTCTCCCCAAATGTCCAACAAGATCTGCTGTGATTTAAGAAGAAGGGAAAGAGATTTATTGACATATAAAAAGCCACATTTCAGAGTTGCCAGTGCTAATCAATACGTGGAATTTCACAAAAGACCATGTTAGGCTTAATAATGAAAGGGACACACATATAAAGGCAAATATAATTACATGGTATAAATAAGGAGAGGCTGCCAGAGTCTGAGTGTTGCCAAATGCCTCAAATATTCACGTTCTTTGAAAGATTTATTTTTGTGTCTATGGAGGATGAATAAACCCCGCTAAAAAAATAAGACTCTTCCCAAACCTTTGCTCATTTCTGGAATTGAACCCTTTTTCAGGTTCTGAAATGTTTCACTTGGTTTTTCATTAATTTGACATGTTCACACATCCCCTGCACTTCTGGAGCTCTGAACTGGCAGCTAGAGTGCGGCAACAGCGGGGCGAGGATGGCTCCCACAGTATTTCTGGCCCTGCTGGAGATGTGCTGCTTGTTCTCATAAGATGTGAGGTCAGTCTCTGCACCCCTGTGAAGTCTGAGTTATCAAAGGAAACTGGAGACCTTCTGGTGTTTGGCCAAGTGGGATCCAAGTCCTTGGTGACTTAGCCAGAGTTAAAGTCAGCTCTGTGCTCATTGGGACCGTCCTTTGACACAGACATCACATATGAGGAACACTGATTGCCGAATAAAGGGGGCTTCCTCCTCGATCCCTAGGTTTCACACCCATAAAACAGAGGCGCCATTTAAATGAGTTAACCTGTGCTTTGTGGCTCAGCTTTAGAAACGCAGGTAAAGCATAGGATGGTATCTTTGCCAACTCAGATTGACAATATTGTTGTAGGGTTTTGGTCCGGTGGGGGCTGCCCCTTGGGGAGACAATCAAAGACAATGTTTGCAGTACAGAAAGCATAAAAAGACAAGCCCTTAGGAGACAGTGCATGGAAGGGCCCTCTGTATCCCTTAAGTCAGTTTTCAGTTTCATTTCTGAATCTGATTGTCGTGAAGCTGCAATGAACTCAACACAATATCCCATTGGTAAATGGGGTGCGTTTTCCAATCTGTGAGGGTGTATGAACCGCTTCAAGCTGCCATGCACGTTTTAAGTACACAAGCGCATCAGCACACTAACCAGTAGAAGTTCCTGGTAGCTGCAGGTATTTTCTAAGCAGAAGACGCAGAGGGAGTGCTGGGCTGCCAAGTATCACTGCCGGCCCCAGCCATTAGCTTCAAGGAGAGGATGTATTATGTTTACCACAGATTGATGGGACTAATTTACAAAATCATCAGTAAACATTATGTATCTCCTCAGACTCCCACATAGCCTTTTGTAGACAGAAAGATAAATCTGAAGCTCAGTGCAAGCTCATTTAATTTTCACCTGACAGATAGTTATAGTGAAAGCATCATATAAAGGTTATGTTTCAATGAAAAAAATCTATTACTGGGCGTACACAAAACACACTTGCATTAATTACATTTTCTTTGCAGTGCATTTGACAAAAGGTCAAGAAATTACAAAAAAAAAGAAGAGGGGGCCTATGAAGAGAATTTCACTTATTATCTGAAATTTTCTTTTTCTAAAATTTCCCAGGAATTCAATCATGCACTCTGTACTTTAATTAGTGACTATGTTTAATTAAATCTGATGTTCTGAAGATGACTAGCCAAAAATATTATCAGGCATATAACAAGGATCAATTATTCTCCAACAGATGATGTTTCTATATTTCTAAAGTTGCCTGTGTCAAGAGCATACCTTGCCTGTCATGCTGAAATATTTGAAAAGAAAAAGAGACAGGAACAGAATCTTTTTATATTTTGTCTTCACGAAAGGTTATCAGGTGAGATGATTTATAATAGACAATGCCAAGGCCCTTGTATTTTCAGAATTTCTGGGTAGTAGTGGGCCATGAGGTTCAGTGAAGTGATGTTTTTTAAAGAAATTATGGTGCTTCAACTTCAAGAGTTGTAAAAATTGAGGGGGATCTTAAAATATAAGAAATTTTCCTTAACTAAGAACTCTCCAGCAGAGTATGAGGCTAAGGGTATCGTTGCCTCTTAGAAGTCAGATACAAATAATTCTATTCTAATCTTAGTTCTGCTATCTATTGTGTGATCTTGGACAAACTAAAAAACAATCAGCAAAATACTCTGAGGGCCACAGTGTTCATGCTTGAAAATGAAAATAATAATAAATCCTTCCTAAGGTTTAAGCATCACAGGATGTTTAAATGTACACAGCAGGCACTCAAAAAACATGGGTTTCCTTTGGCCCTACCTCTTTCCTAATTCAATCACTATAACCCATTGGTTCATAACTTTTAGTCGCATCCTATGTTTTAATCACCAAGAGTATAGAGAAGAGTTATAAAAGATCTGCAGAAAAATTCAAGCTCCCTAACGTCCAGACCAAATATATGGATGGGAAGGCCAGGGTAGAGGAAGGGGAACCCAGAAGGTGCTATTTCCAAGACCAGCTAAGCTACTACTCTTTGCGGCAGGCAACACATCTCTCATCCAGCAAAGACATGCTGAAGAGGTACCAGGTGATGATCAAGAACTACTGGCCACCAACCCTCCCACTCCTATCTGTGCTGTTTATTTGGATCTCAGGAAATGGAGGGAATTGGGGAGAACACAGGGTGAAATATACCACAACCTCACATAACCATGACCATTGTATATATATATGTCATTGTATGTTAAAACTTTGCTCCTCAAAGTGTGGTCTGCAGACCAGCAGCATCAGCATCACCTGCCTGCTTCACAGAAATCCAGATTTCCAGACCCCATCCCTATTGAACCAGAATCTGCCTTTTAACAGGAAACTCAGAGAATTCCTTTGGGAAGCCCTGCTTTAAAAGATGAAATAGTGGTCTTCTCTCCTTCTTAGACTTTCAGCTAGAGTAGAAGCCACAAGAGAGCAGGGCTCTTGGCCTTTCTTGGACCCTTACAGATCCCAAATGACTGAACAGGGCTTGGCGCTCACTGGGTGCTCAGTGTATAACTGCTGAACGAATGACAGACCAGGATTGATAAAAATTCATCAGTGTCTAAATAAAGTTGTGGCTTCCTTTGGTGCCACTCTGGGAAATGACTATTGCAATCAGCAGGAGCAAAACATTTTACTCAGTTAAATGCCAAAAATATTTATTGAGCAAATTCCCAGAATTCTGAGACTGTAAAAAATCAAACAGGTGTTGGTGGGCTGAAATTGACTTTATTGAAGCAAAGCTTTTTTCTCAGATAAGCTAAATGATGATATAAAAAAAGATGTCACATGAACTGCTTTAAAAATTCACCTCTTTGAACAACTTTATTGAGGTATAATTTACACACCATAAAATTCACCTAATTTAAAAATATAAATCAATGACTTTTAGTAAATATACTGAGCTGTGCAACTCTCACCATAATCCAATTTTCGAACATTCTTATCCCAATGAGATTCCTTGTGCCTATTTACAGTTAATCTTTGTTCCCATCCCAGCCCCAGCCCACCTTAATCTATTTGCTACAAAACATTACCATTTTGAGGACTCTTCAGTTAGGTACACGATTGATACATTATGTGTAATTCTTCTCGGGCATTTAGTAAAGAAGCCCAGTAAGGATCTCTGTCTGCTAGTACCTGGCTAACTCATTTTCAGTTACTCTACACCTCTAAAAATTGTTTTTTAAATCCACTTTTCTTTAAAAGTTCTCTATCCTACTGAGATACCAATATTAGTGTATAAGAATAAATGTACTAATATATTTATTGCTTCATTTGTTATAGGGGCAGAAAAACAGGACACAGCCTGAATCCTCAGTTACTTTACACCAACACTATAGGCTGTGATGTGGCTATTAAGAATGTGTTAGGGCTACATGAACTGACTTGAAGAAATGTCCATAATGTACTGCTAAAAGAGAAAAGCAATGTGCTGAGAAATATGTATAGTATGATCCTATTTTTGTGATAACAAAGAAAAACTCATATGTGTGCATATGTTTCTCTGTTTCTATACAGACAGACATGCACCAAACTGTTAACACTTATTATTTTAATGTGGAGGGTGATTGGGGCAGCAGGTAAGGAAAATACCTTGTACATTGTTGTGAGCAAATATTGCTTTGCTGTTTGAAAAGAAAAATCCCATAAATTATATCTTTAAAAACTGTAATTACATTTTCTATTAACTCAGATTAGCTTCCTTATCCTTCCACCTCACCATAAATCTAAATTCAGATGGTTTTACCAAATGCGCGGGCTAAAATATTATGTGGATTGTGGAGACCTCTGGGTTATAACTTAAGAGGTTTCAAAATTGGATTTCAAATTCACAGTGCTGGTGTAAGAGGATGAAGACCTCCACAATATGATTTTATCATGCGGCAGGAGTAGCAGGATATTCAGGACAAAACCTCACCTTTATTGGCTCTCATAGTTATTCCAACTGAATGGGGCAGCGGAGATATGGTAAATGCTTAGACTTGTTACAGCGCTGATGAAATGATATATAGTCCAACAGCACTGGTCTCAATACTCATTGTAGTTTAATTAAATAAGACAGAAAACTTACCAGTAAAGGAACAAAGAAGGATTTTTTAAAAATAGATAACATTTTCAGCATCACAAAATGAAATTGTGACTATACGCATATATGAAAAATACATATTTGTGTGATAAGCCTCTTATAAAAATGCTTAATAGAGGTACATTTGCAAAGATGTTTCATTAAACTACACAAATTATATCTGGAAGCTTATTAAGGTGCTGTGGTTCTATTTTCTTCCATGGGTTAAGTTTTTCCCTTTTATAAACTTTTGTTATTCCTGTCAATTTCATCATTATTCTTTTTTAAATAAATCTTTTAATTTAAGCATTACATCCAGGAAATCACACAAATGATATAGATACAGCTCAATTAATTATTGCAAATTGAACACACTCATGTAACTACCATGTAGATCAAGAAATAGAACATTTCATCATTATTCCTAAAAGAAATTCAATCTTTAATTCCAGGGATGAAAGTCTCAATTACCAAATACATTTGGTATATTTAGACAGTTATTCCATCCTTTTGGGTTTAGACCGGGCTGTCTGGGTAAAATTTAAATACGAGTGAGTGAGCTAATTTAAATATGACTCCACAGAGTCTAGAGACAAAACATCCCTTGGAAAATGTGTTATGCCCCATCAACACAGCTTGCCACAGGTCTTTTCCATTGTGTCACAGGACAGACTGTCAGGACCAATGACTTGTCCATGTTTGAGTTACAGAACTCAAGCCAAACCCTTGACTCATCTCTGGGTTCATTTTTACCCCTAAGCTTCCTTTGTCACCAAGGTGTAGTGTAATGAAATGCATGTGACCCAGCAAACCGAACAGAGCCTCACTGTTCAAAGACGGTAAAACAGACGATTAATTTGTCAGCACAAAGTGAAGACTCAGAAGGCTGGAATATCAATCTCTTTTTCAATCTGTTATTTTTTCTCTGAATAAAAGGTTGCTTGGAATCCACATTCAGGTTAGAAATGCAGAAGTTCAAAAGTAAGCAGACCTGCATACTCCCTACACCTGACAAGAAATAACTCCAAAGAAGAATAGGTCCAGGGAAAGGATTTATGAACACCCAGTGTTTCCACCCAAAGCAGATCCTCTTTGAGTCTTGCACGTACCAGATACACAGCTATTTGCTGACTTGACCAGAACTGATATAAAGTAATTAGGATCAGTTCCATGAAAGCAGAAATCTCAAGAGCTATGGACCATTATGTGGTTGTTGCTTATAGACAATAGTGCTTTTGAGCTGTGCTGAAGGTTCTGAAAGCCCAGGATAGCCCTTTGACTCTTCTGGAGATCTTTTCTTCCCAACCAAACAGAACGACTGTGAAAGACTTAGCTTGCTGTGTATGAATTAACCAAAATAACCTGGGTCCTTCATTTTTAAGTTCCATGCCTGCTTTGTTAGAAGCCCAAATGGTTGCTTGCAGAGTCACTCCTGAGGACTGGAAAGTTAGGCAATGAGCACCTCTGTCCAGAAATTGAGTAAAATTCAAAAAGAGGCATTTTCAGAGTATAGTTCCAGGGAAAGAAACTAGGTGAGGGGCTTAAAATTGGTTCTATTATTTCCTGTTTCAGGATATGTCTTGCAACTGGTGGATATATGCTACCTATGATAAAATATTTTATTTAGACTTGTACAGTTGCTTTGTATTCCAAATGAATAACACGCACTGCATTCATACACCCTCACTCTCAACGAGGAAGTCAGTAATTTAGTTTTAGCTTTTGTCATCTCTACTTAAGCGCAAAAAGCTGGCACATAAAGCAATTTGAAAACAATTATTAAGGGTGGTTTTCAGAGCTGGTACACATATATAACCACCAAATATCTGACACAGATCCTTCTGTTTAAGCTCAGAGATTTCCTAAAGCAGAAAGTACACAAGACTTTTGCTGTTTCACTGATGCTGGTAAAGACTTGGGACTAAAATTGTCATAAATAAGATATTTTAACGGTGAAAAAATGCAAAAGTAACTTGATCTTACAGTCCTTATCTTATGAGAAGATAAATAGTTTTTATTCTTCTTTGACAGAAGATTCTGGTAATTTATGGGACATGGAGTCCAAAATGCAAATTTTTCTCCTTCCTAGTCAACTTGGGAAAACAAATGCATCATTTGGAGAAGAAAAAATTACAATTTTATCAAGCTGAAAGTTTGTCATAGCCATCCTCTTCAAAAATTTAGACATAAGAGACCACCAGTGTTACATCCTAGAGCAGTGATTTTCAACCAGGGGCAATTTTGCCTTGCAGGGAACATTTGTCAATGTCTGGAGACATTTTTAAGCTGTCACAACTGAGCGTGTGTGTGTGTCGGGGGTGGGGGGGGCATTACTAGCATCTAGTGGGTAGAGGCCAGGGATACTGCTAAACATCCTTCAATGCACAGGACAGTCCCCCAACAAAGAACCATCTGGCGCAAAATGTCAGTAGTACTGAGATGGCGAAATATTATCCTAGAACATGGTGATGCAAGATTATTTGTGGAGCAGAAACTGAGATTGCTTTGATCATTGAAACACAAAAGCCTCACTCGAGTCAACAGAGTTCAACTTCTTCTAAACTTCTGAGAACATTTACCAAGTGACCACCCGAGTGCGAAGCTGCGAATTAAAGAGAGAAGGATGAGAAGATGAGTATTCCCCAAGTCAGGTAATGAGTTCAAAGTAGGTTCAGAGGTTCAAAGTTGGCTATATTTGCCCTGCTATATGACTTTTGGGGTAAAATAAAAAAGGATGGAAAGGAAGGAAGGAAGGAAGGACGGAAGGAAAAAAGGAAGGGAGGTGGGAGGGAGGGAGGAAAAGGGGGAGGAAGGTGGAAAGGAGGAAGGGAAAGGATGAAGGAAAAGGAGGGAGAGAGGGAAGGAGGGGGAGGAAGGAGCTTTATGGTTTCCAACACCACAGAAGAGAGCCACAGTAAGGTAGCCATGTTACTCCTCTTAATGTGAGGATATGTAGGGGCTCATCTCAGACCCTTCCTGTCCACATGAAGACACCAAGCATTTTCTGTCTGATGTCACCTACATCAGAAGGATCCTGAAGCTGAATTTTATTTTGTGTTTTAATGGTGTCACTACATAAAGCAAGACGGGGTCATGGTCATGGTTAAAACTGACCCAGCATAAAAAAAGGAGTCATTATCTGATTTCTATGCAGTCATCGTTTGCACCTAAAAATAGCATTCTTCAGAAACGAGAAAATTCTAAATAAGCTATTTGGGGAAACTAATAACAGGTTTGTGAGAAGAAGAGAGAAAGAGAAATGAAAAGACATCTATCGCACAATTAAGATGCAGACACAACTGACATGCTCGGGCCCTGTTGGCACCATGACTGCCAGAATGCAAAGCTGGGTCTAAACACAATAAATTAATCTGCGGTACACACAGTAGCATGATAGGCATACAGTTATCTGATGGGCACACCGTAACTGCTCTATTTGGTGTATTTACACTTAAGCCTGTAATAACAGTTCTTTGAAAAGGATTGTCTTGTTTTTAACTGATGATTAGGATCCAGTAATTAAACCCTACTGCATTTTAGAATGCTGGACTATTGTGCTGCCTTCTCAGAGTCGAGAAGAGACAAGTTGATTCACATCTCACCCTTCTTCTTCAGGTCAGCAATGGCCACTGGAGGCAGTATGTACCACGGTACTGAGGATGCCACTGTTTCGAGTGGCACCTGTTTGCCAACAAGAAAATACTTGAGAAGCAGTCATGTTCTGTGATGCAAGTACAGGCTTTTGTTTAGAAAGGCATTATGACACTTATCTTTCATGTAACACACTGTAGTGGGTGAGCATTTCATATCTCCACTAGTTTTCATATCTAGATTAGAATGCCATAGAGAGAGAAGCTGTTCTACAGAACACTGAACTTGTACAATTATTTATTTTTTTGTGCGTGAGGAAGACCAGCCCTGAGCTAACATCCAATGCCAATCCTCCTCTTTTTTTGCTGAGGAAGACTGGCCCTGGGCTAACATCCATGCCCATCTTCCTCTACTTTATATGGGACGCCGCCACAGCATGGCCTAACAAGTGGTGCGTCAGTGCAGGCCCGGGATCCGAACCGGCGAATCCCGGGCCACAGCAGTGGAGCGCGTGCACTTCACAGCTTGTGCCACCGGGCTGGCCCCGGAACTTGTACATTATTTACAAAAAAAAAAAAAAAAAAATTGGTTTTGATGAGTAGTGCCTGATTTGGGAAGGATGAAACTGGATATAGCTCCCTCTTTTTTTTTTTTCCAGCATGGCTTTGAGGGCTTGAGATTGTTCTCTGTTTTAGGATGAAATTTGTGCATATAACAAACCATTACAATTCTTTATTCCTCTATCTAATATAACTTTAAACTTCCCTCATTCTACATTCTGATTATTGGTTACCTCTGGATCCCATGAATGAGAGAGGAAAGTACAGTTGTTTCTCAATTTTGGAGGGCATGATAGCTTCTTCAGGCTGCAAGGGCCCTGTGTACAGGGGGCTCTCCAAGGAAGCATGAGCTTTTTTCTCAGTATTTGGGGCTGGCAAACTTCCACCGTACTTCTGGCTTCTTTTTTAAAAAAATATTTGAAAACAATTTATTATGAAAAACTTTAAACCTATACAAAAGTAGAAAAAATAGTGATCACTTTATCAAGATTCAACAATTATTAAGATTTCCCACATATGCTTCACCTATCACCTATCCCTTTTTCTTTTCTTTTTGATATATTTTAAAGTAAATCCCACATATCATGCCATTTCACTTCTACATAATTCAATGTACATCTTAAAAATATGTAAATATTTTGTTACATAACCACAATGTTATTATCTGATTTGGCAAAATTGGTCTGGGATTTTCTAAAACAGTCCAATTTTTTAAATTAAATATTAAAATTAAATTTTCTCAACTGTCTCAAAATTATATTTTTAACAGGGGGTGCTTGAATCAGTATTTAAATAAGGTCTGAACCTTGCATTTTGTTGTCATATCTTCTAAGTATATTTATTTCTGATTTGTTGACTGAAGTTTCAGAAAGGTTTTCTGTCTGATTTCTGATGGATTATCATAGGGTCACTTCTTGGATGAGCTATCTTTAACTGTTCTTCCTTGTCAAATAATATGAAATGCAGTGGGGAAGGAACCCTTAGGACTCAAGGTTATAGTACTTTCAGAAAACTCTTCCTGCCTGTGGGTTTAGCTTACACTTTTACTAGTATTAGTAAGTATTTATGTATTTATTTATTCCTCAACTTGTTTCAAAAATGATTTGAGAGATTTCACTTAAAGAAAAGCAGATTTTGATATTTGTATTATAATAAATCTTCCCAAATCTCTTGTTTCAGTGAGTCAGGGTCATTCAAGAGAATTCTGTTTCTGACACTAAATGCAAGGGTTAACAAAACTGCAAAGTTTGAGGACATAGTCCTCCACAAGACTTCCCTCACTTCTGACACCACCTGCAAGCTTGGGGGGTTCTCAAAATCACCCTCACTTTTGATAATCTACTAGACAGACCCACAGAACTCATTGAAAGTGATTATACTCATGGTTATGGATCATCTAGAAAAAGGATACAGATGAAAATCAGCCAACAGAAGGAAACACATAGGGAAGAATCTGAGAGGGTTCCAAATGTGAAAACTTCCGTTGTCCTCAGAATGCATTACCCTTCCTGTATTGATACAAGAAAATCTACGTGGAGCATTATCATTCAGGGAAGGTCAGCTGAGCTTTCGTGTCCAGTTTTTACTGGGGCTCCATTACATAGGCATGATTGATTGACTGCTCTTGTGGTTATCTCAGCCTCTACGTTGACTGATATCATGAGAGCATAAGACCCAAAGCCATCATCCTAACTCACATGACTGATTTTCTTGGTATGGCCAGCCCACCCTAAGATCCAGTGTGGCCACCTCCAACACTAATAAAAGAGACACTCCTATCAGGTATGACATAAGTTACCTCCCCAAGCTGAAGGCAAAGGAGACCTCTCATTGGGCAAGTTTTTTATTACACAAATAATTTACCTGTTCTTACTGATCATGGCAATCCTAGCATATCCCTCTTACTATGATATTTTACTATGGGAATCATTTTCACATAAAACTGTTGGGAAATTTTAAAATGAGAAGCAAATTAAATCCAGGAATAAATATCTCTGACAACACAAAATTAAGATTATCAAAATAAGAAGGCAACCTCCAAATAACAGTTAAAAGTAAAATGAGAGTCATGGAAAACAGCTTGAAAAATAGCCATCAATTCAAACTATGTAATTAAGAAGAAGAAAACATAAAGTTTTCAATATTTTATTTTTGTAAACTTTTACATGTTTACTTTGCTGTTGAAAGCTAACCAAGTTTTTTATTGTAATCCATCTCAAGCCTCACAGTCTTAGGTGAGATTTCTCAACAAAAAGAAAATTCTTATAAAAGTCAACATTTTATGAGCTTAGATCACTTGTAATTCCTCTAAGTGCAAAAAATAAGCGGACATATGGTACAAATTCTCACTCATTTCTACTTTATTTTGCAAGTGAGATGTGTAAAGCTCTTCAAGACCTTCCCTACCATACATGAAAACAGAGTAAAGAGTTCTGGATTTACACCTTTTTTTTTTCTTTCCCAACATGAAATTTTATGAATTACATACAGTGGCAGGTCAAGAATGGGGTTTGAATAAATTAATGAATGGTTTCTACTGCACTCGACAAATTGATGAATACGGAGGGACCATGGTTTAATTTCACCTTTCTCCTTCTTTGTTAATTAATTTCTGGATCCAGAAGCTCCCTCTGATGCACAGCTAACAGCAGGGTTGTGTTTCTATTCAACAGAAGCTTCTGGATTCCCTTGTCCACTCACATAAAGAAGTAGTTAGTTCTGTAAAGAATCCCTGCTCCATTAGAAATTTTTGGTTCTTAGTGATTTTAATGCAGTTAAGGCACTGAGTAGGGGTAGAAAACTTCCCACACAGACACATGTGGCCTCTCCCATTCTCTAAAAGTCAATCAGCTCCATTTGTGCCTTCAGAGAAAGCAATCGCTCACTATTACAGAGGGCAGAGAATACACAGGGAATTTACAATGAAACTACTACGAGCTTAAAAGAACAGCATTCACATGTCTTTTCCACCTTGGAAGTGTTAAAGAGTATAGATTGCAGCTGAGGGAAAATTAAGGTCCCTGTTTACACATTTCACTGTGCCTGTGAAGCTGAAAAAGAAATGAACTCAGTTGCAAAAGTAGGAAGTTCACTCAGGCAATTTCATTGTCTTAGTGTAGGGGAAAACGTCCTTTAATGTCATCAGCTAGAGAAAGGTGAATATTTAGGAATCTAAAAGCAGTCAGATGTATGGTTTGCAAATATCTTCTCCCAATTGTTAGGTTGTCTTTTCGTTTTGTTGATGGTTTCCTTTGCTGTGCAGAAGCTTTTTAGTTTGATGTAGTCCCATTTGTTTATTTTTTCTATGGTTTCTCTTGCCCGGTCAGATGTGGTGTTTGAAAAGATGTTGCTAAGACCGATGTCGAAGAGCGTACTGCCTATGTTTTCTTCTAGAAGTTTCATAGTTTCAGGTCTTATGTTCAAGTCTTTAATCCATTTGGAGTTAATTTTTGTGTATGGTGTAAGGTAAGGGTCTACTTTCATTTTTTTGCATGTGGCTATCCAGTTTTCCCAACACCATTTGTTGAAGAGACTTTCTTTTCCCCATTGTATGTTCTTGGCTCCTTTGTCAAAGATTAGCTGTCCATAGATGTGTGGGTTTATTTCTGGGCTTTCGATTCTATTCCATTGATCTGTGTGTCTGTTTTTGTGCCAGTACCATGCTGTTTTGGTTACTATAGCTTTGTAGTATATTTTGAAATCAGGGAGTGTGATACCTCCAGCTTTGTTCTTTTTTCTCAGGATTCCTTTAGCTATTCGGGGTCTTTTGTTGTTCCATACAAATTTTAGGATTCTTTGTTCTATTTCTGTGAAAAATGTTGTTGGAACTTTGATAGGGATTGCACTGAATCTATAGATGGCTTTACGAAGTATGGACATCTTAACTATGTTAATTCTTCCAATCCAAGAGCACGGAATATCTTTCCATTTCTTTGCGTCTTCTTCAATTTCTTTCAGAAATGTTTTATAGTTTTCGGTGACTACCAACCCAATTGAAAAATGGGCAAAAGACCTGAACAGACATTTCTCCAAAGAAGATATACAGATGGCCAACAGACACATGAAAAGATGTTCAAAATCACTAACTATCAGGGAAATGCAAATCAAAACTACAATGAGATATCACCTCACGCCCGTCAGAATGGCTATAATTAACAAGACAGGAAACAACATGTGTTGGAGAGGATGTGGAGAGAAGGGAACTCTCATATTGCTGGTGGGAGTGCAAACTGGTGCAGCTACTATGGAAAACAGTATGGAGATTCCTCAAAAAATCAAGGATAGAACTACCGTATGATCCAGCTATTCCACTGTTGGGTATTTATCCAAAGAACTTGAAAACACCAATTTGCAAAGGTACATGCACCCCTGTGTTCATTGCAGCGTTATTCACAATAGCCAAGACTTGGAAGCAACCTAAGTGCCCATCAAGGGACGAATGGATAAAGAAGATGTGGTATATATACACAATGGAATACTACTCAGCCATAAGAAACGATGAAATCCAGCCATTTGTGACAACGTGGATGGACATTGAGGGTATAATGCAAAGTGAAATAAGTCAGAGGGAGAAGACCAAATACCGTATGATTTCCTTCATTAAGTAGTAGATAATAACAACAATAAACAAACACATAGGGACAGAGATTGGATTGGTGGTTACCAGAGGGGAAGGGGGGAGGGAGGAGGGTGAAAGGGATAATTCGGTACATGTGTGTGGTGATGGGTTGTAATTAGTATTTTGGTGGTGAACATGATGTAATCTATGCAGAAATAGAAGTACAATGATGTACACCTGAAACTTTTACAATGTTATAAACCAATGTTACTGCAATAAACAAAAAATTAAAAAAAAAATAAATACATAAAAGCAGTCAGAAATGTTAACATAAAAAAGAAAAAGGAAAAGAAAAGGTGACGGGCTTAGAAAACATGGTAACGCATATGGAGGATGAAGAAGAAGCAGGAGAGGGGAGAGAAGCCTCCTACATCTGTGATTCTCAGCTGGGCTGGGAGAAGATTAGAATTTCCTGGGGTTGCAGTGTAGTCTGAAAAGGGGCATTAAATATTATAATCTTATATTTTGAATACAGAAAAATATATTTCATTTTTGCAACACAAACCTTGGCGAGTCCAGTTTTATAAAATCTTCTTGGCTGGTGGAGATAAGCCCTTCTAACCCAGCGGCCAAGAAGATTCTCAATAGGAGACGGAATGGGAAGTAAGAGGAGGGAAGTGCACAAGTACCCCCTTTCCTGAGGGCACAGGAAGGGAGGGGAGGGCTGGGATTTTGTTCATGCTTATCAAAAGAGGGCATTTGGTTTTAAAAGACTGAAAAACTCTGTCCTATGTTACCTGAAAATATCACTAACACTTTTAGAACCCTATTCAGTAGGAGCCCTTAATGCCTGTCAAGGTAACTTTGGGGGCGCTTGTCGTCCTGGAAAACAGTCCACATCTGGTACTTTCTGGAACCTAGCTGACATGAATGGGGGGGCATTCTATTTTGTTTTTGTATTTGCATGGCATCTCTACCTTGAGAAGCTCAAAATACCTTATAGGTGCTTATTTTCTAAACTTCTCCAGGTGCCTAAAATAGACTAGAAACCAGTAACACTTAGGGTCATACCTGCTCTCTTCCAAATAAACACACTCGGCTTGCTTTTATGTCCCTGGTTGTTATCCATCTTGACAAATCTCATGGATTCACCAGGAAAAAAGCTATCATCATATAAAGACCCCACAAAAAACATGAAGACGTTCAGAATTTCTCAGCTTCCACAGCCTGAATCAACAAATTGCAGATAAATTAGGTGACTGTAAGGGAAAACTGGTGAGGTAAATCAGTAATTTTTTTTTAAACTAAACTCCATGTAGGTGAAACACCATAATTCTGTCGCTGGCTCATCAGATCAGCAGCCAATCAGGTCCTGGCGGGCCATATGTGTATTTATAAATATATCTGCTAATGTAAAGGTCACGCTGCTCACTGCTCAGGGAAATCAGGCACATTTGGAACCATCCCTAGAAGATTTTGGTTTCTTAAAAAAAATATTTTGACAATTTGTGACAAATGCAATCCTGCCCCCATATGTTTTGTACTATTTAAAGAGAAATGACACCCAGTTGCCTTCACATCAACACGTGAATTTTTTTCTTTTAATAATGAAGTTAGAAGATGGGAAGGGAGGGAGGTTACCTTCCATACATATTTAAAAGATGTAGATATCTTTTCAAACTTCATATTTCCACATTTGCCCAAGAGGATAGAGCTTCCAAAGTCTGTGTTACTGTTCATGACATAGGAAATAACAGAAAGTTTTCTTTCAAACTGGCAGAGGAAGGGGAAAGATAATGAATGACAGAAAAGTGTTGGTAGCCTCTTGCCATAAAACACAGTCTTTTGCCCCCTCGCTCATGGGGAGCAAAAGGGCTCTACTTAAATGTTCCCCTCTGCCGACCTCTGCAGAAATCTCTTATAGATTCATTTAAGATATCCAGACCTCTCAATCAGGACTGAGAATTACATTATAAGCTGTGAGATCATAAGTCCAGAATAAACTTCATACACTACACACTCATCTACTTGCATCCCACTCCATTCTTTAGTTCCAACAGAATAACAAGGTTTCCCAATGACATGGAAGACAGAAACTTAAAAAAAAACACCAACTTGGATGACATCTTTGGCGAAAAAAAAAAGCTTCTGACAAGAGGGAAAGGTATGAAAATATTTTGAGAGAACTTGTTTAATCACCCAGCAATGCCTTCCATTCCATTTAGCCCTCAAATCTGAATAACCATGACAGATGGCTCCTGCTGGTTTAAAAAAAAAAATTAGCTAAATTTTCAGATAACGCAGCCTTCTGTTGTGTTCTCCTATTCCGAGGTTTATGCGGTTTGTTTAGCAGGCTCTGAACTGCGGGCTGCTCACTGGTGACCAGCTTTCACTTAGTATCTGCAGAATTAACACCACTTGATACCGTATGCTCGGAACTCTAAGCGGGGAGAAATATTGTCAGTTTGGATGACAAAAGACCTTAATAGGCCACCCCTCCCAAACCCAGATATTAGATCTACATTTTACACACAAAGCAATGTTTGAAATGTAAGGGCCGAGGGGAGAGCTCTTGGCTCTATCAGCCTTGCCATCTCTTTGTAGCAGAATAAACTCACATCTGATGCTATAATTACAACCCTAATGGACACACAATTTATTTTGGAGAACTGAAGTTGATATCCACTAGTGCTATTATTAAAAAGACTAATGAGAGCTGCTCGGTAAGAAAATAAAAGATTTATTGAATTCCTTTTGGCACCCGGCACAGCTTAGCAATTTCGAGAGCCCATCAAAACAGCAGATATATACCCTGCTCAGACGTGCTGTACGGGATGTGAGCTGGGTTTCAGATTTTCAATAACAAATCTGTCACTCCGATTTTAATTAGATGGCTTAAAGCAGCTACATCAATAATGGCAGAATGACGGCTTAGTTCAAAGATCATAGAGATGTTACTCTACTTTAATAGTTCTTTTATACAAGTACATATTTCAGAAGTTTGTGAGGCATTCATCTTGACTACCCCTTTCACCAAAGAGGAGGAAAAAATATTCCTAATTGAATTGAACCACGAACACTAGCAGTCATCACCATTTCTACGCCAGGCTGTTACATCCAGCTGGTTAGGAGGTCTAATTTCACACCACGCAGCAATGAAATGCTGCTAACTTTTATTTGTGAGTGTAAAACAGTAATATTTCATGACAGCAAAAGGCCAGTTGACGCCGATGGGTGCACCCTCCACTGGTCTAAACCTGAGAGACAAACAGTGGTCTCGGCCGAGTGCTGACAAACAGGCCTTTCTCGTGAAAAGCTGACAGGAGGAGAGGGGGAGGACTCGACCTGGGAGGAGGGTGGAAGCCCTCGGTGGAGTTCACAAGCAGCTAGGAACACTCCTCACCCCACAAGAAGGTGGATGGTGACCTCCAAGGGAAAAACTGTTGCCAAAGGCCTAGCCATTTCTTAAAGAGGTGGGGGTATATACACTTCTCATTGTATTTCTTTCCACTGATTCTTATTACATGAATAAAAATATATTGATTGCATAAATAAACACCATTAATATATATAAACACTTAATATAGTGACATATATCTTTCTGTACTTTATCCCATGGAAATATATAAATGTTATATATACACACACCCTTTTTTAAAAAAAACGAAATCACACCGTACATACTGTAAGGTTTTTTGCTTAATACTTTATGGTTATTATCTTTCTATGTCAATAAATATTTCTCAAAATCATCATTTTTAACTGCATAATATTCCATTATGGATTACCCATATTATTTAATCAGTCTCCTCTTGCTGGACATTTAGATAGTCCCCAATTATTTTGCAATGATATGTATATATGTATATATACACATTAATACTAATATAGAGTACATTAACATGTTCTCTCTATACATGAACATGTATTACACACACATACACATATGTAATTTGATTATTATGTTAGAATAAATTAACAGGATAAATTCTTACACTGGAACTCCTAGGTCAAAGTATCTGCATTTAAAAAAATTTTTGCATATACAATAGCCACTATTTTAATGCCTGGACATAGAATGTTTGTTTTAGAAGCACCTTCTCCTGGATCAGATCCTGACAAAACCTCAAACCTGCTACTATGACTTTCATAGCATGATACAACCTACGGTTTCATCTCTGCTTCCTCTACAACAGTGTTTATCATTCTCCAGTTTATCACATGATTCTGATGAACAGAATAATGTGAACATTCCCTGGACCTAATCCCTGTAAGTCATCCTTTTCTGGTCACTGCTCAGTGATGTAGCCATGGTTGTATTAACCCCCCACAGGCATGACTACAGTCCTGACACTGACTTCTGCAGCATCTAAATGTCACACATTTAGAATGGAGAGCAAGGCCTTCGTGTCGGTGCCACTCCATTGCTCTGCTCCGGCTCTGCCACGTTTCAGTCTACCTGACCTTCGGACGGTGACTGATCCTCTATGTGCCTCACTTTCTTAAGTGCTCAGGTTTCCTGCTCCAGGAAGCCTTCCTGGACCTCCTATGTCTGGGTAAGAGGTCTTCCTTTGTGTTCCCAACACTCCATACTTCACCCACCACAACACTTACCACACAGTTCAATGGTTGCCTGATTACGTGTCTTTTCCCAACACTAGACTATCAAAGCAGGAACCATGTGTCAATACTGGTCACTGCATAAGTGCCATTCATTGAAAAAGATAATTATTGACTGCCTACTTTGTTCCAGGGACTAGGGATACTTCTCTGCTAGGGATATAGTCGAGGTCACAATAGATAAAAGTCCCTACTCTCATGTGACATATATTTCTGTGAGGGAGGGGCAGACCAATAACCAAATAGGTCAATATACAGTATGGCAGATATGATAACTACTATGGAGAAAAATAAGACAGAGCAAGAGGACAGGAATGCCAGAGGTTGGCAGTGGGGTGGGGAGGGCTTGGTACTTAGGTAGGGTAGGGTCAGAGGAGGTCTCCCTGAAAAGGTGGCAGGTGAAGAAAGACCAGAAGGTATCTAGAGTTGAAAGAGGTCACTCTCATTCCTTTGAGCAATTAGCTCCTTCCATTGGTTTCAGACAGGAGTGCCCTGTATAATATTTTGTTTAATAAAAGGAATCTGCTGCTTAAAAAAAATTTTTTTTTTCAAATATATCCCCCAGTATAAACAGCTCTGTGCTAGGCACTAAATAAAGTGACTTTTAGGCCAGCATACATCCCCAAACAATGAAAGCTTCTGATAGGAAGCTTCAAGTGTTCTAAGCAAGGGCACTGATACACAGAAAGGCCCAAGCTCACGCCGTAAGAGGCTGAGTTGGGATTAAAACCCTCGTCTGCTACCTCTAAAGCCCACATCTCTCTACTCCAACCTGAGATGTAAGCTAGACCAGCAGGCTGCCAAGTCGCTTCAATTCAAATTTGACAGAGCTCCCACAGCACTGGCATGGCTTTGTTCGAATTTCTTTCCCACATGACCTTGCTGTGTGTTTAGACACCTTTGACAGCCCACGTTGAAAATAACCCAAAATGATCTTCACTTTAAGAGTTCATTGATTGTGCCTCTGCATGTTTGAACAGACGATTTTTTTAAAAATCAAGAGGTATTTTAATTGAGATTTATTCTCAAAAACTATAGGTAATTCTAAGTCAATACAAGGTGAGTGTTTTTTAAGGATGTACCTAGAAAGTATTGCTCCTGGCCCAACTGTCTACATCAGATCACTGTCCAGTTCTGCCTTCTGCTCCTCACTGCCTTTTCTTCTTTCTTCTGCTTGCTTCCCTACTTCCAGCTGCCAGCAAGTCAGATAATTAAATGCCACAGTAGTGACACTTGGCATTTCAATGAGTGCTCTGTATTGACTACACGGTCTCTCTCGACAGCCCTCCTGCTCAGCATGCGTGCAAGCACTATGCTGCTCTGCTGAACTGAAGCGCTCCTTTGTTGCAGAGCTGGACGAACTGAAGAAAAATGAACTCAGGCAGCAGCCCAGAACTGAGAGGAGGGAGCAGCAGATTCCCCAACTTCTCTCCTTGCCGCCGCTTGGAGTTTATGTCCTCAATTCAATTAAACAAGCATTTGTTAAGACCTTAGCCCTCTGTGCTCAGCCCTCTGCTGGGATACTTTTTAAATGGATTCTGTATTAAAGGGAATAGAACTCTAGGTGTTTTCATTTCAACCAGCTACTGCCAGGATACTGCACTGTACATGACTGGAAGGTGATTTCACCCAATTTTATATGAAAGCTATTAGTCAGAACAGAAGCAGACACTCAACGTGCAAGTCTGACTCGAGCTTCCAAGGCTATAGTTTAGTTTAGTTTCATTCAAAATCTGCCTCTTCACCAAAGGTATCAAGTATTCAGGCCACAGCTTAGCCATCACCTCCTCCTGGAAGCCTTCCCTGACCCAATGAGTCTGGGTTAAGTGCCCTCCTAGGTGCTCTGACACAGTCAGTACTTCGCACAGTTCTAAACCATAAGCTCAGAGGATAGAAACCATGTCTCACTCACTGCCATGGCCCCAATGCCACGCATAGCGCCTGGAGCATATCAATGGTGCAATACATAGTTCCAATTAAATTGCTTTGCAAGTTAGATGGTAAAGTATTTTCAAAGCCCTTCAAGCCATCTGAGCTAAATATGGTCCTAAAATTATCAATATGATTATTAAATTCACAGATAATTTTTATTCATTCATTCATCCATTCAAATAACACATATTTATCGAGTACCTACTATTTCCAAACATTGTCCAACAAAGGTTCCCTTCCTTCCTCCTTTAAGAGCCTTTATTTTTCCAGTCAAGAAGGCAACTCATGGGCTACATGCAAGAAATTGGCTCCCAGTGCTTTGGGGGGAATTTTAACCAATGACCACATTATGGTTAGTTTGAGGCAGGAACTATCACATCACTCTGTATATCACCAGTGCCTCACACAGTATATGGCATCTAGTAGATGCTCAACGAGGATTTGTGAAAAAGTGAGTAAATGAGCAACCTCAAACATGCTAGCGACTACTGCATTAGAAAGAGAGAGGGAGAGAGGGAGAGAGGGAGAGCAAGAGGGGGAGGGGCAGGGGGGAGAGGGGGGGAGAGAGAGAGAGAAAGAAAGAAAGGAGGAAAGAGAGAAAGGAAGGAAAGAAGAAAGAGGAAGAAAGAAGGAAAGAAAGGAAGAAAGAAAGGAAAAGAAAGAAAGAAAAGCACTACCCTACATGAAAATAACTTACTATGGGGATTTTATTGTGGCGTGAAATCAGTAACTAAGATGCAAGGAGACAACAAAATCTTTGAGTGGTACCCCCTCCACATATGCCTCACTTCCCACTAATATACAGTTAAGATGAGGTAACGGGGACCAGATTTACTCTCTGATCTAAAACGCACACATACACACACAGAAAACCCAGACAAAATATATAAAACAACCCTTTTCAAGACACTAGACATCAGGCAGTGAAAGACAGGGATCCCCAAGAGAAAGAACAATGAGGTGAGGCCTACTATTGCCCCTGCTTACTGCCTGGAGAGAAATTCCAGGCGGCAGAACAGAGAAGGACCCAGGCAGAACGCAGTAGACTCCCTCAGTTGAGGAAACAGAGCAAGGGGACACCAAGGCAGCAGGCATTTGCAGAACAGAATAGAGAAATGTACAGAGAAGAGAACAGCCCAGAAAGATTTGCAAAGGGTCCCCCTCAAGTATTCAGCAGAGAAGTAAGTACACGCATATGAGTAAACTACCCAAGTGCGAGGAAAGCACCAAAGGATTAGAGCAAACAGCGCTAAGCACTCACACAGGGTCCCTGTTGCTCCTACATAGTTCACAGGGTGTTGGTAGAGGACACAGGACAGTCACGCCTCAGTATGGGGAATAATTAGCCCTAGACCAAGCACTGCTCCAGAGCTGCCTATTAAATCATAAAAGCAAGACCTGAAAAAATCAAACTGTTTTCAAGCAACTTAACTACATCCCAGAGCAAGGCTCAAGAACATTTACAGGAATACAAAAATATCAAGCACCCAAGGAGAAAAAATTTACATTGTTTGGCATCTAATCAAAAGCTACCAGACATGCAAAGAAGCAGGAAAATGTGACCTGCAAGGTGGAAAAAAATCAATCTAGTTTTGATGGACTGATAACTGACACAGATACAACAGGTAGCAGGCAAAGCCATTAAAATAGTTGTTATAACTGTATTGCTTATATTTAAAAAATTAAGAGACAAGGAATTTATAAAAAATATCAAACTTCTAGAGATTAAAACTGCAATATCTGATAAGAAATTTACACTGGAAGGGATTAATAGCAGATCTGACATTGCAGAAGCAAAGATTAGTGAGGTTGAAGACAGAGTAATACAGAATATCCAAAATGAAACAACGTGAGAAAAGAGAATTTTAAAAAATGAAACAGTTTTTATGCCCCAGCCCAGTGGCATAGTGGTTAAGTTCACGCACTCTGCTTTGGTAGCCTGGGGTTTGCAGGTTCAGATCCCGGGTATGGACCTACACACCCCACATCAAGCCATGCTGAGGCAGCATCCCACACACAAAATAGAGGAAAATGGGCACAGATGTTAGCTCAGGGCCAATCTTCCTCACTAAAAAAAACAGAAAGTTTTTGATTGGATGCCAGATATGTATGGCTTCAGAACCTGGGTTCCTTCTGCTCTGTCGTGCTACTTCTAGCTTCACATAATCAATGACCCCCTAACTACTGTAATCTGACCACCTAGCTGAGGTGGCTACTCAGGGTGGTGTCTACTGTGAAGCCCTAAAAGGGAGAAAAACGTGTGTGGGAGTGTGTATGTGTGGGGCAGTCTATATTCATGACCTTCCCTGTACAAGTATCAGATCTGGACTGAAATACGTGAATAGATGTGTGGGGAGCGTGCTGAGTGAAAAAAATCAGTCCCACATGTGTTGGTTATGGCTAAAGTGATCGGGCACTTGGAAAAACTGCAGTAGAGCAAGGAGCTGCTTTTACACAATAAATCCCTGTAAAAAACCCAACAAGTTCCGAATTTTCTCTTCACACATTAGTATGGCCCAAAGGCATCTGAAAAAACAGCATCTAATTAAAAATAAAATAAAGTTTTTACTATGGCCCACTACCTCATACATAAAATTCTTTTCCCACGAAAACAGCTTACATTAACATGGAGGTTAGTTCAACTACCTCTTTTTTTTTTTTTTCCCAAAGGAAAACAGGCTTTGCTTCCCATCTCTTTCCAGGTGGTGGGCTATTGGAGCCCAGGGTGTGAACCCAGCATCAGTCCAGCTGCTGGCATGGGATATTTGACATGGATTCAACCAACCATGGATGGCACAGAATCACCAAGTCACAAAATCCCATGGTTGGAAGGGACAATAACAGATCATCAGTCCATTTTTCATTTTTAGCTGCCCAATATTCATTCTCCCTTCCTAATTCACCCCAACTTCCTTTGGGAGAATTAGTTCTTCTTCATGAAGTATAGTATGACTACAAGGGTAAATCCAGGAGGTGGCCACTCTCCACAGAAACCACAGAGGCCAGTTCAGCCAGGGGATGGGCATGTTATTTATTAAAAGTTGGGCCAATATTGGATAGTCTCCCCTGGCCACTACATTTTGAGTAGGTGATTCAACTGTTAAAGAATTGATTGGAGGTTGTATATCATAGGGAAAGTGTGCTCACCAAAATTAAGACTCATTCACAAACTCTGAAAGACGCCTCAGATTTCACTCAGTCCCATGCATGGTCCTCAAGCCCCCCATTGATCCTGTGAGCCCCCCACTATCCTGCCTTAGTTTGGTCACCTTTGAACTAAAGTTAATAATAGTTCCTACCTCAAAAGGACATTATGAAGGGGAGTTAATACATGTAAAGTGCTTAGAACAGTGTCTGCACCTAGCAAACAATAAATGTTAGCAATAATAAATAATAATAACGTTATTATGGCTATTATATTTTATGTTAATTTTACATCTATTAAATAGGAAAATATACCTACTACATGAGTTTATTTGGGATCAAATGCTATTTACTATATGTCAAAGGTGTCATTAACTATATAGTGATATACAAATTTAGGTGCTATTCATCATAAGTTTCAACTTTCTAGGCTAGGGAGACTGATTCTTACACTCCATGGATGGGATTCAGAGAATCCGTGGATTCCCTGAAATAGCACGCAAAGCTATGTGAGTGTGTGCGTGAGCACGCACCTCTGTATTTGGGGCTGGGGCAGAAGGAATGGTCCATAGCCTTCATCAGAGTCCCAAAGCCATCTATACCCCCCAAGGATGCAGACCATTGTCTCAGAGCTTCTGGAGAAAGATGTAATGTCCCTTTGGACCTTATCTAGTGCTCTTCGAAAATTCTGGGACAGGGCTGACAATGGTAATAGCCTCCAGGGCAGCAGCTGTTCACGGCCAATTCCTTGAGCTTGCCCAACATTTCAAGAACTTGCAAAATTCCAAAGTCAACCTGCGGGCCAATCTAAGGGGTTGGCGGCTCAACTAAGGGCTTGCTGGCAGAAGGAAGCCAGTTCTGGTTACAGCCTGCACCATCTGCTGTGAAGGAGAGGGACCACCCAAGTTTCTCCTCTCTTTCCATTCTACTGCAAGTGGCCACTTCAGGACTGTCTATGAAGAAAGCAGTATCAGAGGCTGCATTTCTAGTATAGAGAAGGTTCCAAAACTATTTCTGGATTGCTTAAAGCCCTGCTGGCATATAAGGACATAAGGATAACTTCATTGATAAAATAATGTGTGAGGGGATAGGAGTGAGAAGATAATGGATAAGAAGGCCTTGCTTGCATCAGTAGAGGGTTCTGGACTATACTATACTACACTATACTATATTACACTATACTGTAAAAGTGAGGACTATTGAGGAATTTTTTAAAATGGTATCTCTTGCACACGGTACCATGGGAACTTGAAGAAGGGGGATCACGGCTATGCTACTCTCAAGTATTCTTCCACCCTCCATACCTCAGTTTCCTCGTCTGTCAAGTAAGGCATCTGTGACAAGCTCTTACAGTTCCTTCAGCTCTACCATTCTGAAAATTAGTGGAAAAGGACAGCTTTATACATAAAAGGCCAAATATTTTATTCAATGTCAGTCACACTCGCCAGGCCTAAATTATCACAAATTTAAAACAATAGAATCCAAATTAATGAGTTTTGTTTTTTGTGTGTGTGTGTGAGGAAGATCAGCCCTGAGCTAACATCCATGCTAATCCTCCTCTTTTTGCTGAGGAAGACCGGCTCTGAGCTAACATCTATTGCCAATCCTCCTCCTTTTTTTTTTCCCCCCAAAGCCCCAGTAGATAGTTGTACGTTGTAGTTGCACATCCTTCTAGTTGCTGTATGTGGAACGCGGCCTCAGCGTGGCCGGAGAAGCAGTGCGTCGGTGCATGCCCAGGATCCAAACCCGGGCTGCCAATAGCGGAGCGGGTGCGCTTAACCACTAAGCCACGGCGCCGGCCCCAAATTAATGAGTTTTTACAGCAAGAAAAATCTTCAGGGTAGGCTCATACCTTGGCCACGGTTCCAACCATTGAGCAGAATGTTAGATCCCATCAATGGACATTAAAGTAGGAGCTTTCAAAAATGACAGGGAAGGTAAAAATGGAGATCATGTGACGACAGATTTTAAATGATCACTAAATATAGGAGAGAAAAGCCAAGGAAATTAAAATTTCATTTGTAAATAAAATGGGGCTACTTCATTATGAACATAATGTCTGCAAATTTTAAAGTAATTTAATATGAAATTCACTTCCCTTCTTAATTAAAAACCCAGACTATGTCATATGTAATTTTAAAATGCAAAGTGGATGGAAGAATGTGAGAGGGGAAAACAAAGAATAGGCCCTCTTCTTGGGGAATGTCTGGTAATCCAACTTGTATCCCCTGATGTTGGCTCTCTGCACTCTTGTCTATGGGGAGGGGGCCGGTTGGCTTTGGAGGTCTGCAGCATCTCATACTCCACAAACTGGGCCTTGAAACTGCCTAAGACCTGAGTCATGTATGAAGTCCAAATGTTTTTTCCAAGACCTTCCTGTAGAAATTTGCCCTTTTGAGAAGATCTGGAAACCAATCCTTGACTCTATGTCCAACCCATTGATTTCATCTGCTCTTCTCTAGTTAGAACCTATATAAAACCTGCTGGCTTTTCTGCAGCACACACACTCCCAACTACACCTCCAATTGGGTTAACACAAAAATAAATGAATAGTAAAACACAAAGTTTCATTACATAGTTAAAGGCTCTTTTGACTAAATCAGTCAGAAATAATTTTACCCTTCTACTGTTGCTAAGACACAGTGAATGTTAGAGGCCATAAAAGCATACAAAAATACATGAAACACAGTCCCTACCTTTAATGAGTTTACAATCCAATGGAGAAGGTAGAAGAGACAATAATTCATAGGCTATACAGAGCACTTGTAAGGGATAGAGCATTTGAGAGGCAAGGCTGGTTCACAGTAAAGAAACACCTCAATAGTGGAGTATTTAGGAAGAGAAACAGTTCAGGGCTGGTAATTAACTGGTGATGTACAAGAGGGAGAGGGAGAAGGAGGAATCAGTGACTTTCACATTTTCTAATTTCGCTAACTAAGAAACAGGTGTTGTCATTAATAAGGTAAGGGAATAAAGGAGAAGGGAGAGATGCAACAAGGAGACAGAAGGTTCTGTTTGCGACTTTCTCTTTTTTATATACCTATGGGGAAACCAAGAAATCTTTCTATTGGGCAGTGAGTGTAGGGGTGAAGAGAGCGGGTTCTAGGGTCTGACACTCAAGCTTGAAGCCCTGGGCAAATTACTTAGCTTCTTAAGCCTCAATCTCCTCATCTGCAAAATGGAGATAATATTAATACTTACATTATACAGTTGCTCTGCAATAAGAATTCAATCAGATAGCACCGGTAGGATGTTTAACACAGTGCCGGTAGCATAATAAACCTTAAATAAATTCTCTCACCATCAGCCCTGGAGCTCAAGAGAAAAATCTCCAGATTCCAGGTCCCAAGGTCTAAAAGGGCATGCAAGTCATAGCTGATCACATCTCCTGCAATCATTCTCAGTATCTGGCCTCCTGCGATGGATGTGCTATACCTCCCCTGAGTATGTGTTTCCTTTGCTGATGAAGGTTCTGACCCAGACCTCTCCTAAGCACCTCTTCACTCTGGTCCCACCTCCCTTCCCCACTGCCACACAAGGCCTTAGGTTTTCAGCACCTCCCTTATTGGCTTCATTATAGCTCTTACTGTCTCTGGTTTCTTGCTTGCTACCAGAATTCTCTGAAAAACAAATGTGATTCTATCATTTTGCTACTTATAAAGCCTGCATGTATCTTCATTGCTGTCAGGAGAAAGTCTTCAGACCAGCATATGAAGCTGCCACACCCCCTTTGCCCACCCCTCCCTGCCATGATCTTATCTGTAGGCACCCCTAACTACTAGCTGTTTCCTACATATGGTGCACCTCTGTGCTTTAGCACATACTGCTCTCTCTTATGTCCACCACTGTGTTCTGGGCATAATCTGCGTATCCTCAAAGATAGAGCTCAAATGTCACCTCCTCAGCAAAGCCTTTCTGAACTCATTGAGATAGCCACTCTCTCCTAATTCCAGATCTCAGGTAGGTTATGATTTAGAGTGCTAGCCCATTTAAAAGCTATTATGCTGGGTCCAGGTTTCAGGTACTTGTCAAGCAAAGCCCAAAGAAAGTCCCATTCCTCTGAACAGAAGATAGGAGATAGCTAAAGCACTGCTGAATGAATACAGTTCTCTCTCTGTACAGCCCATCAGGCTGATGGATGGGCTATGGGCTATTTGTGATTTTTCATAAAGAGCGTGATATCATTTCTTACCCTGAGCTTTCCTACGTGGGATTGTGCACAACATCAAGTTGCCTTGATTGACAATAAGAGCTAATTCAAGCTAGTCAATAGTGGAACCTTGTTTGGCTGGACTCCTAAGCTCAGTTAGCTGCATAACCAAGGCTTGCTTTTTGTTGATCTCCTCTTCATAGTCCCCATTTTAATAATCTGTTTGAGGTTTCATTTGTGAATAATGTCATTATCCTGCAGCATAATACATCTTAACCCTTTTTTACGCACGCATTTCCATAACATGCAAGTCCCAATAACATTAAGCATCACTGTACCCCTGCAGGTTAGATCTGACATGCTATTATTCAAGAAAAATTCTAAAATCTACCCTTGAAGGTGTATTAAGAGTCTAAAAATTTGCATGTCATCATCACCATTCAAAAAACACAGATGAAACCACAGAATTAAGCCTCTCAATCAGTAACCAACATCCAGTTCCAGGTCTAGAGGTTTACATATGGCACCAGTTGGCCAGAGAAGCACCTCCGGACTCCAGGGAATCAGAGCTGTTATTGTCTTTTGGCTCACTTGGGACGCTTGTGCTAACAGCATGCTACGGGCAGACTAATTCCCAGCATCCCCTGCTATGCTGAAATGGAGACCACAGAATGTCTGGCTTCAGTGCCTCCACAGTCTGCAACAAGCGTGAGATGCTTCTAGGGAGCAGGCTGTGTTAAAGATGTTGCTTGACAAGTTGACGTAAAAGAGGCTATAAATATGCCATTGGTTCCCGGTGCTGGAAAATTCTTCCTGACATGACAATGGTGTTTCTCACTGACGCTGAGAAAAAGCATTTCAGATTAGTTTCAGGCCAGCTGAATCTTGATGAATCTCTCAGCAAAGCTCTTGGGTAGAAGCTCCGCTCCCCTTAAATATTCTCAAAGCACCCTGTTACTTTTCTTTTGTGATTCTTAACCCATTTTTAGTAAATACTTCTGTATTATTAGTCTCTTTCATGGGGCTGGAAGCCCCATGGGGGCAGAGACCTTGTGTATGTTGGTTATAGTTGTACTACTCCCAGTTACTAGCAGAGGTCCTGACACACAGTAGGCATTCAATAACTATCGATGGGATGAAAAATTCTGCAAAACACCCTTGCTTTTCTTACCGCAAACTCTTTCTACTACCTCTGTCCTCATCTCCTCTCTGTCCTGTCCCATGGATGGAATATACTTAGCTCCAGGCATCTACTGCTGGTCCCAAGGTTGAAAAATGCAACTTGAACACTTACCTTGCCGGCATGTCGAATACAAAATCAGCAGAGTTAGTGACACCCAGAGACACCACACTCTAAATATTTCCACCTTCACAAGAAGAGCAGTGAGTAGTGTTAGGGACAATGTACAATAGAGAGATATGGTCATTACTCTCACTGAATGCACAATTAGTAGGAAAGATGAATCTGACAAACTGTAATCAGTAGACACGGCTGCACATAGAAAGTGCTTAAATGGTGCAGAAAGAAGGAATATCTCAAGGAAACAGAGATATAAAAGATATGAAAATTACTGGTCCAGGTGTATCTTATTAAAAGTTGCCTGGCTTAAGACTATTTTACATTAGAAATGTTCATGCTTTAATGGGATCAAAACTGATTCTGATGAGTGAGGTACAATCTCATTACTAATCCTATATCGCTTGAATTTCAAGTGGGGTCCAAGAATATATCTCTTCATTACTACTTAAAACCAAATTTCCTTATTTCTCTCCAGGGCCTCCAGAGAGATTAGGGAGATGAGGTCAATTTAACATGCTGGTTCCTCTCCCTCATCAATACATAGGCTCTTTGGAGGCATGAACTGGGTCTCACCGCCATGGAGTCAGCACTCCAATCAATTAGTACCCATTGAGCGCCTGCCACCAGGCACAGCTGTGCCACCACTTGAGTGATCTTAAAAAACAACAACCTCCTTCCTATCTTCAAACAGCTTACAACGTTTTTGGGGAGATAAAATTAGAACATATGAAACAGAGAGAGGATAACTAAATGTTAATAACTTGGGGAGATAAAGGTTAAGGTAGTGGAAGTTGAGAGAAGGGAGATTATAGGAGATCAGAAGGATCACAGAGGAGTTATGATTGAGGAGGCCTTGAACAATTTACTAGGGCAGGGAATAAAGGAGAGAGTTCACCTTCATTGGGAAGGAGACCCCTGGGCGAGGGCAGCGGCTGAGCAGGCACTTGGAGTGTATATGGGTTGGAGGGATGGTGAGAAGTGGCTTAACTGCAGAGGAGAAACCGAGGACACAAGTTGAATATATAGAGTAGGAAGTCCAACCCATAGACCACAAGAAACGTTAGAGATCCTCAACAGGGAAAGTGGGCCCACTGTGGAATTATTTCTGGAAGGAAGCCCACTCCCAATGTCCTCCAGGCTTGAAAGAAAAAGATTAAAAGGCAAGCAGTAGGAGGTGACACATGGAAACCTATGCATAGTAAATGTTTGTCAGTCAAGGAGACCAAAGGGCTGGTGTCAGTTAGGGAACTGGAAAGGGGCAAATAAAAGGAATGGCCTGGTTAACTGGAGAGGGGAAGAAATAGCAGGCATAGTCTCCAATCCCAGAGGTGAAGTGCAATGAGAAGGAGGCACAAGGAATCTACAAGTCAAACTCCAAAGACCTGATATTTTGCCCAGGCTCAGCTTCAAGTGGCAGAGACAAAGCACAGTGAAGCTAAGGGGACTTTTGCTCTGTTTGGCCGGGTGCAGCTCTGCTTCCCAAGATGCATGAAGAGCTGTTTGTACATTTTAGGGCTGGTTTGGAGTCATGCCACTTATCATTTTGTCAGTTTATCAGGATATCTATTATTCTGGAAATCAAGAAGTATGACAAACCCACAGCCAACATCATACTTAATGGGGAAAGACTGAAAGCCATTCCTCTGAGAACAGGAATGAGGCAGGACTGCCCACTCTCACCACTCCTGTTCAACACAGTACTAGAGGTTTTGGCCAGAGCAACTAGGCAAGAAAAAGGAATAAAAGGAATCCAAATAGGTAACGAAGAAGTGAAACTCTCACTATTTGCAGATGACATGATTTTATATATAGAAAACCCTAAAGAATCCATTGGAAAACTATTAGAAATAATCAACAACTACAGCAAAGTTGCAGGGTACAAAATCAATCTACAAAAATCAGTTGCATTTCTGTACGCTAATAATGAACTAACAGAAAGAGAGCTCAAAAAGATAATACCATTTACAATTACATCAAAAAGAATAAAATACCTAGGAATAAATCTTACCAAGGAGGTGAATGACCTATACAATGAGAACTACAAGACATTATTGAAAGAAATCGATGATGACATAAACAAATGGAAAGATAGCCCATGCACATGGATTGGAAGAATAAACATAGTTAAAATGTCTACATTACCTAAAGCAACGTACAGATTCAATGCAATCCCAATCAGAATCCCAATGACATTCTTCACAGAAATAGAAAAAAGAATACTAAAATTTATATGAGGCAACAAAAGACCCCGAATAGCTAAAGCAATACTAAGAAAAAAGAACAAAGCAGGAGGCATCACAATCCCTGACTTCAAAACATACTACAAAGCAACAGTAATCAAAACAGCATGGTACTGGTACAAAAATAGACACACAGATCAACGGAACAGAATTGAAAGCCCAGAAATAAAACCACACATATACGGACAACTAATTTTCGACAAAGGAGCTAAGAACATACAATGGAGTAAGGAAAGTCTCTTCAATAAATGGTGTTGGGAAAACTGGACAGCCACATGCAAAAGAATGAAAGTGGACCATCTGCTATCGCCATTCACAAAAATTAACTCAAAATGGATCAAAGACCTGAAGGTGAGACCTGAAACTATAAAACTCATAGAAGAAAATATAGGCAACACACTATTTGACATTGGTCATAAAGGAATCTTTTCGGATGACATGCCTACCCAGACTAGGGAAACTAAAGAAAAAATAAACAAGTGGGACTTTATCAGACTAAAGAGCTTCTATAAGACAAACGAAACCAGAATCAAGATGAACAGACAACCCACCAGCTGGGAGAGAATATTTGCGAAACATATATCTGACAAGGGGTTGATCTCCATAATATACAAAGAACTCACACAACTGAATAACAAAAAAACAAACAACCTGATCAAAAAATGGGTGGAGGAAATGAACAGACACTTCTCCAAAGAAGATATACAGATGGCCAATAGGCACATGAAAAGATGTTCAACATCACTAATCATCAGGGAAATGCAAATCAAAACAACACTAAGATATCATTTCACGCCCGTTAGGATGGCTATTATCACCAAGACAAAAAACAACAAGTGTTGGAGAGGATGTGGAGAAACAGGAACCCTCATACACAGCTGGTGGGAATGCAAACTGGTGCAGCCTCTATGGAAAATGGTATGGAGATTCCTCAAAGAATTAAAAATAGAGATGCCCTATGACCCAGCCATCCCGCTACTGGGAATCTATCCAACGAACCTGAAATCAACAATCCAAAGAGGCTTATGCACCCCCATGTTCATTGCAGCATTATTCACCATAGCCAAGAAGTGGAAGCAACCTAAGTGTCCCTCGACTGACGACTGGATTAAGAAAATGTGGTATATATACACAATGGAATACTACTCAGCCATAAAAAAAGACAAAATCATCCCATTTGCAACATCATGGATGGGCCTGGAGCGTATTATGTTAAGTGAAGTAAGCCAGAAAGAGAAAGACAAACACTGTATGATCTCCCTCATAGGTGGAATATAAACCAACACATGGACAGAGAAAACTGTATTGTAGTTACCAGGGGCAATGGGGGTGGGGGGTGGGCACAAGGGGTGAAGGGAGTCATATATATGGTGATGGACAAACAAAAATGTACAACCCAAAATTTCACAATGTTAAAAACTATTAAAACATAAAAAAAAAAACCCTAGTTTTACATGCTCTTTTGAAAATGTATCTTGATTATAGTTAATTCTAATAGTTACATGGAGCACTTCTGTAGGGAGGGCTGGAACTCTTTCTTGGGTCATTAACATAGCACTGCAAGAGAGGTGACACGATACTAAAATTCAAGGCTGCCCCTTGATGACTTAATAAAGTTAGTGTATCTCCCCAACATTCTGAACAAATAAGGAATTCAAAACCCATTGGATGAATGGTTGAGTGGATGGATGGATGGACAGAGGGATGGATGCTAGCATATTCAAACTTTTTGAAGGTTTTCTAAAAAGAGACTCCATAAGAGAATTTTGCCATCCATGGTTTATGACAAACCTAGGTCCAACTCAATGCTGACTGGCTTGGAACTGGGATGTGGCTGGCTGATTTTCTGGGGCTGTAGAAGGCATCACACATAGCTAATACTTGTCATGAGACATCTTCTATCATATCACCTTACCAGGCAGGTCCAGAAAACAGTAACCTTCCTGGGTGGATGCCCAGCCAGCTGCTAGCAAATTTCTTTCACAGAAGGACATTCAAAACCCAGAGAGATATCTCAAAAGTTTCTGGAGAGCCTCGGCAGGCTCTGAGCTTTGCATGTCTGCCACAGAGGGAGGGAGGGAATCATGGAACAGCTTTAATCTTATTCCACCTGCAAAGTAATTGCTTACACTTAAAAAAAAAAATTCCTGGATTGGCCTGTCTGATTTTATTATACCTTTAGAGAATGGCACATTTTAATTCCTTCGTTGTTTTCACGTAGTGCTACTGTATCTACTTGCTAATGTAGAGAACAGAAAAGAACATGACATTCCAAAATGTACTCTTTCCCATGATTTGCCCTTCCTCTACCAGCATGGGGTAGCTTTACTTCATTTTTTTTTTTCATATACAGCTGTATAAATTAAAAAAGAAATCATCTGACTACACTGCCTCTTTTTGTCTCTTTTTTTCCTCCTTCATATCAAATACAGCTCCTATCCAGGGTGATCTTGGCATGGAGACTCCACCTCTCCCCCAGGTCCCCTTACCCTAGTAAAGTCATGCTTACTTGTGCCAGGCTCTGCACTGCTTGTTAGAGCTCTAGTCATTCTCACTTGTAAAGATCAAATGTTTTGCTACATACTGCAATGTTTATATGTCTGACTGCATTCCTCTTTAACAAGTGGTCCATGACGGAAAACAAAGAAGTTTCTTTTTTTTTTCCGTTGTTGATAAAAGCTGGGGCCCTTTATGAATACAGGAAAAGATGCTCTATAAATTTAATATCTAAATAAGTGCACACTAATAAATACATAATATCCTTTCACTCTTGGGTCAGTCAGAAGGCCATGCCAAGCAAAGATAATATATATCCACTGATATATTTAGTCAATGGATAGTTTCACACTCTTTTTTTCACCAAGACTTTTCTCAGAAACAGAAAGGAAACTGGCTTGTATCTTAACTTCTTTATTTTCCCTGTCATCTATAGAAGGCTTCAGGCAGCTAGCCAGAAAGAAGGTAGGACAATCCAGGCATAAGTCACCACGGGGTCGCTGTGCTTAAATATCAGCAGCAATGACAAAGAATCCAAAATTGCCTGAAATAGAAGAAATTAGAGTCAAAACCAAGGTGAAGGGCCATGATTGAGGCTCTCTAAGCCAGTAAACAACATGCCCTTCTCCTTGGTGCATTCCCTATACAGAGAGCTTAACTCACAAACAAAAATCTTCTTCACCATTTCAGTCAAAATTAGACATAATTCTTCTGTCAGAAAGGAAATTCCACAATTTTAGACATCATTAATTACAAGGCACAGATTCCTCATACATGGATATTTGGGGCCAGAAGGTAGACGTATGCTCTTCTCTAGAATATCATCTTCTACCACAGATTGTGTGGATATACAACAGCTACAACTAAGTTCACTATTTTTTTAATAAAATGTGTTAACTAGTAATAGCAAGAGATTTTTCAAATCTCTCTTCAAATCTTTTCTTTTTTCTTCTTCTTTTCTTTATTCAAATCTCAAATTTTTCTTTAGCAAAGAAAGGAAGATTTGGTTTCATGTAAGAAATCTAAAATCACTCTGGAAAAGACAGGGTTTATTGATACGCAACACTCAACAGAGGCAGAGGTCATCTGTGTTAGGAGTATTACATACAAACCCAAACAATTAAATGAGGCAACAATCTAGTTCTGTAAAAATTATTTACTAATGTTTCCTTCCAGATTTTGCCATTCTCAATTTAAATTAAAACCTTATAATGTTACTAAACTATAAACTGCATAATTTGTTCTACCCACATCAATTATAAATTCATTTGTGGAGAAAAAGAAGAGAAATAAATCAGTCATGCTAATTAAAAAAAAATTAAGTGAGGAACTGTCAAGAATGACTCCCTTGAAGGAAAATGAGGTCTTCTTTACTTAAATTATAGAATAATTTACAGAAAATTAAAACTACAAACAAATTCTCAGTACCTCAGGTCCAGTGAGCAGTGGTGTTTTGCACTTCTACCTTGCAGGCTTGTGCTTTACCTGACAAGAGATCCTCTGTCTTTTGCTAATACCTCATGTGAGGTATTACTCACATGAGGTGCTACATGGAGCCCCAGTAGCACCAGAAAAACCAAGCCAACCAAAATAGCACCACAAAAGCTCTGAAGATTAAACTGCCATTAAACCACAGCCCACTAAAGTAGGCAAAGACCCACATGGCTAAAGCTAAACAGGGTGACTGCCTGCTAAAATAAAAGATTGAAATAGAACTCAGCCTTTCCAAACATAATAGACAAAATGTCCAGGATATAAAAAAAAAAATCACCCATCAACCAAGAACCAAGAAAATCACAACCTAAATGACAAAAGACAATCAACTAATGCCGATACCAAAATGAATCAGATGAATCACATATTGGAATTATCTGAAAAGAATTTTAAAGCAGTTGTCATAAAAATGCTTCAACAATCAATTACAAATTTTATTGAAAAAATAGAAAATCTCAGGAAAGAAACAGAGACTACAAAAAAAAAAAGAATCAAATGGGAGTTACAGAACTGAAAACTAAAGTAACAGAAATTTTAAAACTCACTGGATGGGCTCAATAGTAGACACAACAGAGGACAGAATCAGTGAACTTGAGAACAGAACAAGAAGATTCACCCAATCTCAACAAAAAGAGATAACATACTGAAATAATAATTAACACAGCCTCAAGGACCTGTGGGACAATAACAAAAGATCCATCATTCCTGTCATTAGAGTATCAAAAGGAGAGAAGAAAGAAAGTGGAACTAAAAGAGTGTATGAAGAAATAATGGCTGAAAACTTCCCAAATTTGGCAAAATACACAAACCCACAGATCCAAGAAACTTAGTGAATGCAAACAGGATGAACCTAGAAAAATCCACACTGAGACATATTATACACAATTAAAATTTTGAAAACTACAGATAAAGAAAAAAATCTTGAAAGCAGCCAGAGAGAAAGGATATGTGACTTACACGGAAACATCGATTCAAAGGACAGTGGATTTTCCATCTGTAACCATGGAGGCCAGAGTAAAGAGGTTTCAAGTGCTGAACTGAAAGAACTGTCAACTGCTAATTCTATATCCAGAGAAACTATCCTTCAGGAATGAAAGGAAAATAAAAACATTCTCAGATGAAGAAAAATAACACATTTGATGCTAGTAGACCTACCCCTAATGACTGGCTAAAGCAAGTTCTTCAAACAGAAAGGAAATAATAAACAATCCTGGGGCATTAGGAAGGAAGAATGTACAATGGAAAAAGTACAACAGAAATATTGCAACATACAATTGATTATCATTTCTTCATGAGTTTTATAAATCACATTTGATGATTGAAACAAAAATTATAACACCTAGGTCCGGCCCGGTGGCGTAGCGGTTAAGTTCACGTGTTCTGCTTCGGTGGCCTGGGGTTTGCCAGTTCGGATCCTGGGCGTGGACCTACTTACTGCTTATCAAGCCGCACTGAGGTGGCATCCCACATAGAAGAGCTAAAACTCTACAACTATTATATACAACTGTGGCTTTGGGGAGAAAAAAGAAGAAGATTGGCAACAGATGTTAGCGCAGGGCCAATCTTCCTCAAAAAAAAAAAAAATTATAACACCACCTGATACTCAAAACAATAATATTTAAAAGTGGGGAAGGTAAAGGGACCTAACTGGAAGTGAGGTATTCACACTTCACTCAAAACTTATAGGAAAGGCACAGACTCAGACTAGCTAAAATAGTCTTAACAAAGAAGAATAAAGTGGGAAGAATCACTTTATTTGATATTAAGGCTTACTGTTTAGCTACAGTAATCAAGACAGTGTGATACTGATGAAGGGACAGACACATAGATCAATGGTACAGAATATAGAACCCAGAAATCAGTCCACAGAAATATGCTCAGCTGATATTTGACAAAGTTGTAAAAGCAATTCCATGAAGGAAGCATAGCCTTTTCAACAAGGGATGCTGGAACACCACAGACAAATGAGCATCCACAGACAAAAAACGAATCTCAACCTAAACTTCATACCTTATACAAAATTAACTCAAAATGGATCATAGACCTAAGCGTAAAACATAAAACAATAAAACTTTTAGAAAAAAACACAGGAAAAAATCTTTGGTACTTAGAATTTTGCAAAGAGTTCTTAGACTTGACAGCAAAAGCATAATTCATATAAAGAAATATTGATAAATTTGTCCTCATCAAAATTAAAAACTTTTGCTCTGGGAAAGCCTATGGGAAGAAGATGAAAAGAAAAGCTACAGACTAGGAGAAAATATCTGCAAACCACATAGCCAAGGACTAGCATATAGATTATATATTTTTAAAAAACTTTCAAAACTCAATGTAATAAAACAAACAATCCAATTAGAAAATGAGAAAAGACGTTTCACAGAAGAGGATATACAGATGGCAAAGAAGCACATGAAAAGATTTCAACATCATTAGCCATCAGGAAAATGCAAATTAAAACCACAATGAGATATCACTACATGCTTATCAGATAGGCTAAAAATAAAAATTAATGACAACATCAAATGCTGGAAAGGATGTAGAGAAACTGGATTACCTGTACATTGCTGGTGGGAATGTAAAATGGGACAGCCACTATGGAAAACAGTTTGGGAGTTTCTTATAAAACTAAACATAAAATTATCATATGACCCAGAAACTGTACTATTGGATATTTATCTGGAGAAATGAAAACTTACATCCATACAAAAATCTGTACACAAACGTTCATAGCAGTTTTATTTGTAACAGCCCAAAACTGGAATCAGCCCAGACATCCTTCACTAGGTAAATGGTTAAACAAAATGTGGAATACTCTGCAACAAACTTACCATGCAATATTACTGAGCAGTAAAAAGGAATAAATATTGATACACTCAACAACTTGGATGAATTTCCGGTAAATTATGCTGAGTGAAAAAAACCAATCCAAAGAGGTTAATATGTATGATTCCATTTATGTAACATTTTGAACTGAAAAAATTTTAGCAATAGAGGATAGATTAAATGGTTACCAGAAAAATCAGGGATGGAGGGATGGGAGGCAAGTAGGTACGGTTATGAAAAGGAAACAGGAGAGATCCTTGTGGTGCTGAAAATGTTCAGTATCTCGACTGTGATGGTGAATACAAGAACCTATACAGGTGTTATAATTGTATAAAACTTCTCACACACACATAAGTACATATCTGTATTATTTCTTACAAGTGCATGTGAATCTACAATTATCTCAAAAAACATTTCAATGTAAAAAACCTGAATACTGTCACAACGTGAATGATGAAAGCAGGTAATATTTCTATTATGAAGTCAATTTTCACAGATGGCATGTGGCAACGAAGGCCAGGTGTACAGCATGGAAAAGGCCTTGGGCAAACTGCTTTTGTGCACAGTTTTTCATCATTCAGTTAATCATCACTGAACACCCACTGCTCTATAAGAGAAAGGGGGAGGGAATGTTACATTCACACAGTATTAAAATCAGTCAGGAGAAAGACAGCTGCTAGTAAACATCTTATCAGTCAATTAGCAATTACTGATACCAACAGGTCTTGAATTCCAGAGGGCAATGACACATCTGTGTTTTATTCACCAAAGGTTGATCGGCACCCAGCATAGTCCCTGATTCATGATAGGCAATCAGTAGAGTTGACAGATGAATGAAGAGCGAATTCACACCTAACACAGTGTGGCCAAGAAAGAAGTTCCTGCCAACTAGGAGTTTATAAGATTCTGGCTCTGTAGGTCAAGTAGGAATTTCCTGGCACCCTAAACATTCCCTAAGCCCATGCTTCTCAAAGACTCCCTCCAAAAGAGCCCTCACCTTCTACTATACAGAAGACTGAAGGAATACTTGATTCCCAGGGAACCCAGGATATAACTACCCTGAAGCTGTCCAGCCATAAAGTCAAAATTACTTTTCAAATACTCAAATGTATCCATGTTTATTTTAATATTTAAAAATATGTTAAATTTTATACAAATTAAATTTCATACAAATTAAATGACAGAACTGAGCTTACTCTCCCATCCCTTCGAAAAAAAATTAGGGGGCCGGCCTGGTGGCATAATGGTTAAAGTTTGCGCACTCTGCTTTGGTGGCCCAGGGTTTGTGGGTTCGTATCCTGGGTGTGGACCTACACACTGCTCATCAAGTCATGCTGTGGTTGCATCCCATACGCAAAATGGAGGAAGACTGGCAGAGATGTTAGCTCGGGGACAATCTTCCTCAAGCAAAAAGAGGAGGACTGACAACAGATGTTAGCTCAGGGCCAATCTTCCTCACCAAAAAAAAAAAAAAGTTAAGCTCATCTCTGGCAGTAGGCATGCTTCTAAATTTGAAAAACAGGCCTAACCAACGAAAGGTTCTTTGAAATGTGTAATGTCCAAGTTTGAAACTGTTTTGTTTAGCAGAGAACCAGATTGATGTTTATGAAACAGAAAATTAGGGCAGTGTAACTTGTCAAGAGTCTCAGAGTATCTTTACCCCAACTAGTTCTCAAGCAGAAGTAGCTCCCAGCATATCAACAGAAGCATCCAGCTCCTGGAACCACTTGTATGGAGAGGGCATTAACGGCAAAAAGGAGGAGCGGCATGTGAGACATCTTGCAAAAGGAAGTTGTATCAGCTTTGAAAATTGGTACGCATTTTATTGAGATGTCTTGGAAATCAGCATACAAATTGGTACATCAGTAGCCATCCTTACAACGTGCCTCCATTTTGATTTTTACTTTCACCTTCCCCCAAAGCCTTTTTAGTGAAGATGCAAAAGAGTTTCAGCAGATGTCACTGGGCTCAAATCTGCAGGAAGATTAGTAAATGCAAGGGATAGCAGAAGTACAACAAAGTGAATCACATAATTAGAAAACCTGGATGTAACAGCTGAAGTTATGATTTCATGTGAAGGTTTAATATGCTGGGAACACTTAGGAAAATTATACAAGTCCTGGAGTCTGTTAGCTCCACTTGCCATATTTCCATTTGCTATACTTCACATGGTGATGAATGAAATTATCAATACTTTCATTTCTGTTTTATTTTAATGGTAGCTTTGTATTTTAACCGTGACTTAACTTGGGAGTTGGCTATATATTATTATTATATAGTTCATCATTATTTTAAGTGGGTTGAACTTTTAAATAAGATTTTATTATATCTTAAGGTCAATTACTTTTAGAGGAACCGAAGTTGGATTTTATAGTGTAAAGCCAATGAGAAAACAGGACTCCCTACTGAAAACCTTGCTTTAGGGCAGCTTTGTCTGTCCATGTCACAGCCACAACTAATGCTGTTAGAATGTGGACATTCAGAAGACAAGAATAGTGGCATTCACTTTACTCTTATATGGTGCCTAGATAATGCTTAGTGTAAAAAATCATGTTTTCCAAAAGTAATTTTGGAGGGAAAAAGTCATTTTTGTTTTCAGTTATTCAAAATGTAAAAGCTATTCAAAAATGCAAAACCAAAGTAAAGGGATTAGTGAAAATTAGTTGTCCATGTATTTTAATGTTAGTTGCTTCATTGAGAAAAGGAGCAACAAACAAATGCTTTTCCTTGTTGTAGGTTCTGCTGAGAACTCAGTATTCAAGGAAACTGCATTGCCCTCTTTCCTCATGAGTAAAGGATGAATGCACAGAGGTTCTAAACCAAACCTCTCTCAACGTAAAGGAAGAGATGCTCATTTATGGGATGGAGTTAGTAAGATTATTAACCCAGAAGCTCAACATGAATAGACATATTTTTTCCATTATTAAGGAGTAACTGGTATTAAAACTGGGTGATGGGCATATTCTTTATAACTATTCCTTCTGCTTTTGACGATTTTTGTGAATTTCCATAGTAAAAATAAAAAAGAAAAATTACCAGTGGATTCACTGTCTTTGTAATGTATCAACACTCTCTAAATATTATTCCAGGTTTAATTTAGCTGGTGTAAAACAAAAGACCAGACAGTGCAATATCCAATAATCTCTACTTGAACCATTTCTAATAAGGTCAAACACTTTTATCCCTTAGGTGGTGCCATACAAAATTGTCTTTAGTTTAGTTTGATGTATATGAAGATTTTCCACTTGGGAATAAAATTCTCAGCAAATCCTTGCAGAGTGTTTTCCCTGTGTAATACGGAGCCAACAGGTTAAGGCTCTCAGTAAGGCTGGCTGCCAGTGTAAATTGTATCTTTCCTGGCTTCACACGTGAGCCAGATGTTGGGGATTTTCTGAGCTACAGGATCGTGGGGAAGAAGGTTTTTGCATTTCCTGTGTTCTTACTCCAGCTCTCAAACTATCAAGATTTATGGCTAGTCAACAGTGTCATGAATTGGCCTGAAAATATCCCCAGAGTAAAACCCACTGACAATGCACCTCACTCTGCCATGGCCTCATACCATCTGTCAGATCAGGATCTCTTTGTACTGCTTCCCCAAACTCTTCTGCAGAAAGGCAGTGAAGTAGGTGTAATCTTGAATCTTCTGAAACCTGCAATTCAATGCAATTCTACTACAATTTAAAAAATAGTTTTTTTCTTGTCACTAGTATTTTATGAAATTAATATTTCTCTATCATAGATACTTTAGAAATACACAAAAGTATGAATGTACATGTATATTACAAGCATATGTAAAACTATCCCATAATCTCACCAGCCACAAGAACGAACATCATTTTCACATATTTCCAATGACAAATAAGGAATCCTTGGGGTCCTGATGAATGGCGGTATATGCCACCATAACCATGTATGTTTGTGTGTATGTAAACATGCATTTACACATTCTATTATAAGCATTTTCATTATTATTAAATATTCTTAAATAACTTTGAAGGCTACATAATTTCATCAAATGGTTATACCAAAGTTCATTTTACTAGTCCCCTACTGCTAGACATCTAGGTTGCTTCCAAAGTTTTTTGTCTATTATAATTTGCTTTGTGACATTTTAAAAGTATTTTGACAATGGAAATACTGGCTTATCTTTTCTGAACAATCGCTTCCTTTCTGTTTCAACTCAGCCTTCTTACATAAGCAGTAGTTTTCAAACTCTAGTATGCATCAGAATCATCCGGAAGGCTTGTCAACAGATTTCTGGACCCCACCCCCAGTTTCTGATTGAGAAGGTCTTGGGCTGGACCTGAGAATTTGCATTTCTGACAAGTTCCATGGCCTGAACCACACTGTGAGAAATACCGTTCTAGAGAAGCACCTGCTGAATCTATGCAACCGATATAGCAAGTGGTTTCTCATTATGGTCTCACTTCTTTTTACCTTCCCATTGAGAAATAAAAAGCTGCTTCACTTGCCATTTCACAGCGCCGTCCATGGCCTGGCATGTGCTCAGGTGCCCTCTTTAGGTTGAAAAATGTTTGGCAAATAAGTAATGCTGGCAGGAGAGACAGCAATTTTGACACCTACACCTCAAATTGGGATTCATTTTTCTCACTCAAGATTTGGCAAGTATATGTCTTCCTTAAGGTCAGACTGAAAATATATTCTGACTCACAAACCTAGTTTTAAAACACCACAAGGAGTAAACAACTATTTCCATAACTAATGAGCATTAAATATCTTCATTTTGAGTTGTCTTACATACTTTGCCTGTATAGTCAGATGTAAGTGTTTACACAGGATTTGTGCATTATTGTGTGAATAAATCACTGGAACCAAAAACTGTCTCCTTGACTCTAGCTTTTCCCTGATGTCAGCCTATGCTCAACCCTGCCACCTATGTTATCTTCCTAAAAAATCAAAACTGAGTCCCTATTTATTCTTGTCCCCAGCAATATGGCAAATGAGATGTTCAGAGAAATTACTTCTGATGCAGCACATCTAAAAATGTTGGTTAAAAATTTTAAAGATTATCTTTTTTAATGCATGGCTGACCTAACAATAGAGTAAGTGAATGCTTTAGAGGCCAGAAACACACAAACAAAAAACCCCAGCAATCAAGAGTAAGCAAGAGCTGGAATATTCTACTAATCTCAGGTACCCTAGAGCTTGGCTTCTGATGAGCCAGGTAAGAAAAACAAAGCATGGGTCCAGATTTGGATTTGAGTTCAGAGAGAGACCCATTCATAAAGCAGGGGCTTCTGAATGGCAACCTAGCCAGCAAATGAACTAGGAAAAAATATATAAATAAACCTGACTACAGAATGAGAAGTAGGCAAAGATGTCTCGGCTCTTGATAAAGGGGGAAAAAAGGGTGCCTTAAGAATTCCTAACCACAAAACCTGGATTTGGACCCTGAATTTATGTTACTTGTTTGGTCCAAAACACCCCAAAGCTGATATTTTAGTTTTAAGGTGATATAGAGTCTCTAAGCTTTTGGAAGCAACAAAGGCAAACAACTCCCTGAAAGAATGCATTTTCAACCTAGGCCTCAGAGAACTCCCAAAGATAAAATTCTAAAGATGAGCTCACAGTCAAAACGTACCACTGAGCAATAGTCAGTAGAAATAGTCAGCAGAAACTACACACTACAGAGCAAGACTTGAAAAGATTATCAGCTATACAAGTATGGAAATATAAGTCTATAAGATTTAAATGTTTTAAGAAATAAAAGAGAAAAATTAATGTATGCCAAAGAAACAAAAAATTTTAAAAACTGATGAGGCAGTTTTGAAAAATAAAAACTACTTTTAAAAATGAAAGATGTAATGATTAAAAATAAAAATGTAATTTATGAGTTAAACAGCAGAGAAGACATGGCTGAAGAAAGACTTAGTAACCTAGAAAATAGATGTGTATAAATCAGGTGGAATGCAGCAGAGAGACAAAGTGATAAAAAGTTATAAAAGACAGTTTAAAAGACATAAAAGGTAAAAAGAAAACATACGACTGCCTTGTAATCAGTTTCAGGAGGTGATAGTATAGTGATGGAGGGAAGGTAATATTTTTAAAAAGAATGAATAAGAACTTTCATGAGTTGAAAAAGATGCAATGCTAGGTTTTAGGAATCCCAATGAATTCTAAGTAGGACAAATAAAAACAAATTCATCCCTAGGCACAATGTAGCAAAACACAAAGACAAAGCAGTAGACACATTACTTACAAAGGAATGGCAGTTAGACTCAACAGCAACAATGGAAGCCAAAAGACAGAGAGTGATATCTTCAAACGCTGTGAGAAATACTGTCTACCTAAAATTGCACTCAAGGAATAAATATCTTTCAAAAACAAGGATGAAATAAAAATGCTGTCGGAAAGACAAAAATCTGAGAGGTTCTCACTAAAGGAACTTCTAAAGGATGCCCTTCAGGAAAAAAGTAAAATTATCTCAGAAGTAAGTTCTGTTAACAAGAAAGATTGATCAGGGGCCAAAGAAATAGGAAAAATGTGGGTAAATACACATATTAATGATTAAAATAACACTAAGATTTAATTTGAGGGAATAAAAAATAAAGATTGATAAATTGTGGAGGATGGCATAAAATTCTGGTGGAGAATGAATGGAGTTAAAGTACTGTTTGGGAAAAAGGTAAAGATATTGATTGATTGTAATTTTTGTTGAGTTAAATATGCATGTTATAATGTCAAAATTTGTGGGATACAGCTAAAGCAGTTCTTCAAGGGACATTCATAACCTGACATATTTATATTAGCAAATAAGAAATTAAGATTTAGGAAAAAACTGCAGAAGTAACTCAAAGCAGTAGAAGGAAAAAATAACAAGATAAGAAAAGAAATTAATAAAATAGAAAACAAAAACACAAAATAGAGGATGAATGAAGTCCAAAATTGGTTCTTTTTAGGAGAATAATAAAATTGACAAATCTCTGGCAAAACTAACAAAGGAGAAAAAAAAAGAAAGATGACAGAAATTAACAATAATAAGAATGAAAAGGGGACATAATTAACAGATGCAGCAGAGATTAAAAAGGTGATAAAACATGTCAATAAATCTGTAAACTGAGATGAAAAGGACAAGAGTCTAGAACGATACAAATTACCAAAACAGACTTAAGAAAAAATAAAAATCCTGAATAATACTACAGCCATTAAAATAATTTTAAATCTTCCCACTTCATCTAGATAACTTAATAGTTATCTAGTTAGTGGAGTTCTACTAACATTCAAGAAACAGAAAAGTTCAAACTTACATAAAAATCTATCAGAGAACAGAAATGAGGCAAGACTAGTATAAGAAATGACAGCTTTAGATGATCCTCATAATTAACATAAATAGCAAAATCTTAAAACATTGCAAACTAACTCATTCAATATATAAAAAATATAACACATCATGACCAAGCTGAACATTTTTATAGGAATGTAAATTTGTTGATTATGTCACTAAGGGATTAAGGAGAAAATCATATGACTACCTCCACAGAAAAAAATGTTAATAAAATGCAGCAACCATTCAGGATGAAAACTGTTAGCAAACTAAGCATATAAAGAAACTTGTTAACCTGTTAAAAACATATAGCAAATATCATACTTAACTGTGAAATCATTTTATTTTATTTTTTTAATTATTATTTTTATTTATTTATTTTTTTGCTGAGGCAGATTTGCCCTAAGCTAACATCTGTCACTAATTTTCCTCTTTTTGCTTGAGGAAGATTAGCCCTGAGCTAACATCTGTTGCCAATCTTCCTCTATTTTCTGCGTGGGTCACCGCCACAACATGGCTGCTGATGAGTGGTGTATGCCTGTGCCCAGGAACTGAACCCAGGCCGCTGAAGTGCAGCGTGCCGAACTTAACCACTAGGCCACCAGGCCAGCCCTTCAACCGAAATATTTTTAGACATGAACTTAAAGGAAATAGGATTAAGAATATGACAGGCATTATCAGCATTTCTATCTAGTATCACACTGAAGGTTCTAGTTTATACAATCAGAGAAGGAAAAGAAATTAAATATATCAGGATTGGAAAAGAAGACATAAAAATCATCATATGTAAATTATATAATCTTACACGTAAAAACCCCTAAAGAATCTAAAAATTATTAGAATTAAAGAGTTTAGAGAAGCTTCATTTATATTCATTACTATACAATAATCCATTGTTGTCAGTGTTCCTCTGGGTGCTTAAATTGACCCAAATGCCTATGGAAATTCTTTTAGGCCAGTGACTGTGTTCTTTTGACATGATCCTCATTACTTTTTGAGCATTTCCTTGCTTTCTGGCCCAAAAAAGATGACGCAGGTTCACCTTGGTCTTTCTCTGCTCCTGATCTGGAATTAGCTATTTCCTGTTTCCTTTTAGTGAAAAAAGATACTTAGAAACTAAGATTGTGTGCTGAGTATGCTTATTGCCAATGGAGTGTCATTTTCCAGGTCCTTTCAATGCTCAGAGCTAGGAGAATTTAGTTATACACGTGTCTGTATTCTTTATGCTGATTGCAGTGCCCAGCATATTGCAGATGATTCAATTACGTCTGATAAATCAATGAATGAGTCACTCAGTGAATGAACAAACTAAGGAACAAATAAGAACTATTCTTTTCCGATTTAAAACAAACAAACAAGTCTACTGGCAATGAATCATGCTGTCAGTGGCTTTTAGTCACGACTTTTTAAGGCTGTAAATTGTATCTATCTGTCAAAAACTAAAGTTCATCTAAGGAAAAAACACCAAATGTGTATCTTAATGGAGATGTTTTAATTATCCTTATGGAATTTCCAGAAAAGAGCAAATCCAGCCAACCAATTAAAACTCGGATTCATTACACAACACAATACCAAGCAATAACACAAGTTGTGTGTGGAACTGGAAAATATTAATGAAAGTGTTTCTTTTTGTTCTCTCCCATGTGAAACTCTGTTTGTAAACATGTTTACTTGCTGTTCACTTTCTTTAAAAGGAAAACATTCCCAAGAAAGAGTTCAAATCAAGCGTTCTTTTAAATTTTTAAATTTCTAAATAGCTTCAGGCATCCAAGTAAGCAGTCAGTTTTCAGATATGCATCTTATAAATATTACATGCCAAGGAATACTTAAAATGATGTATTTCTCAGACACTAGCTTTCAACAAACCGAACAGAAAAGCAAGTAAGGATCATCATAAGTATAATGCAGCTATGCCATTTAGATGCAACTTCATTCTTCCCACACTGGCCTCTATTCTTTGGTGGACAAATCTACTATCATTCTCCCATAGACATCTTATTCTGGCCCTCCTGGGTGGTTCTCACTAGTCCCACTGTGGTAGGCTAAATAATGGCCCCTCCAGCAATGTCCATGTCCTAACCCCAGAACCTGTGATATGCTGTATTACATGGTAAAAGGCACTTGGCAGATTGATTAAACTAATGGTCTCAAGACGAAGAAATTATCCTGGATTCTCTGGGCAGGACTAATATAATCACAAGGGTCCTTAAATGAGGAAGGCAGGAGGATCAGAGTTAATTGTAGGAGATGTGACAATGAAAGCAAGAGGTTGGAGTAATATGAGGTCAGGAGCCAAGGAATGCAGGTGGCCTCGAGGAGCTGAAAAAGGCAAGGAAACAGATTCTCCCTTCAGAGCCTCCACACAGAATCAGCCCTGCTGACTTCCACTCAGTAAGCACACTAAGACTCATTTTGGATTTCTGATCTCCAGAAATGTGAAATAATAAATTTGTATTGTTTGAAGCCACTAAGTTTGTGGTAAATGTTACAGCAGCAATAGAAAACTAATCCCCTCGCTGATTAGACTCTATTCCTGCATGCATTATGTTGTCCCAGCATTGTTCTGGGCCCTGCATAATACTCAATTCTCTCATCTCTGAAACTATCTTCATGCTTCACTGGTTATCCCTTCGTACTCTGGTATGATTTTGTATTAACCTGATACTTGTTTGTTAGCTGTGGCAGACACTGTTGATTAGTTACCGCAAAGCCATTCCCAACTCACTCTCCCTTGATGCCTCATGCTGCAGTCGCTAGAAAGTCACTCTTTCCCAGCCTTTCTTGCAAAGAGGAATGGCAGAATGACCCAGTTCTGGAAAATGAGGCATATATAGATATCTTCTAGGAGAAAGATAAAGTTTGAGGAAAACTTTTGCTTTCCTGATAAAAAGGGAAGATGTGACCAGCGTGACCACTTTCCTTTCTTCCTCCTTGAATATGAGTCTGACAGTTAGAGCTGCAGTGGCTGTCTCGCTATCAGGAGCAAAAGGCCAAGAGAACCACGAAGACATGGGCTCTGATATTGCTGAGTCACAGAGCCAAAGCCAATAATTGCCTACCTCGGGAAACTTCTGGTTTTGTGAAAACAATAGCTCCTATTTATTTAAGCTGCTGTAGCATGGTTTGGTGGTACTTGAAGCTGAAAGCACTCCTAACTACTATATTACCTTTCTCTGGTAGTCCCCATTGCACCACCAGCAACTAGACCATTGAGGCTTCAGAAAGTGTAACAGAATCCTCCTTAGGACATAGTTTTATGCATTGCCATGTATAGAAAGAAAGAGAGAGAGAGGGTGGGAGAGGGAGGGAGGAAGGGAGGGAGGAAGGAAGGGAGGAAAAAAGGGAAAGAGGGAAGGAGAGAAAGAGAAAGACAGGGAGAGAAGGCGGGAGGGAGGAAGAAAGGAAGAGAAAGGAAGAAAGAGGAGGAGGGAGACATAAAAGAGAGAGAAGGAAGGAGGAAGTAACTCAAACCCAAACTTCAATCACCGCTATCAAACTACAAATTGAAAAAGAAATGCTGAAGAAAAGCACGAAGAAAAGACACATCCACCTTCATTGCCTCAGTCTTACAGAATTATATGCTATAAATACACATTGAAGAACTTGCAATGACAATCAAGGTGAGACTTCCAATCACTCCCTCTAACATCAATGTACTGAGTGTCTCAACGTCTCTCCATCACCATTCTGCAAACCCAAATACCAAATTAAAGCATTACACTAAAGGAGGTTTCATTTGCCAGTTCCAAATAAAGTGCTCCAGTGTTCTGGAGATTACACATAACATAAAATTCCCAGAGCAATAATCTGGATCACACTGAGTTGTCTAGAGGAAATCTGTGTCAAAAAAGATAGAAGTTTATTCTGGGAATGAAACTACTCTAGCAACTTTCTAGAAGTCTCTATTTGGTGCTCATATCATAGATTATCTTATAAGATTTTAGATTTGTTAAAGGTCTTTGGTAAATCTTTTGTGGCTAAGGCGGAGATATAAATGGGCTTTTTCATTAGAACATTCCATTTATAATGACTATTAATACCGTGTCCCAGTGCACCCAAACATTCAGAGGCTGAAGTCAACAACCTATATGGATGACCTACTCAATGGCAGGCACAGTGCTAGAAATGGATACAGAGAAGTTACAGTTCCTGTCCTTGTGAAGCTCAGATTCTTATTAAGTAATGGACATTAACAAATAAATATATGTTACAGGGTGTAAAGGGGAATTACAAGTTCTTTGGGGGGAATAAGAGAATGAATAAAAACCATGAGGAAAAAAAATTCCTTTTTATTGATTGATTGATTGATTGACGACCAGACCAAGGGTGGTAAACAAGAAAAAGACTCCTTGACATTTGATAGGTCAACAGAGCAGGGTTGTTTCAAGTAAAGAAAATAACAGACTTGATGGAGGTGAGAGGACTTTAATACATGAATTACTCAAATCCCTCCACAAATACCAAAAATGTCTTTGGAGACAAGGTTGGAAGAATGAGTTAACAGCTACTAACAAAGTCATCCAAAAGATGAAGGATTAAAGGCGGATCCAGCCAGATTCTGTTGTGTGAACACAACTTGGGATAGTTGGAAAGAGACTGGGAATGTTGTTCTAGAGGAAAAGTACAGGTTGGGGAAGTTCAGTGTTACTGAACACGTCTTTAGCACATCCCGGGGCAGCTGTCCATTGTGCAGGTCACTTGGTTTAGGGGGCATATTAGAAAGGGGGGCACTGCTGATTAGCTATATGGTTTCACAAAACACTGAAAGAGATGGAGACTAACATTTACTGAGAAGATACTGTGTGATCCTCACATGTTAACCACTTAATCCTTGCAACGATCCTGTAAGATACGAATTAGTAACTCCATTCTACTAGACTTAGAATATGGATTTTTTTTTTTTTTGGTGAGGAAGATTGGCTCTGAGCTAACATCTGTTGCCAATCCTCCTCTTTTTGCTGAGGAAGATTAGCTCTGAGCTAACATCTGTGCCCATCTTCCTCTATTTTGTATATGGGATGCCGCCACACATGGCTTGCTGAGCAGTGCATAAGTCCGTGCCCGAGATTCGAACCTGCTAACCCCAGGCCACTGAAGTAGAGCACATGAACTTAACCACTCTGCCACTAGGCTAGCCCCCAGAATGTGGATTTTTAAATACACTTAGATTTGAGTCTTGGCTCTATCACATATTATATCTGTGATGACATAAATTTAAAATGTGACTGAATGAAGAAATGAAGTAAAGTAACCTTCTCAAAGAATCACAACAAAGTCAAAGTAGGATTAAAATACACAGCTCCTCAGTTTATAGGCAGTGGTCTAACCCTTGAATCACAATGCACAGCGGTGAATTCTTGGGTCTATTTTGAACTGTCATTAGGAACATTCAAACTTCAGCTCCTACCTTCACACATTTTTGTGTCATTTCTGCATTCCGTATTTTCTGTGGCACCTAGCACTGCAAAATATGTCTTGAAATAACAGTTGTAAGAGAGTAAATTGGTGCGTTCTATTTTGGGGGGTGGGAGCGGGGCAGGCAACTTGGAAATACTTATCAAAATTCCAAATGCACATACTCTTTACATAACAATCCCAGTGCTAAGAATTTAACCTACTGCTATACAATAAAAGTATGTCCTGCCATTCACATATAGGTTTATATAGCATACATCTACAAATAAATCATACTTCTACACACAAAAGGCTAATAGGAGGGGCTGGCCCAGTGTCATAGTGGTTAAGTTCGTGCACTCTGCTTCAGCAGCCCAGGGTTTGCAGGTTTGGATCCCAGACCTACACACCGCTCATCAAGTCATGCTATAGTGGCGTCCCACGTACAAAATAGAGGAAGACTGGCATGGATGTCAGCTCAGGGACAATCTTCCTCAAGCAAAAAGAGCAAGATTGGCAACAGATGTTAGCTTAGGGCCAATCTTCTTCACACAAAAAAAAGAAAAAAGGCTAATAGGAGACAGAGTAGCATGGATAAGAGCATGGCTTCAGGAGCTAAACTGCATGAATTCAAACCCTGCTTCTACCATTTTCTAATTGTGAGCTTGGGCCTCTTGGATCTCTGTTCCTCAGTTTGTTCATTAATAAAGTGGAGCTAAGAATAGTACCTACCTCATAGACTTGTTGAAAGGATTAAATTAATTATAAATGTAAAGGGCTTGGGTCAGCAAGTATTAGGTACTGTGTAAATGTTAGCTGTCATTATTATGATTTTCAGTCAAACACTATAGTACCCAAAGAATCTGAAAATAACCTAAATATCTGTCAAGAATAGAATGGCTGAATTCATGGTGATACATCTATATAAAAGAAAATGATACTGCCATTGAAGACACTGAAATATATCTGTATGAGCTGCTTGTCCAGAAGAGAAAGAACATACATGTGTCAGGCAAAGAATTCTATCTGGGGCTCTGTGGGGTTTTTCTTCCCTTCAGTCGTCTGTTAGCCATTTGTGGAATTAGTATAGTACTACTGTGGTTTGAAGTGCTTCAGGATGAGCGAAAATGTGAGACAATATAAAGACTAAAGTCGTGTGTATTTGCACATGGACATAATATCTTTATAGACCCACACAGGTCCTTCCTACCTACTGCCTCACTTCTCACTTCACAGCTATTATGGGAAGGAAACACGTGAGCTACCTTCCTCTCTTCCCTGCTTTCAACAGACTTTCCACAAAAGCTGCCAAAATAATTCAGGAGAATGCATATTCTCCTGCCTGGATCTACAGTGTTAAGCCCTTTGCTGTAAATTCTCTCTTTCACACTCCTTGCCTGACAGGTAAACAGCATGAAAGCTCCTTTTACGGATTATTTTGAGCACTGGTTCTAACTAAAATTAGTCATATGATTCAAGAAAACTGGAGTATTTCTAAATCGCATTTAACCATCGATATGCAACTTTTTGTGTGTGTGTGTGAGGAAGATTAGCCCTGAGCTAACATCTGTTGCCAATCCTCCTCTTTTTGCTGAGGAAGACTGGCCCTGAGCTAACATCTGTACCCATCTCCCTCTACTTTATATGGGATGCCACTACAGCATGGCTTGACAAGTGGTGCGTAGGTCCATACCCGGCATCTGAACCTGCGAACCCCGGGCCACCAAAGCAGAGTGCATGAACTTAACCATTACACCAGTGGGCCGGCCCCTGGAAATTTTGAAAATAGAGCAATGGGGCAAACTAGGCAATGAGAATATAACTAGCTATAGCCAGATTATAAAAAATGTGTCATCACTGAATTCATGTCAGGCCTTGAGCATATTAGTGAGACGAGGAACATTTGATGAACTAGGATGGATAGTGGGTAAGGAGTAGGGGAAAGGATAGGGTACCAAGCATGCTCCTTGACTACCCAATGCCTGGCACTTTATACGCATTAAGTACTCAGACTAATCCTATGAACTAAGAATCATCATCTCCTTGCTATAGATGAAAACATTGAGGCTTAGAGGGCTTAAAAGACTTGCCGAAGAATGTTTAGCAGGAAAGTCATAGAGCTTAGATTTAAAAACCAGGTTGGCTGGTTCTAAAACCCATGTTCTTTCTTCTAAAGCCCAACATTTTCAGGTAGAAGTTTGTGATTAGATTTCAGCAATGGTAAAGACTAAATGGAAGGATATAGGAATAGATAGAAGGTCTATCAAAAACTTCTAACGGTGCTCCTTGACCCAGAGAAACACTGCAAAGTGATAGATGTTTCAGCAAGTCTCTCTGGATCCAAGCTGCCCCAAGAAGAGGCAAGGGTTACAGCCAAAGCCCAATGTCATTAAGGTACTTTGTTATTGGCCAAAATGAAATGATGACACACTGAAAACCTGAAGCATTCCTGGGACTCACTGGGAGGTTCTTGCTTATGGGGAACAAGCCTTGAGAACAAGAATCTGATTCATCTTCCTAGAGAGAAAGACCATTGGGAGAAAAGCTCAGAAAACCAGCTGCAAATCTAAACACCCAACAGGGTCTCACGGTGCTTGTTCAGCCCTGCTTAAGCCTGCTGGATGCTGCCCTGCCTCAGGGGCGCCTAAAAGAGAGGAGACATGCAGGATTAGGGTGAGCAGTAGCAAAACCTCTGGCTGTCTTCCTTCTGAATAGACAGCAAAACAGCCAAGATCTAAGCTTTAAACAGTGTGATCCCATCCTTCACCTGCTTGGCTAATGTGAGAAACAGAGTCCAAAGCTCTGTGTCCCTCTCCCTCTTCCTGGTTCAAGGACCTTTCCCTCTCCCTGGATGTCATCATCTCAGTTCTCTGCCAAAGCTAAGAGATGTGTCAATCCTTGCTAAGATGTCACTTAAAAAAGAAGTATGGTATTAACAATTCTGGGGATAGCTGGAATTTCAATGTGGATTCATTGACAATTTAAGAAAAAAGCCTAAAGAAACTAAAGGAATGAACATCCAGTGGCAGAATTTCAGATACTATGAAAAAATTGATGATATTTACAAATCCTTGCATGCGCACAGGGGCACCCACACACACAGAACAAAGATATAAAAGAAAGATAACACACACATATATAATTGTTTTAAAAAGTATATCCACTGCACATAAATCAATAAGTATCTATGTGTACTCTTGCTTTGGCAGGATCAAGACTTGCGTAGCAATCACAGATATTCTTAAAGCTATTGCCTACCTCCAAATGCCCCTAGGGGTGACACTCGAGCCCTCTATGAGACAGCCTAGGCTCTTGGGACCAAAGGCCAGTCCCTTGTCAGTGTGCTTCTCTCTGTGCACACCAGGGCTGCATGTCCATGCTCCCCCTGCACCTAAGCTCCCATTTGCCCAAAGAAAGTCCTTAATTCTACAGTTTCTTCAATTCTCTCTACCTAAACTGAACTCTAACAAACCCTCCCAGTCTCTGGAAAGTTTGTTGACTATAAAAGGCCTGAGAGTGGCTGAGAGAGGGCTTGGCTTAGTTTTTACATGGCTCAGAAGGGTATGCTACAAGATTCCTTAGGATCATTTTCATAGGCCCAGCACAAAGCCTGGTGCTTGGCTCACAGTAGGCCCTACAATTATATTCGTTTAGTGGCTCTGATCTGCTTTGCCAGGACAAGTCCAGCATTTCAGGCAGGCTCAGAAGTTGCCATCAGCCTCCAACATGAGCACTGATCCCAACCGCAGTAGCCAGTGCCTTTCCTTGCCCTCATTCTATTCCTAGGTGAAGAGGGGGACAGAAGCCATTCAAAATGCTCCCAGTGTACATTCAAAACCTAGCCCCCAACAAAACCTGCCTGGATAAAAGGGGCAGGGTCTGCAGAATTCTGTGTTGGTTACTCTACCCTTAGATGCTTCTTTATGTTTAACTTGACATCTTTTAACACAGAGGGTAAAGACTGATTTACATAGCCGGGGGTGACTCTCAGAAGACTCCAAGTTCATCTTTCCATCTAGACTGTAAGTAATTCACAGAGCAGGTGCTCCACATGTTTGCTTATGTGAATTCTGTCCAAAGGGCCATAGGCTGAGGATCTGGAAGAGTTTGACCCTGGTCTAAATGCTATGAACTGAACTCTAAAGCCACTGACTGAGGTTTAGAGTTGGAAGAAACTTTAGAGGTAATAATGTTCCAATATCTACATTCTACAGATGAGAAAACGGTGAAGAGGAGAAGTGAGGTGATTCAGCCATGGTCATGCACTTGACCCAGCAGAGTCATAACTCACAGCCCAGTGCTCTTTCCACTGCAGCATCAGAGTTCTTGATGGGTTGGCATTCTGTGATACACAAGAGGCGTTCCTGTTACTCACAACAAAATGGATGAAATCTATAAATCTCATAGAACCTAAGTTAAAACACTGAGTCAGTCTCTCTCTCTCTCTCTCTCTCCCTCTCCTTCCAGAGCCGTTCCAGAACACCATGTGCGAGAAAAAACAACAGAATGGAAATTGCTCATATGGAGCATGAGGAGGCTGCCCACCTCCCTCGCACAGCCCGTGCGCAAAGACAGCCCCTCAGCTGTGCTGCAGACACAAGGTGGCTCATGCTCATTGTTTATTGTGACAGCTGACAAGCCAGTTGGCACGGATCACTCCTCACTTCCAACAGAGATGCCACCAGGACAGGTACCAGCCGCCGCTCAAGAAGGTGGGTGGTGTCCTTGCTGGCCAGCAAGGTGCAGCCCATGGCCCAGGCCCTGGGTCCTGCAGCCCTCCGTGGAGCTTCCCAGCAGAAAGAAGAAGTGGGACCGGCTTCATGCCATTTATGGGAAGGGGATGGCAGCACACTCATGCTGGCTGGGTCGTTGGGGACACGATTGGGGCCAAAGTTTATTCTAATGGTCTCTGCGGTCTGTGTTATATTTGGCAGAGGAATGGCAGTTCTGGATAGAGCAAGGAGGAGAAGGAAGAGGCAAAGTGTTGCGTCTGAAAAACACTCCAGGCACTACCAGAGGTGTGGGCTGAACACTATAGGATCTGGCACTCTGAGGACCAGGAGGGGGCTTCCATCCTCTGACCTCAGCCAGCTCCACGTGGATTCACCGCAAAGAGAGAAGTAGTCCCTTGTAGAGTTGGGGGAGGGGTCTGGCTGCCCTGGCCCAGGGTATAGGACACAAAGAAGGCTCTCAGGTGGTGGATGCCAAAGAAGATGAAAAGCCTCTCTGCTCCCAACTTTTCCTCTGCCAAACTGCTCAGCAGAGTGCAGAGAAGGGGTTCTTGACCTTGGCACTGCTGACATTTTGGGTTGGATAATTCTTCATTGTGGCGGGCTATCCTATGCCTTGTAGGACGTTCAGCAGCATACCTGGTCTCTCTCCACTAGACTCCAGTAGCAACCACTCCCCCCGAGTTGTGGCAATCAGAAATATCTCCAAACATGTACCTGTCCCCTAGGATAGCTCCCAGTCAAGAACCATTGGTGTCAAGGTCAAGATCATAGACTCAGGCCCTAGACTGCTGGGGCTCTTAATCCCAACTCTGCTGCTTACCAGATGGATAACTTTGGCCATGTCATTTGATCTTTGTGTGTCGGTGTCCTCAGCTGTAAAATGGGAGGCTCACAACAGAACTCACCTTATAAGGTGGCTCCAAATAATAATTTATTTCATACATAGAAAACTCTCCATGAAGAGGCCAGAGTGGTGTCTGGGTCCACAGTAAGCATTCCTCTCCCCAGGAAATACTCCATTCTTCCAGAATCCCTACTGGCAGGGCTCCAGCTTAGAGTCTACCAGTGAGAGGCATCTGTGTGTGATTTGGAAAACAGAACAGAAGGAGAAGCCATTACTCCCCTCTAGGAATGGCAAACAGAGCTGTGTGCAAGAATAGGCATGAAATTTGCCTCAGCTTCCAGACTTTCTCCTGAAAATCACCTACTTAGGTGCTGTAAATGACTGAGGTCATCTGTGACTGTTTCTTTTGATTTCTGCAGCCTCCTAATCTTTGGAAAGCCAGATGCAGTTTTCCCTGACTCTTCCTCCACCAGCCTGTCCAGTGGTTCTGTAAGACATAATTTCTTGTATGAAATGCCTTCCTGCTTAAAATACCTAGTGGGTCCTGGTCTCCAGACCAAACTCTTAACTATGAACCCATTAACTTGATTGAGATACTAAAATCCCACCATCAGAAAAGTGTTCCTGGGAGTAATGATGTATTGGTATGTATGCATGTACTGTGTATGTATGTATGTATCTATAATAGAACCTTTATTTCCAAAGAAAATCCAAAAATATAAAACAGGTAAAAGTGGAACTTCTCAGGATGGCTAGCTGTGGCGGGAAGGGAGGTGCCCAGGTGGTTTACCACTTGCTCGCACTTCTTCCCCACACCTGTAGAATAATAAGGTTCTGAAAAACTCTGTTTGTAAATCCCTGTGGTAAAGGAGGAATCCTAAAATATATACCAGCTCCATGCATACATAGTGCCAAAGCAGAAGTTTGAGTGAAGTGTTCCCAGAGCCAGAGGAGGGAGCAAGCAACTGATGGTTGAACGCTCTAGAGAATCTGGTTTGTAAGATGCGCTGTGCCTGGCCCTGGGAAGAGAAGGGGCTCAGTAAGAAGCAGGTTCTCCGTCCTTAAGGATTTCATAGCCAAATGGCAGATGAAAACAGAAGCAAAGCCCAGAAGACGAAGAAAATACAGTGACGTGTCTTGGTGAGAGGCATGTGGCATTTGATGGCCTATGAGTGTCTTTGGTCCTACGAGTAAGGCCTCAGCAAGCAGATGCTGGGCTATGCAGCACAAAGTGCTCGCCCTGATTCACAGGTGTGACAGGTATCCCACTCACAAAAGATCTAGAATATAAAGCTACTCAAGCAGGGGAAGGAGCCAAAGACCTGGCATCCCTTCTAGCTGAATAATGCTCCCAGCCTGTGCTCTCTGGTCCAGCTGACCTCACCAATTAGGAGGGAGTTGTCATATGATCATTATTTTTTAACCGATTTTTGGTAAATTGCTTTCCTCTGGTGAGTCTGGCTTGGATGCGCCAGATACCTTGTTCCCATACTTCACTTTTCGTTTGCTATGACTTTCGTAAAACTCTAGGTATTCATGGGAAACTGGGCATATCTGCTCTTAACATTTTTTTTATTGTTTTGACACACCCGCCAAGAGATTGGTCTCTCTTTCCAGCACTGCTTTCAAAAGTCAGATTTTTATGGTTGAGAATTCTCATTAAAAATGATTACTTCTGGCAGCAGAAGTCGGAGAGGTGACAGGAGAGAGGGAAGTATTAGAGGCACTGAGATTTTTTTCTTCTCCTTGCAGAAAGTCTGCCTGTAAAACAAACATCATAGGGAGAAAGAAAAAAAATTTCTTAAGTACAACAAAACCCCTTCGAACCTTTATATGTGTCATTCAAAGCAATTTCATAAGTATAGGGGCTAAATCACTGCCCCTATTCCCTGTTCCTATCTACTCATTAGGCTGTAAACTCCTCAAGTACAGGTCCATATTTTCCACTCAGATCTTTCGGCAGCAGTCATCGCAATGCCTGGCGTGTAGGAGTGCAGGATCATTGATAAATGCCTCATGAATAACCAAATCAATGAATTTCTAATAATTATTACAAGATTATAGATAAAAGTAGCCAATGCACATTACGGAGACCAAATGAAGGACCTATAAATCCAGGCAAACTAAACTCTTTTCTGTAATTATTGTATTTATTCTTTCACCTGTGTCATGGGAAAAAAAAAGGTTGATAATCATTCCTAACTCTCTTCCAATAATTCTCTAAAGGCACTGAACATACATAAACCTTTCTTGATGCTTTTATTTGGATATTTATACAATTTCTTGAGGATATTGAGATTCATGATCTTTTTAACTATTATGCAAAAACATTCTTCCTTACATTTGTGTGGAAACTACAATGTCCCTTTACAAGCTGTCAGGAAATGGGAGGACCTGGCGGGCCTCAGCCACCATTTCTCTTGAATTTTGTTTTCTTCCAATACTTGTTTATGGGTTGAATCTTCACCTGTCCCTGGTTTCTTGTATAGGACTAGAGCAACACTGTGGCTGTCCTTTGGGAATCTTCAGCTCTCTGTGACAGTCTGGCACACAATGTGGATACCTGTGAACTGATTTAGGTCCTCTGGTGGCCCATGATGTGCCATGTCCCCAACTCTCTAAACATCAGCACACACACTTCTCAGAGGATAAGCCAGTACAGACTTTAAGGGACAGACTTTAAGATAGCCTACAAGTTTAAAAACCACTTCCATAGCAGACTCCATTTCTTCCTTGTATATTTTCTCTTTTGATGATTGTTGTTACAATTATTCCCAATATCCAGGGAAGCAGTAAAACTGTGTTAAGATTCAAAGTACACTTTCTCATGATATAATCAATTTTCTGTCATTGAAAATTCATTGTTTCTTTCTATATGATTGCTACATTTAAACATGTTACTAGGAATAAGATGCCTACTCTGTGTACACATTTATACATTTATAATAGGTGTATATAGGGCCTGGCACACAGCAGGTCCTCAATAAATTTTCATTTGGCTTCTCTATCAAACATAGACCACAGGTGGGCTCGAGAGCTACTAATACTAGCTTGTTATTTTGTGGGTATGAAGTTTATTGGCCACCTTTTCCTTCACTTTACCAATCAGTGCTTGATCTCTTAGGGGCAAATGAGAAGTCTTGAGTTAGCATAAAAGATTCTGGACCCAGAACTAATCCAAGGATTAGTATAGTCACAGGCAGGCCAGATAAGTAGATGCAAACCTGGATGACTCAAGTGTGAAGGGGCAAGGCAGATGAAAAGAAGTCTAGGCAGACATTTGTCAGGAATTTGGACAGGCCAGGGCCTCAAGCACATAGTTGGGCAGTTTGTACGAAGCACAAGGATGCCCAGTGAAGAGGTGATATGAGCTGAAATCCCAAACATCAGGGGCGACCTTTACTCCTTCATGCAAAAGCACCATATGTGTTCACTATAATTCTGAGAGGGCCAAGGGCAATGAAAGGCAGACAAATTTGAGGAGAGAATTGATACGGGGCCCAAGAACCAAGAAGATTTCCATTTGGACTCAACATTTCCTTCCAGCCAGTAAGCTCTGATACATGCCCTGCTGGTGGCAACACCAAGTCTTGGATTTGGCCTCAACCAAACTTATAGCATTTCTAAGACCACCAAGAGGAGAGTGGAGCTGTGACTATGGGAGAACAGAATCATAGATGGCTAAGCCACAGAATCAAAAAACCGAGAAGGGGCTTTCGAAGTCGCACTGGTTTAAAAAGTTCATGTCTACTCCAAAATTCATGTCTACCTAGAACCTCAGAATGTGACCTTATTTGGAAATAAGGTCTTTGCAGGTGTAATTAGTTAAGATGAGGTCACACTGGAGTAGGATGGGCCTTAAATCCAATATGATTGGTATCCTAAGAAGAGGAGAGACATAGACACACAGACACAAAGAGAGAAGAAGGCCATGTGAAAACAGAGGCAGAAATCAGAGAGAGGTAGCTACAAGCCAAGGAACACCAAGTACTGCTAGCAACTACTAGAAGTTAGGAAGAGGCAAGGAAGGATTTTTCCCTAGAACCATCAGAGGGAGCATGGTCCTGCTAATGCCCTGATTTCAGACTTCTAGCCTCTAGAACTGTCAAAGAATAAATTTCTGTTATTTTAAGCCATCCAGTTTGTGATACTTTGTTATTGCAGCCACAGGAAATTAATAGAATGGACAGAAATATCCTAGTCCAATGCTTTCAAAGCACAGATGTACACATTGAGACCTAGAAAGATTTGGATGACTATCCAGTATCACAGGGCTGCGTCCTGGCAGAGCTGGGACAATTCAATCATCCACTGACTTGTTCACTCATTCCTCCAACCAACATTCATTGAGCACTTTCTTACTTGGAAGAGGTCACTGTGTTTTAGAGAACACGAAGATAGACTTCTTCTTCATGGAACTTTCATTCCAATAGAGTTGACAGATAATAAACAACTATCTACACAATCAATTATATAATTACAAGTGAGGTAAAAGCTACAGAGAGAAAGACAATGTCTGATGATGAGAGCACATTATATGGAGATTCTGACCTGACCTGGAAATTAGGCAAAGGTTCCCTGGAAATGATGTTTGAGAGGAAATCTAAAGGTTAAATTAGAGTTAGTTCACCATGCCATGGAAGGGTATGTGTGCAGGCATGTGATGAAAGGGGGTTTTGAGGGGGTAAAGAGGTAGAATTGGAGGAGAATATTTCAGATAAAGATTCTTCTCACCGACCTTCTTTCCACCATACTGCCTTTCCTGGAAACTCACACAGGAGCAAGATAATGTCATTGTCCTATCAAGCTAAGTTAATAAGACGTTAACCACAAAATACTTAGATCCCTAAAAAGACAAAAAAAACCTCTCATTTACAGTATGCACTGACCCATACATGTCTACCCTAAAAATATTATATTCTATCTGAAATATTTCACCTTTTATGAAGCCAAGAATAACCCCTCTCAAATCTTCCTCACCCCATACATTAAGTTACATTTTTCCTGTCTACAAAGAAACTCAAACAAAATAGTAAAGACTTTTCTCCACAATAACTGGCATAACCAATCGGGCCCTGAGAAATAGGATTTGATAAATACTATATAGCTGATAAATTCTGTCCCAATTATACATGCCTATCAAATTCAAAGGTTGTTTTGCGGTAGGCTATCAAATGCATGGTTCCATTACAACCTTCCTGCACACATTTCTTCTCTGGTTAAGGCACCAAATGCTAATTCAAAAATGGGTCATATTTTCCACTTGAGTTCATTACATTCAAAGTAAATTGAGTGCAGTGAATGACTGGCTGACCCCAACCACCCCTCACCCAGAAAGTCAATGGCCACATAGCACTGTCATCCAATAAAAAGCCTCAAGCATCTGAAGCTATTTTATACGGAGTCAACCATGAAGTCAGGAAGAATCAGAAAACACCCAAATTCCCATTGTTTCTGAAAAGGAGCTCTTGGCCAAACTGTCTCATGTTTTTTTCCTCTTAACTTTCCTTAAGTTTTGAGATTCCTTTAGTTTCTCATTTCCACTTCACACTAAATAAATAAGAAGAATTATATATTCCTAAATAGAACAAAAGGACTGAATGAGCTCAGCATAATACATTAGGCCAGAAATGTCAAGGGGGCATTTTAGAAGATTTCATGTGAAGTGACAGTGAGGTTTCCCAATGCTGAAAGCAATGCAACTCTTCTGCCTTGAGATTTCTGAGTTTGTTTGCAACAATTGCCTTTGCCTACCCATTCCATCTTGTTGGGGAAAGGCTCTGACGTTTTCCTACGATTGCTCTGCTCTGATGCTGACTTGAAAAACCTCCTCCACATGGATGCACTCAATCACCCAGCATTAAATGAGACATCTAAGGATTCTGCCACTCACCATTTCTGTCATGTTTTCTCAGCCCTTTGAGGATTCCATTGTTGTGCAAAGCCACTACGATCCCATTACCAGCTGGCATATGATCAGATAATAACTAAAGTGAACACAAACACTTAAATAGCACAAGGAACTGCTGAGGTCTTACTCTTGGGCAATGCAGCCCAAGAGATTTTCTGACACCCGATTCACAAGCTGAACAATCGCATTGCAAAATGCTTTCAATGTTGAGGAACAATCATTCAATTGGCCCTCATGTGCCTGTCATCTGGTCCTAAGTGCTTCTGAAAAAGGCAGCTTGGCCTTTATTCTTCTCTGAAAACCTTTTTCTCTTTCAGAAACCAATAAGTTGTTCCAGTCTTCTTCCCACTGCATCACCATGCAGATGTTTGTGAAGACCAGTTCTTCACAGTGGCTGGCCTTGTGCTTGTCTGTGTATAGCGGCTAGACACTTGCTTGGAAAGATGAAGAGAGATGCTGGTTTAGTTCTAGGGAAGCAATTAAAATCAGTTCAAAGAGTTGTTTAACTATTCCTTGACCAATCTTCACTGTGCAGTAGGAAGTAGCAGGCAGTATGCATTTCTTCAACCAACAGATGATGCAAATTGGGTGCCAGATGCCATGAAATAGGCAGAAGATACATTGTCCCTACCGTCAAGAATCTGGCAATCTATTTGTGGGAGTGTACACACACACACACACACACACACACACACACACACACACACACACACAAACTAGTAATACAGGGCAATAAAGAAATGTAATACAAGGGCTAGAAACAGAGTGAGGACAAGCATCTGGAGAAGGGATAAATATCCTCAGGCAGAGGTGGCCCCCAAAGTCTTCCCAGAGTAGAGATGATCAGAGGGAGGCTGTGAAAGGTGGCTAGGGTTTAGATATACAGATCTGAAGTCTATGGGGATTTCCAGTAGGGAAAATATCACAAGCAAAGACAGAACTCTTCCAGTGAATAGCCTGGTGACAGAGTGAGTCAGTAGAGAAGTCTAAGAGGGTAAAGGAGGAATATCCCCTCCTCAAAATACATACTCACAAAGTGGTATCTTTTCATCAATATTTAAGAATGGGTGCTAAGACTGATGAAAAAAATTCAGCAGAAACCGTGTGACTACAAAGGTCAATCGATTCAATATGCAATTGGAACACCGGCAGTAAGACTGTGAGATATATTACCCAAACTGATTGAAGATAACATCTTTTTCAACATGGCTGCTCTGCACTAACTAACGGTGCAGGCCTTGTCCCCAGGCCCAACCTCACCCCCAGGTAACCTACTTCTAATATTAAAACATGGCTACATCTCAGTGCTGTGGGTATCTTCAGAAACACATGATTTTTGAATGCTTGGATTGAGAGAGAAGCAAAAGTCTTCCTATAAAGTAATCACAATTTTCAAGTATATCCTGACAGGAGAGAAGGAAGGGAAGGAAGGAGGGAGGGAGGGATGAAACTGAAATAAACTAGGCTATGTTCTAGTGGCCTTTGTCATGTCTTGATAGGAGGGATGCTAAACATAAAATGGGCAAATTAGGATGAGGTTTAGAGATAAATTCTGGGCTGTGCTTCTTTATCATCCCTCCTTAGTTACACAAGAGCTGGTTCTGGCAGCCCAGGGGAGTGAAGAGACCTGTCCCCAGAACCACAGCAGAAAGAGAAGTCACTGAGGAAGGAAATAAGATGAATCACCTCTCTTACTGGTTTGTTTTTCATGAATTAAAGCAACACTTGGGAGGGATGTTCTTTCTTTTTTTTTTTTTTTTAAAGATTTTATTTATTTATTTTTTTCCCCCCAAAGCCCCAGTAGATAGTTGTATGCCATAGCTACACATCCTTCTAGTTGCTGTATGTGGGACTCGGCCTCAGGATGGACAAAGCAGTGGTGCCTTGGTGCGCGCCCGGGATCCGAACCCGGGCCGCCAGCATCGGAGCGCGCTCACTTAACCACCAAGCCACGGGGCCGGCCCGGGATGTTCTTTCTAAGTCATACTTTATCATCCTTGAATTACATTAAGCCTGTAAAACAGACTAAAATATAGGAGGCTTCACAGGTTCTCAGCTATAATTGGGATCTTGACTGAGATTAGTGGGTTAAGAGAAAGGAAAAGCTGATGAGGGCAACTTAAAGAGCAGTTTTCAAATCAAAAGTGCAATAGCTCTCAAATTGTCTTTGACCTAAACTCTGGGATCTGACAGTCTCCTCAGTAACAGCTGTGGCAATGAGGCCCAATCCCCTGGGAGGCAGGTATACACACTTGGAAAAAGAGTTCCCCCAGTGATGCTGATACATGCCCCTTGGGAATCATCAGGATAGAGGGATAGAATACAAATGACGGCAAGCTAATGAGACCAATTTTCCCTGACTAGAAAAGAAAGATCATGTATTCTTGCTTAGAGGAACAAGCATGAAGGATCTTTGAATGACAAAGGCTGAGGTGCAAATTCCAGCTGTCCTGCTTACTGTGTTGCCCCTCTGGGTCTGGAATTCCTATTACGGAGTGAGGTAATAGCAGTTACTTCACACTGTGGTGGTGAGGAGCAGTGCCGTGATGCGAGTAAGGCACCTAGCACAGTGTCCCTTAGCTGGCAGTTGATAGATTCGATTCATTTAATGCAGTATGAAGGACGGAGGTTAAGAATTAGGTAAAACTATAAATAATCTTGTCTCTTTGGAATGTTAAAACTCAGTAACAAAGGATCAAAGTTTATATGGATGTTTAAACAGTGCTTTCACATCTGTGACTTCTTTGTCCCTCACAAGCATCCTCGAGGATTATTAGGAGGTAATGGTGGCCCAGGAGGTTTAGTCATTTGGCTGACATCACGCATCTAGCAAAGAAATGGAGGTAGGAATAGACTCTACTTGCAGATTTCTTGGATTACATCAGACAGCCTCAGTGTCTGGCAACCTTACCACCCAGTATATTTTTTCTCAGTGCTCGTACCATAAATGTATTCACTTAGCAAATATTCATTGAGTGCCTATTATGTGCCACTTGGATCCATCAGTGAACAATACAGCAAAGAACTCTGTCCTCAGGGAGGGGACTGGAGAGGAAAAGCCAACAATGAGCAGGAGACATAATAATAAAGAAGTAATAGAGAAGTACATTCTACAGCATGCTGGAAGTTGGCAAGTGCTACGGAAAAAAGGAAAAATGAGAGCAGGGTAAGAGGATTGATAGAGCGGGGATCAGGGGAAAGTGTGGGCTGCCATTTTAAATAAGGTGCTGAGAGTAGATGTCCTGGAGAAGGTGACATCTGAGCAAAGCCTTGAAGCAAATGAGTCAGTAGATGACAGGAAAAGAGAGTTCCAGATGTAGGGAACAGCCAGTGCAAGGGTGCTAAGTTAGGAGCGAGTCTTGCGTGCAGGAGGAAGAGCCAGGGGCCCCTGTGGCCAGGACGGTGAGAAGTAGAGGATAACCGAGGGAAAGTTTGTCTGCTTATTTTCAAGACTTGTGTAAAAGAGGCCTGCATGCTGCGAGCACACTGCAGTTCTTCCTTGCAAGGACTTGCATTGTCCAGGCACCTCTCAAACCAAGCATGCCATTGTCTGTTTACACTTATATCATACCCAAACACCTGGTCAACTGGAGGGAAATTTCACCAATCCTTTTGTTTAGTATTAGAAAAAGCTAATTTTTAAAAAAGGCTTTGGGACTGCATTTTTCACCTTTGAAACCAATCACGTTGGCTTTATGTGCAGTCTAAGATCTTTAGGAAGAGTCACACACCAAATACTTATTTAGTAACAAGGATTCGGCCAGCAGGCTTTTCACTTTGGTTTTAATCTCAAAACTTAATAACTTTTCCAATAAGCCTCAGCTTCCAGCTATGAGATGCTTTTTAGACCTCTCCCCAGTCATTTACATAGTGTCAGATTATAAATGTCTGATATTGTGAGAATTAGCGCCGAGCTGCACTGAACAAAGCAAATAATTAGCAGCAGTACACATGGATCATTCATTTCAAATTGTCTCTTGCTGTCACCCTGATATAAGCAAATGATACTGGTCACGCATCTCCTGATCACAGCCACAGTAACACTCACCACAAATCAACTTCCACCTGCTCGCAGTGCCAAAAATAGAGCAGTTCAGAGATTTCTGTGTGCTAGAGAAAGTTGTGGGTCTTAGGGATTGAAAAAGACACAGATCTGATGCAGAGCTTGTTTGAGAGTAACAGGAATCGAGCAGCTGCAATTCTTGGACAAGTCCCTGAGAGGACTGGGACATCTCTGAGACTGTTATCTAAGCATTTTACTATTATATATATCATATACACACCATACTTTTCTACACTAGAGTATATATCCTATACTACACTGTGTTAGAAATAAAGATCAAGTTGGGAGGATGGTTCAAACTAGATAACATAGACTATGAAAGAACAAATCCTAATTATTAGTTCTTATTCATTTTTAAATGATTTATAACATTTTACAAGTGGTTTTGATGCAACTGTATAAGAAATTTCTCTCCGTTCTTTGCAAAACCTCTCCTAGCCAAATTTATCTAATTAATGCTTAGTTTAATGAGTTAATGACACCATCAGGTAGACACAAGATTTTATCCTATACACAGCAAAATTTCACAGAATATGGCAGCTACAGCAATCGGTAGCTTAAAATCTGCTTGATATGTAGAACTTCAAGCCCTGGGTAACTTCTCATCCTTTATTTTGTGCTTTACAAATGCAAGCATCCATTGCGCCCTAGTCAAATTTCCTGTTAACAAGTGAACACAGTTAGAATCTCATTTTTTATTAATATAACATTGCATTTAACATAAAGAGGCTATTTCCACATTTCTAACAATATACCCAAGGGTCTAGAGACTTTCCCTGAGCTAGCTCTAAGAAGCTCCAGTTTTCTGTCAGAAACAAGCTGCTGAAGCACTTGCCAAGCTGCCTGTACTTTTCCTGACCTAAGCATGTGACCAGCTGGGCTTCACTTGGGTAATTCACAAAGCAACTCTGCATCTTTTCAGTTTATCTGGAGCAAGATGTCTCTAAAATTTGAAGCTCCCAAAGCAGTGATTTTGGTGCACTGCTTAGCCAAAGAGTAGGGACCAGATATATACAATCACAAAAAAAACAAGTTGAACAGCAGTTCAATTTTTCTCCAATGCAGCTTAGGCACTTCTCAGATGGTTTGCTTAAGATAGCTCTTTAAATACAACCAAGATGATGGTTGTTCCGAAGGTCTGAAGAATTGTTATGCCTAGGCATTGTGCTAAAGACCACTAGATGGAATTTCTCGTTTAATTCTTACAGCAACCTTATAAAATGTCACTACCATCATCTCCATTTCACAGATAAATAAATGGAGACCTTAGAGAGGCTGAGAACTAGTCCATGTCATGCAGCCAGGAGATGGTGGAGCTAATACCCCAGGTCCTGTGCTTGGTTTGATACCTAGATGATTAGAATTCACTCCTTCAGATCTCAGATTTTTCCCTGTTCTCAGTCTATTTTATAAGAACACATTTCAGCATGCATTTTTACAGAAAATCCTTACTCCCCCACAACCTGGTCCTATCCATTTATGTAGAAAAATTAAAGTTTCCAAAATACAAATGTGTATTGCTTGGTAGTTGGATTTGGCAGAAATGCCCTGACCTGTTTTCTTAAAAAGTTAAACATATACCTACCATCTGACCCAGACATTTTACTCGTAGGTATTTACCCAAGAGAAATGCAAACATGTTCATGCTGAAACTTGTACACAAACGTTCATGGCCATTTTATTTACAATAGTCAATAACTGGTAACAATCCAATGGGGAAGCAGATAAACAAAATAAGTTGTACCCATAGAATGAAATACTACTAAGCCTTGTAAAGGAATAAACTACTGACATACACAACAACATGGATGGATCTCAAGATAATTATAGTAGGGAAAGAAGCCAGACACAAAGGAGTACGTACTGTAAGATACAATCTATCTAAAATTCTAGAAAATGTAAACTAATCTATAGTGACAAAATCCAGATCAGTGGTTGCCTAGGATCACTGGTTGAGAGAGGAATGGATTGCCATAGGCAGGAGGAAACTTTTGGGGGTGATGAAAACGCTCTCTGTATCCTGTTTGGATCAATGATTTCATGGGTGTATAGAGCTGAAAAACTCCTTGAATCTTTTCTTTAAAAGGATATGATTTATTATACCTAAATTATACCTCAGTAAATTTGAAAATAAATTATATAGGTTTATAAAGGAAAACATCTATATATTGAACTCCAGTTCGCAAGTCTTTTTTAAAAACATGCTCAAAAAATTTTGCAAGTGCCCAGTCCTTATCTGGTACAACATATAGTTTTGAGCTATCCACACTGTTTATTTTAGAATCGAAGCTCCTGGTAGTTAAGAACAGGTTCTCCTTTTTAGCTTAAGTCGTGTGCAGTACCCAATACAGCATTAGGGAATGCAACTACTCAGAAAATTTTATCTAAATGTAACTCCATTCTGCTATTTTTCACTGCTTTCCAAAGAGATCTTGGGAGCAGAATCTAGAGTGAGCCTGCTAGCTTGGACATCAGAGCCTAAAAAAGTGCCACCAAGGAAATGTTTGCATTTGTTCCTAAACATCTAAAGATGGCCAAAAATTCAGGACTCTGGGTGAAGTATCCTCTGCAAAGAAGTCTCAGAACTTCTGCAAAACTGTCTTTATGTTAAGAGACATGTTAGATTATATGGGCCATACAGGTAGAATTACAGGTAGCCACGTGCAATCTTGAGCCTAAACTTTAGGTTTTCTACAGGACAAGGGATAAGAGGAAAGAAGGTGACGAGACAGAGTTTAGCTCACAAGAGATTAGAGACTAGAAAGTATTCTCAGCTCTGGATGGGCTCCCATCTCCTTCCTCTCTCAAGGACACAGAAGCCTGTGGCATTAGGACTACCAGTGCTGGTTCACAAACTATTTGTTACTGACCCTCAATGAGATAAGTAGAGAAATTGAGAGTGTTAGAAAACTCATACAGCAATTTGACATTGTTGTGATCTGTGGACTCAATTTTCATTGAAGAGGGTATAGACCAGGTCTGGTGTTGTCAAACACATGTGGTTAATCCAGTCATGAACAGTAGGACTGTGTTTCATTTACAGTGGCTTATGATGCAAAAAGTAAAAAAAAGAACGGTCTTCCTCCACACATGGTTGGAGAACCATAGTTTTATAGCATGGCTAACTCAGGGAAGGTTAATTTTTCCCAAAGCGACGATAGTGGGAGCCAGAAAGAGGCCATTCTCTATCATCCAGTCAAATCCACACAACCGCCAGCCTGTCTGTAGGTGCTCAGACTGAGATTGTAAAGTCAAATTAAATAAACCTTCTCAAACAGGAAGTTTATCAAAAGTGCTATGTTTCCATTCTAATTAGTATCATGGCTGTACAAGCCGCAAATATGGTTGTCATCACATCAAGAATCAAAATGACGGTTATGATAATGACTGTGTGGATAGAATTAATTAATTTTCCTTTTTTCTTTTTTTCCTCTTTTTTTTTTTTTTTTCATCCCTGTTGGAATGCACTTATTCCTGAATCAGCCCCATTAGTTTTTGAAGCAGCAAAGGTCGCAGACACAGATGGGGCTGCTCCATGCGGCCACTGCTTAAATCTAATTAGGGTGGAACTAAATGAAGCCCAGAAAACTGTGTCTCTTCATCTCTTATGTTTCTCACACAGATTAGTTGGTGGAGAATCAAAGTACATGATAGATAGGCTGCCTTACACTGCACAGGGAGTGCATGGGAGGAGGTGTGCTCCTTACAACTGCCGCTGAAACTGCACAGATTCAAATTGGCAAAATGGAGGCCAAGACTTTTGAGTTCATAGGCAAGAAATTACTTAATGTTTATTCTTCTTTTGCATCTCAGCTCAATTGTCACTTTTTCAGATAGCCTTCCCCAACTTTTCTGATTAGATTGCTTCCTCCTGTTTATCACAGATAGGATCAATTTAGTCCTGTGATTCTTTGATTGGTGTGCACCTCCCTTACCATTCGGTAAGCTCCATAAGGCAGTGACTATTGCCTGTCCCGTTCAGCACTGGCTTCCTAGCACTTAAGCACAGTGACGAGCAATAGAAAACACTAAACTGAAAGAAGAGATGAATGAATAAATAAATGAATGGATGAACAGACGAAGTCTCCAGATATTAGACCACCTATACAATGCTTTGGCCCATGTTTTTAGATAAAAATATAAAATTAATCATGAGTCTCACATAATTGGTAAAATTTTAAGGAGATCAGGTAACCCATGGAGGCTTTATTATCAACTCAAAAGGAAATAAAAATTCCTAAGAATTCAGGGATGAGAAATATACTGAGAGTATCTGAATCATGATTCTTGCCCATAGGGAGTTTCATAAATTAAACAACTCTTTTTTGGAATAATCAATAGAGAAAGAGATTTGAATTATTCTGTGTTGCAATTAGGATAAAATGTCACAAATAATTTTTAAAAACATAAGTCATGGTAGAGAAGAACAAATTTTATAATATACTTTTGTTTACGCTTTGGGTCAAATCTTGATCCCAAGAACATTATCAACTGCAGATAGCAAAAACCTGAGAGAATACAGTTACCCTATACTATAGACTGAATGTGCATCCCCCTCAAATTCGTAGGGTGAAACCTAATCCCCAATATCATATATTTGGAGGTGGGGCCCTTGGGAGGTGATTAGGTCATGAGAGTGGACATGAATGTGATCGGTGCCCTTATAAAAGAAACCCCAGAGAGCTTCTGTGCCCCTTTGACCATGTGAGGACACTGTAAGAAGATGGCTGTCAATGAACCAGGAATTGAGCCCTCACCAGATGCAGAATCTTGATCTTGGACTTCTCAGCCTCCAGAACTGTGAGAAATAAATTTCTATTATTTATAAGCTAGCCAGTCTCTGGTATATTGTTATAGCAGCCCAACTGCCTAACACAGCCTACAAAGGCTTCCTTCCAACTTCAAGATTATACATGCACAAAGTACTTTACCAAACAGGCCCAAACAAGTACTTTACCAAACATCCCTGGAGCTAGGATATCTCTATTTTAGCTGGAGAGAGAGGGTTTACCAATTTAGTATTTACTGAGAAACAATAAGTCATTAGATTTGCTATAGAACAGTCTCAATTATCAAGCCACATAAACATAGATCCATTAATTTTTTCCTAGCAAATACACAATTACTTTTATCATCATACGTCTGAATAATAATGCTTTTCTGTTATCCTAAAACAACAATGATTACAGTTAGTGCTATTAATATGCATTTGAGTACAAAACTCAACAGAAGTATAAAAATTTGTGTACTTTAAATTTTTTTATTGTCTTCCATCTTCCAAAAAACATTTGAGGTGGCCCCAAAAAAGAATTACACACACACACACGTACATATTATATATACATATATATACAGACATACATGCAAACAGGAAAAAATCCTCTGTATATACAAGTAAAATAATGCAATAAAATATAAATCATTTTGTAATGAATAATACACTTCCAAACATAAGAGTCCCCCAACTAGAAGATATTTTAACATCTGTTTTCTTTAAGCATACTTATTAGACTCTTTTTAGCATATGTGTACAGACACTTTTACCAATATCATTTCATCCATTCAAATTACCAGGGGGGAAAGGAGAAGAGTGACAGAATTAACATTTATTGATCAGGCACCATAACTATTATTCAATTCTCACAATATCCCTTCAAGATAGGTCTTGTCACTCTCTGACAGACAAGAAGAGAGAAGCAGAGAAAAGTCACACAGCTGGTAAAAGGTGGGTTGGGTTCACAGGTGAGTCTGACACCAAATTCTATGGGTTCCCAGGCTTTGAGGACACATGTTGGTGTGTTACACTGGCCTGGCACCTGCAGGGTAGGAGGTGGGTCAGCAGTGAGACTCCAAATCTCAACCCTGCCCCACCTTTCTCTCACGATAAATGTTAGCCAACCCTTGGGATATAAATACATACTCTATCTGCTACACTGTAATCAGTTCCACCAGTATGGTCTTTAACAGTGCACCAGGATACAATTTTAGTAACCTGGCTAAAAGGATATATCTATTTAATTGAACAACTCTTAGTCCTTTCAGAGTTGCTAAAAGGATTTCAGAAGATTCTGAAAGATCTATCCAAACAGGTCTTTAAGCCATAAGAAAACAATGTAATTCAGCAGTTGTTCACAACAGGAGTTTTGCTAAAATAGTTCACAATTGGATACACTAGAATGCCTTTCCCATTCCCACAGTTGGTAAAGGACAACCAGTTCATCTGAGGATTGAAACATTTTCAAACTGCACTGTAAAATTAGACATATTTCCTCAATCTCTCTCTCTCTCTCTTTTAATTTGAGGCTCTCTCTTGTCTTTCAAATCTATTGTTCAGTTAATCTGTGCACACCAGAATATTCTAATTTAAATCTGAGCCTGGGACACGCTATATTTTGTTTCTAGCTGCAAGAGTGTGAATGCCATAAATAACATGTACTATGCTTGTTCTCTGTTCCTAAACAGTCTGATAAGCTCATATTGAAACCATTTTAGCAATCACATTTGACAGCTCACTAGGATCCTGTTCAATCTAGCCTCCCAACCAGTCCACTATTTCTGCCAGTTTCCAGGTGGACAAGGCATTCAGACACCCAGCTCTAAATGAGAACAGCCCTGGTGGAACCCTTGCAGGAGAGGTACACTCTGGCTAACAGGCCGTCAATCTGTCAGTAGCTCTTAAGATTCCTCAGCCTTGTTCAAGTGAAGGCCAGCTCAGGGCTGAGAGGAAGGGGGAACCCAGTGGGTGAGGGTCCTGTCAATTCCATTTCCAGGGACCTATCTGCAAACTTGAATACCAGACCAAACCAGTACAAACCAGATCCACTAGAGTAGCAGCATAGCACTGTCCCTCCCCTAATTAACTCATTCACCCATAAATAAATGGTAATCGAACACTGACTAGATAGCAAAGACACCATGTAGTGCAGAGAACTTGGCAACCAGACAGCTCTACACTGAATTCCCCAATTCCTGATTACACTTAGTAATATGAGCCTCCCTATGTTTCTTAAATTCTCTGGGCCTCAGTTTCTTCATCTGTAAGATGAGGATAACATACATCATTTCATAGGACTGCTGTGAAGACCAAAATGAGATAATGCATTATGTAACATAATGCTTGACTCCATAGGAAATACTCAATAAAAAATCAATTCCCTTCCTTCCTTCTCCCCTTTTTGGGACTAAAGATTATCCCATTTTCTTAAATCATGTGGCCTTTATATTAAGATCAAGAACATATAGGGCATTGAGGAAGAAGCAAGGTTTTTTTCCTTCATTTTATTTTTCAGTAAAATGTTTACTGAAGTATTATAGCATACATACAGAAAAGAGTATAAATAATAAGGGTGCAGTTCCCTGAATTTCCACAAAGTGACACACCCATGGAACTCAGACCAGGAAGGAATACAACCAGCCCTCCAGGGGCCCCCTCATGACCAATTCCAGCCACTTCTTTCCCAACAATAACCTCTTTCCTGAATCCCAACACCATAAACTACTTCTGCCTGCTTTTGAATCAAGTAACATTTTAATAATGTTGACACACATAAATGGCAAATGGAAATGCACGATATTTTATATGGATTTGCAGTTAATGAGCTAAGTCAAAGGGATAGTAAGTTATGAAAATAAATAAACACTGACAGTAATGAAGGTAATAAAGGTAACATGTTGCTAAGAATGTGTTGGGCTCTCTTCTCTCCTTCTTCTTATTCTTTATCCAAACACTGTAGAACAAAAATGAGGAAATCTTACACTTTCAGGTAGTAAGACTCATTTTACCCACTTTCTAGAGTGCTACTAGATTGAGAAGACATATTACTACAAGACAATGAAGAAGAAGGAAGTGTATTTTGCAGAAAGAAGAAAGATTAACTCTGAAAGTAACTACCATCACCCAAACTTAAAATACAAATCAGTAATTTCCCCAAAACATACCTAAAACCTAATCTTCACTCAGTACCTTAAAAACCACCTTTGAAACCCTTGGCATCCTTGAAAAGTAAATTTGAAAAATTCTCATCTAGTCAACTGTAACACTAATTGCCTCTCAGGATCAGAAATTAGAAACAACTAACAGATCTTTTCTTCCCACTAGATCAAAATGGGTGCTTCCTATCATTCTTGATGGCATGATAGCAAGAGTTCACACAACTCACACTCACCAAGAGGTTAACAGCATGTACATGAAGCCAGGATGAGGCAAAAAATGTTGAGTCGTCTGTTTCTTTCAAATATTCCCCATAAAATGGATCTCAATCAGTGACATTGTAGCATCATGTACTGACTTACCAAGAAATGCTCATAAAGATGTTTGACATCATTTGTCATTAGGGAAATGCAAATCAAAACTACAATGAGATACCACTTCACCATCCACCAGGATGGCTGTAATAAAAATAGAAAATAACAAGTGTTGGCGAGGATGTGGAGAAATTGCAACACTTCTATATTACTGGGGGGAATGTAAAATGGTACAGCTGCTGTGGAAAACAATTCCTCAAAAAGTTAAACGTAGTGGGACTGGCTCAGTGGTGTAGTGGTTAAGTTTGCATGCTCTGCTTCGGCAGCCTGGGGTTCGCGGGTTTGGACCCCGGCCACGGCCCTACGCACTGCTTACCAAGCCATGCTGTGGCAGGCATCCCACATATAAAGTAGAGGAAGATGGGCACAGATGTCAGCCCAGGGTCAATCTTCCTCAGCAAAAAGAGGAGGATTGGCAACAGATGTTAGCTCAGGGCTAATCTTCCTCATTAAAAAAAAAAAAAGTTTAACATAGAATTACTCTATGACCCAGCAATTCCACTCCTAGTTATACAGTCAAAAGAAACTGAAAAAATGTAGCCATACAAATATTTGTAGACATATATTCATAGCAGCACTGCCCACGATAACCAAAAGGTGGAAACAACTCAAATGTCCATCAATGGACGAGTGGATAAACAAAATGTGGTATATACATACAATGGAATTTTATTCAACCATAAAAAGGAATAAAGTACTGATACATGGTAAATGTGGATGAACCTCAAAAACATCTTAAGTGAAAGAAGCCAGATACAACAGATCACATATTGTTTGATTCCATTTATGGGAAATGTCCAGAATAGGTAAATGTACTGTATGCCACTGAATGGTCAATTTTATGTTATGTTAATTTCACTTCAGTTTTTTCAGTTAAATGTCAAAAAAAAAAAAGAGAGAATAAAAGCAAGAAAAAAGAAAAAAATGAAACTGCTCATAGGTGCCAAAGAAAGAAACACCCCTAGAGGTATAAAAGTGATGAGAAAATGATCAAGCAAGTCAACTGAGAGGTTGGTTAGAAATTGCGCCAATGGTTCCAGTCCCTTTCTCTTGAGCAGTACAATAAAGGTTTGAAATCCTTCTTTTTAAACGCTCAATTTTGATGCCAATATATAGGTGGCAAGGAACCTAGACTCCAGCTAGCCAGGAAAGGACTGGCAGATACGAAGAATCTAGACAGATAGGAGGTTAAGTTCAGCAAAAATCCAAAGAGCCCAGCAGGTCCTCTCAACCTTGGCAGGAAGGGTGGGGTGTCCAGGAGGTCAGACAGAGGCAGCAGGAGCCCTGAGGAGCAAGGGATACCTAGGGAGATCCTCATCCTCAGTGCCAGATCCTGAGTACCTTCAGTTCTGCTAAGACTGCCTGCTGTGCTGGGCATGAAGGCCCTAAAACACATGTTTACTGCACAGAGAAGGAGGTTTCAAAAGTGCAGATGAGCACCTAAAGCAGAGCAAGAGATGCTGGGTTCAGAAGAAGACCCTTCACTCCTCTCACTCAGTATCAGCCCTAAAATCTGCATCCCAGCTGGGAACTACGGTCCTCACTGGTCTAATCCCAAGAACCAACTTTTACTGAAATCTACCAAAATTATAAAATGTAAAAGCATATCATCTAATTTCTTCCTTAGAGAATATTTTTAAAAATTTTATATTAACCTTTACAATTTTTTTAAAAAATATCATTTTTAAAAGAACTTGTCAGCTGTTAAATATATTTAAAGATGGCAGAATAGCCCATGAAACAAACTAAAGGTGTAGACTTGTATAGCATATAGCAGCCTAATAAATTTGAATATTTATAATGTGTATCAAGGAACATAAATATATGCAAAATATCAAATGATGAAGGGAAGAAAGATCTCACTCTGTTGAGGTCATAAGGCATCTTCCAGTTATACATACCCTAACATTTGTAAGAAATGGGCCAGAGTACAAATGGAGGCCACCATATCATATGCCCTGAGGTGTCCGCTCACCGCATCCAATGCAAGATAGGCAACTTCTGCCCACAAGATGCCCCGAGTCCCTACTGACAATGGCATTCTCCTTTTAAGTTCCTCAAAGAACTTGAGGCTGGAATCCAGGTTGAATGTGGAATTCTTGAACTTCTCAGGGTTCTGCACCAGAATGGAGCAGTGCCAGGAGAGCCGCCCACAGCCCGACTTGCCCCCTTCTTTCCACCACTAGGCGCCTCAAAAACACACCCACAACAGCTGTCCCCTAGCCACTCCTCAGACCTGGGGTGCACCCACTTCAGGCGAAAGGACCTGAGGAGGAGGCCAGAGAAGATCCTAGAAGAAGATGCTAGGTCATTTGGGCAGGGAATTCTAGGACTCCAACTACCTACAGCAAGGTCTAGAAGTAGGGAGCACAAGGTGTGGAAGGCACATCCGCTTGGACCTGTAGATTCCTTGTCCCATGGAGAAGGAAGAAGATGAAGAAGGGCCAGAGTGGGGCCCTTCAGAGCTGTGTTCCTCAAAGTATGCTCCATCAACAGTAGTGTGGACACCATCTGGGAGCCTACTAGAAATGGAGAATCCCAGGCCCCACTCTGGACCTACTCAACTAAATCTCTAGGTGATTCCCAGGCACATTCAAGTTCAAATATGGGTACTAGCACAGGGGCTCCTTTTGTTCAAATTGAAGGGTGATGCTGTGTCTGGCCACTGTCAATTCCTTGAATATACTACTTAACCAACTTCAAAATGAACTCCAGCTATTTCAGATGAAATAACATTCCATTCACGTGCATGACAACACAAGACTTGTTTAATTCCCCAACAACTCAGGCAAAGGATCCAAGGAAACTGGAATGACATGGGTCCTATCTACATTTCTGGGTTCAGACTGAGTCACGGAGTTTTTGAAAATTGTAACAAATCCCCAGAAACTTCATTAATTCTGTCAGGGCATAATAAGCTAGACACTGTCAGTGTCAGAAAATAAGCTAGACACTGAGAAAAATCTGGCTCTATAATTAAGAGTAGGATTCCACAATCTAATCATTATATTTTCAATTAAAGCTGAGCTCTCGGTATGTTTTTCCACTGTTTCTTGAATTAGCAGAGAGACCTGTGATCATGTTCAGAGCAGGGATATGTTAATTAGGGAGAGAATTTCCCAATAAGAAGCTCAGCCCACAACACCTGATAATTAGGAATGTTATAACAATTTACTGACCCTTTAGAGACCCTTCCCTAGTGTTAGCTGCCCTCAGGGATTCACAGAAGCCCACATCACAATTTCTACCACTTGTCACTTTTGCTGCTGCTTTTGCAGACTGTCACATGTATAAGTCTTCAAGGAATAGTTTGGCATCTGTCACCATACACGTGCCCCTTTACCACTTTTGCCCTCCCCCATCCCTTCCTCTTTGGAGACTTTTGGTGGTGAACACAATGCAGTCTACACAGAAGGCGAAATATAACGATGTACACCTGAAATTTATATAATATTATAAACCAATGTGACCTCAATAACAAACAAATAAATAAAATAAAAAGAAACTGTTTGGGGAGCCAAGTGACACTGGAATTGCTGGCACTCCCTTTTTCAATAGCATCCGCCTTTCTGTCCTTGGGACACTTCAACTTCAGCTGGAATACTTCTTGGGGAGGTTAGCAGTGCAGGTCTTCACACCCCAGAGTGCAGAACCTTGGCTTCAGAATCTGTACATTGCCTGGCATCCTAGAGTGTCCCTCCTCTTCACCTAGTGGTGAGTGGGCCAAAACACAAATGTGAGGGGGTCTTCATTACTTCAGATACTCTGGCAACAGCAAGATGGTGAAGCTTCACTTCACCACGCTGCTGGGTGGACTATTATTGCTAGGTGAGCCAGGACACTAAGGCTCTGAATACATTTTGAGAAATACATGTTTCTGATAGAATTGTAAATGAGACAATAAAGCAGAAATATAAAGAGAAGAAGGAGCAAGACTAGCCTGAAAGTACTAGGAGTAGAAATAATCCCAACAAGACTGCTTACTACAGCTGCACAGTGTGCTAAGTACTTTCCAAACATGCACATTCTCCTTTAATCTTTACCACAATCGTTTATGGTAGATGTTATCCCCATTTTACGGATGAGAAAATGAAGGCTTGGAGTGCTTATGGAAAATCACATAGCTAGTGAGCTGTGATTCAAAACGAGGTCCAGTCAACTCAAGTCAAAGTTCCTGATCAGTGTATTATACTGTAGCAAAACCAGAAAAGACTCCAGAAGATCCAATCAGATCCCTGCATGTAGGATAACCTCAGCATATCCCAAACCTACCACTTAACTTTCTCCTGTTCCACTTCCTATCTGTCTCCTAGTCAAACCTCCACATCTGGCCAAATCTTTTTAACTTGAGCTCCCAAAGATTCTCAATTCTCTGCTGTTCATTTCCACTGCCACTGGCTTAGCTGAGGCCCAGTCACTTCTCTTCCCTGATATTTCAACGGTATCCTAACTGATCTTCCTCTGTTCAGCCCCTCTCTTCTGTGACATGGCCTTCACCCAGATGCCAGAATGAGCTTCCCCAAGCAAGTTCAGGACATGGCCCTTCCTCAGAAATCACCCAACTTCCTAAAAGGCACAGTTTCATACTGACCTCCCTTCCTGACCTGCCTTCCACATCAGTCTTCTCACACTTGATCCAAACGACTGTCTCCCTGTTCCACCTCAAACATAAGTTCATAACCTTGACCATGGCTCATTCTGTTTCCTAGGCCTGGAAAGCCCATCTCCATTCTTCTCCAATCAAAATTGAATCCTTCCTTCACTGCTCAATCAGGTGGAATTTCCTGTCACTTCCCACATCACTCCGTCAGAATGAGTCTTTCTTTCCTAGGCACTCCCATGCTGACTTGCTCTTGAGCTGCATTTATTTTATTCCATAGGTTTTCATTTGCCCGACTCCACTGCTAGTCTGAAAGATTCAAGGTCATCTTCATAAACCACAGGGCCTACAACGCCTTTCACAGGGAATTACCATCTGAAAGGAATCTCAAGTGAGAATTTTCCTTTAGAGTTAAAAGCTTTTTCCTCCTCCTCATCAATAAGAATTCTGGAATTGACTGCATTTTACATTTTGTTTTTGTTTTTGTTTGTTTTTTTCTGGCTAAGAAGCTAGAAGTCAAATCTCTCTTTATCCTTAGGCCTTGCCCTATTCTAATTTCTGTCTTCTTTGATCTTTAGTTTCTACTTTCTACTTGTATTTTACTATTCTATGTTTCCATTAATTCATCTCAACTTCAGGGGAACAATATGGAATATAAAACATAGATGTATAAATAAAGATTAGGTTTTTGAGAAATGATTGGCAACTCGAATTGAAAGTAAGATTCCTAATGAGAAAGATGTGGAGAACTCAACCCAAATTCACTATACTTTCTGTCAATAGCCAAAAGGGGAGGATATAGGACAGCAACAAGAAAGCAGTTTGCTCCCTGAGACTCAAAGGGTTCTACAGCGGAAACAGAGGGAGACTACTCTGAAGACTGGCAGCCTTAAGCATTCAGGCCCAGACATTAAACAGGTACCCAGTAAGCAGAGCATTACCCGAGAAATTTTTACTTAACTTTGACTTCCCAAATCCATTCCCACTATAATAAGTGATTGCTAGTTGTTCATGGGGCAGAGATTGGAGGAAAAACTATGGGTGATATATCACGAGGAATTGCAGAAAAGCTGGTATTTGAAGGAACCCTCCTTGATGCAAAAATCCCTCCCCACTCCTTACATTTGAGTGTAATTCCTGGTCTCAAAGAGAAATAAAAACCATTGGAGGGGGCTGGAAATAAAAGGGGCAGACTGCAGTGGATTCTTGTTCTTAGCAGAGTTACTATTCCACCGCAGCTAAGGCAGAAAGACAGCAAGAGCTGAGGCCAGAGGGTGTCCAGGTTCCAACACTTTGTCCCCATACCTTACTAGCCAAGTGACTTCGGGAAAATCATCCACCTGTCTGAGCCTCAGTTTTCTCCATCCTAAAATGGAAATAGCTGTGCCTTCTTTCAAATGAAATGATGTGAATTTGCTTTATAAACTCTTCATAGACAAGACTGTATTTTTCATTTCAACGAAGGTTACTGAGAAAAGCAACACAGCACAGGAGCATAGATCACAGACTCCAAAACCACATGATTTAAATTCTAGTTCTGTCACTTCCTAGTTTTGTGACCTTGGGCAAGTTACTAACCTCTCCAAGCCTGTTTTCTCATTTGTAAAATGGGATAAGAGTGCCTATCTGATAGGGTTATCATGACGATTAAATGAGTTAATTTTTTATCTAAAGACGTACTTGGCACATTATAAATGTTACACACATTTCATAAATATATCAATTGTGAATATCCCATAAGCCAAGTACTATGCCGAGTGCTGCTGAGGACACACACACACACACACACAGAATAACAGTGGATCCTGGCAAAACTTTCACAGGCCCAAGCATCATCTTAACCTATGACCCAAGCAGTAGGAGATAAACAATAAACTTCTCAGGAGCAGAAAACCAGATGACAACATTGACAAGGGACTCATAGCTGGAATTCTTCTGAATTTCCAATTTCAGATTCTCATCCTGGCCTTGTGGTCACTTAATTAATTTGCAGCACCTCTCCAAGAGCTGCTGTGATTCATTTATGCTCATGAAATGTTCAAGTAGTTTAAAAAAAATTTATTTAATGAACTATTATTATGACAGCTGTGGAGAAATTTCACTTTGGTGTTCAGGAATATTTTATACACAGCTTTCAGCTGCTCATATTCAGGGAAGACACGAAATCCAGTTCTTCAGATTAAACTTTTACAAGATCTCCCGTCCATCTTTGTGAGCTCTGAAACTCTTGCTTTTTGTTTGTGTGTTTAAGTGGAACATTAATGAAGGACAAGAACATCTTTTCCCTCTTCCTGTTCACCTGGCATGGAGGAGGTAACCTGGTAAAACTTCAAGGAGGCCCAAGTAAATTTTGTCACTCTTGGATAATTCATTTTGTAATTAATCAAGAGTTTTATTTGAAGACGATTAGCAGCCGGCTATATTCCAGTTCTGACATTCTAAAAATATTATCCCATGATTGACTACTTCTTTTGAAGTGCGGCAGAAAAGTTGTCCGACTCGTTACCAAGCTCCAAAATCCTCTCTGTTGACACAGAGGGAAACCTCTAATTACATGAGTCACTGTAGTTTTACAACTGAATAAACTGTTAACTAAATTGGAAAAATTGTCATCAAGATGATAAAGGCCATTCTGGAACTCAATGCCACAGCACTCCTGACTTGTACCTTTCAGAGAATGACCGCTTATAAAGAGATTGACGTCTGGGAGATTAAAGTGAAATCCAATACACTTTCCCAGGTCTCAATAGGCCGCTTTATCCTGATTAAAAGGAAAAGGAATTTCCTGGGCATGTCCCTTTAACATTTTTATCCTAGGCCTCCATTCTGGAAATCACTGTGCTAGCACGTTATAAAGATGACGGGGCTTTTGGCTTATGACATAGTTTGGCTATATCTATTCAACTCTCTAGTTTTCTTTTGTTCATTCTTTTTCTTTAAAGTTTACATTTGTACAGCTTACTTACTCCTGATTTCTTAAAGGTACAGACTCAGCTTTTATATGCATTAAACACTATGCATACAAGTATTCCTATCTGTAGAAACGTCAGGAAGATGACACACTGGGCTCCCTCATAACTCTGATCACCAGCTTTTCTCTCCCACTGATCTCCAAGGCAGCCTAATTTACACAATTGAGGAACTGCCTGGTAACCCCAAGTCTTCTCTCTCTGTGGGCCACTGGGTAAAGCTGCAGAGCCTGCTACAACATTAGGAACTATCAATCTCTTACAAACTCAGGGAAAAAAGAAAACCAATGTAACAAGCTCGGGCACCAGACCTTATGCTCATCCTGCCTTCTTGAGAGTTTTTTTAAGAAGGAAGATCTTCAAGGACCCTTTTCACACCTAGGGTGCTTCCATATTCTAACTGCTTAATCCAAAATTCAGTAGGCCACCTGGTTATCCTTTGGAGAGGGTCCAGCATACCCATTCAGTAAGGTATTTTTGCATGTATTATAACTGGTTATAAGGACTAAAATTCAAGGGCTTGATTGAAAAAAAAATTTTTTCCTAGCTGGCCAACGCTAGGGAAGTGGCTATTATTTAGCCACTGAAGAGAAAAACAGAAGCCACCAGACATTCTCTATTGGTGTCCAAACACCTCTCTTTTCCTCCCCCAAACAATATATTACCCTGAGTTGCTAACTGTGGAAAGAAGCCCACACTTCACTGAAGCAGTCCTGCTCCCATAGGTCCCTAGCCTATAGAATATATAACTTTGCAGAATCACAGGATAGCAGCACTGGAGAGGGGCTTACAGACTGCCTGGTTTAACTCTTTCAATTTTCCAGACCAGAAAGATGAAGACAGGATAAGTAAAGCGACTTGTCCAAGGTCACACCATTAGTTAGCGCCAGAGCCTGGACTAGAGCCCAGTTCACTATATTTCCTAAGACATATTTGTTTTCTTCCAAAATCTGTTCAAATAGCTTCTGCTAGGGTCGCAGAAATGTCTGTGAGAAGTTGACTCTGCAAATCCAATGGGCAAATACCAAACACAGGGCCAGGCCATCTCAAACTCTTTGGGAGATCTGAGTATCAAGAGGCAAGAGAAAGGCAGGCAGCCCTGCTTCAAAGGATTCCAAACAGCTGGTAATTGAGACCTCCTGTTTAATGAAATGACATCCTTTGGTCATCCTGCAGAAAAGCCCCCTGCATAGCCCTAGTACTTAACTGACCAAATATTTACCCATTAACACCTTCTTTATTTCAGGATGAATAGTCATTTTAACGGAAGATATAAATAGGTACATGTTAGTCATAGCCTTGGTCTTCAAAGAGTTTGAAACTTCTAAAGCAAGAAAATCATGTTTTAAATAACACGTTTAAATTACAGAGCCTTGCATCTCACAGGTCAAAAAAACAACCTGCTACATTGAATATATAATCTCCTAATTCCAAAGATATTCTGTCAAAAATTAATTCACTGCTTGAAAATCATTGCTATGTTTTTAAGTTAGCCCCCAAAGTCTCTTTCTATAATAAAATGTTACAATATGCTACATTTGCAATGAAAATAGAAGATCCCCATTGATCGTATATCACTAAATAAGGGCAATCTGAAAACAATAGAACTAAATAAGAGGTCTTTCCCTAAAATTTTTAATGTGAGCAAATGAAGAAAAACAGATTCAATGATTAAGGATATGGAAGGCATGTAAAATTTCTGAACAGAAATTCTGAGCACTTCCAGGGACTATTAAGGTTGATAACAACAGAGTGCCTTCAACAGAACTAAGTGGGTATGATTTATGAAAGATGGAGAAAGGAGAAAACACTATAAGAAAATGAAAGGAGGTGAGGGAATGGGGAATGTTTGGTAGATAGTTCTATGTCAGTCATTGGGTGGTGCTGTTGACCTGGGACAGCTGGCCCACTGCTTCTCAGGTAAGAAGGTTGAAGTGACTGTTATCAGCAGTGGTTCTCAAGAGTGCTTCCTGGTTCAGCAACCTCAGCACCACTTGGGAACTTTTTGGAAATGCAAAACATCAAGCCCCAGACCTAAAGAATCAGAAAGCTTTCTTTCTAAACATCTAGCCTTCCAGGTGAATCTGAAATGCTCAAGTTTGAGAACTACTGGTAGTCAGTTATATGGAATGAATAACAGCAAGAAGCTGTTCATTTCACAAGATGTTTGCAAGTCTCTTACTAATGACTGTATTCTAAGCACTGGTTCTCAAATTTGGCTGCACACTGGAATCCCTGGGAAGCTTAAAAAAACCCTGAGGGAATGGTTCTACCCCCAGAGATTCTGATTTAATTGACATTGGAGTGTGGGCATCAGTATTTTTAAAAGCTTCCCAGATGATTCTCATATGTAACATTTGGAAACCAATGTTTGAAAGAGCTTCAATCATATTTTGCACTTGATTTAAAAATCTTATTCTAGACCCTCTTCTCTTAGGTCCATGATTAAGCTTGTGCTTCATAACATAGGTATCACTAGGAAACCCAGACCAGTTGAGGTCTGCTTATCATAGGCCAGTAGTTCTTAACCAGGGGCAAGTTTGTCCCCCAGGGGATGTTTGGCAATGTCTGGAGACATTTCTTGTTGTCAAGACAAGGGTAGAGGAAATTTGCTACTGAAATCTAGTGAGGAGAGGCCAGAAAGACTTCCAAACATCTTATAGTGCACAGGACAGCCCCCCCCACAACAAAGAATTATCTGGCCCAAAATGTCATTAGTGCTGCTTTTGAGAAACCCTGCTACAGACAACTACTCTTAATGTATTTTAGCTCTTGCACCTTAGACTGGGGTGGAAGAAAGGATGGTCTGCTCCATAGGCACAGCCATTTTGACTGACTTCAGCCTCACCAGAGCCTCCTTTCTTGTGTAAGTGTCTGTGTGAGGTTATCGGTGCTTGCTCAATTGTTAATAAAATGGTGCTTCGTTTTCTACTCGAACATGGTTCTTTTTGCATATGCTCTGTTGGTCAGGATCTCCAGAGGGAAGAAAGGATGGGTGGAAGGATTTGGATACCAAAATCTCACCTGACACTCTACAGCAATTCCCATGACCAGCCTTGACTCTTCATTTGCAACTATCCAAGTTTTAAAAATTATCAAGCCCAAGGGTAGGCAGAATAGAGTAGTGGAATGGAAACAGGGTCGAACATACACCAAAGTTAAGCTATCCGCGTTCAGACAGATGCTAGGAGCCACTGCTGGTTAACCTGTGAGTACATGAGATATGTCTACTGCTGAGAAAAAACTCTGCTAAAGATCCTGACACTTATTCATCTGTTTTTATTTTGCCTAAAAAATGAGTACAGCATAAAACCTCTCACCATCTACTGTCTGTTCTACCCCAAATCTTCAACATCCACCGTTCCAAAGATTTCCACACTCATTCAGAGCAATTTACGTCAGCCCAGGTGTTTAAAGTTCCAGGTTGAAACATTTGGTTAATTAACATCATGCCATAAACACTCAAAATCACTTCAGCTGCCACTAGAACGGAACAAAACTCCCCAAAACAAAAACTGTGGGGAAATACAAATAAATGGCAGTATTCTGTGAAAAACAATATATGATTTTAGCAACAATAAAAACAGCAAGAGCTTTCTTGACTTAATACCATGTTCCTGAAAAATGCTTTCCTAAAAAAAATTATATTGAGTTTGAGTAATGACTTGAAAGTACACATATTTATAAGGAGAATGCAGCTATGTGCCAGGATGCCAAATCATTAGCACTTTCTTGCAAAGAAAAAAGGTGCGGTGAAAAAGCAGTACAAATTCTGAGAGTGGCAATTTTGGAAATATCAAAAGAAATGGCCATTCTTCTATTGAGAACCAAAAATGTGGTTTTTCTCCCTCAGTTTTGGAGCCACAATGCTCTCAGCTGCGCTTCTCTTTGCACTTACAGTCCTCCAGCCCCCTCCTCTCCCCACAGCCCCATTCAAGGTCCTAGTTTAGCTCCTGCATTTTAATTCTTTTAAACACCCATTCGTGCCTTTCTTTCCAAATACTTTTAGGAAAACTTCACTTCTTTGGAAAGGGGCCTGAGGTAGTTCTGTCAGAATTAATTTTTTTTAAAGTATGAACTGTAGAGTGTTGAGAAAGAAATGCAGTTTTCTTAGTTTTGAGGCAGGGGTCAGGATGAAGTACACTGAGTTTTTGATGTATTTTCTTCTTTTCCAAGTATTAAGGAGGGCGGGGGGAGGGTGAGGAGCAGTTCTGGCTTGAGCCTTGGTTGGACTTCCAGGTGATATTCAGGTGTGGCTGGTCTGAGGCGACTGACGGCTTGACAGCTCTACCAGCTCAGTCTGCAAGAAGGGCTGGGGAGGGCCTATCACATAAGATTCTAAGGAAAGAGATGGTCAGGCCCACAAATTTGGTCCCAAAGAATGCCTCAGTTATTGGAGGGCTGGGAATGCAGGGTTCTGAGTATTTTGTCTATTGCTCAGATTGCTCCCAGGAAAACCTTCTCCCCCACAAGTCCTGGCAGCCATGGACTTGTGAATGAAGCTGAAGAAATAAATGAAAAGACTTGTTTTCCCACCATGTCTGAGCTACTGGGAACTAACACAGAATCACTTTAGGAGAATGTAACTGAGCAATACAAAAGGGATAAGAGAATCTCATTTAAGACAAGAACAAGATGCAGCTTCAATTCATCTGTGGTTCCAGAAACACAATACAGATTTGGTGGGTTGGGGGCTGACAAAGACACCCTCCTTGACCAAACTTTACACAGCCTCCTCCAAGCACTCTTTTCAACTAGGCCTCATCCTTGGGCCCTGTCTTCATCTTGTCTAGTCCAGTTGTAGCAAGAATCCTGCTAAGTCACCTTAGCAATAATCCCCTCACCTTTGATGGCCCTTCTTACTAATCTTTCATCCACTGACCCCCTCATCCTGCTCCTGGGCTGTGAATTCCCATATGTCCTTGTACGTGGAATTGAGCCCAGTTCTATACTGGAGTCTCTTTTCCTCTAACACAATAGTTACTGAATAAAATCTGTCTTCACCAGTATAACTAGTGGCTTGCTCTGATACTCTCTGACAGGGCTCCCAGGTATAACAGCTGCAGGAGCAGCAGAACCTAGCACCTGGAGCACCGGCCAGCACCTGCAGCCAGCCGGTGTCACCAACACTGGAAGGCAGCACACTGGGTACTGCCAAGAGCACAGGTTAAGGGCCAAGAGGCAAACTGGACAAACATCACCAACAGGGGCCAGCACAGAAGAGGAAACTGGCAGACACTCTTCAGTATCCAAGAGAAGCTGGGAGACCTCCTCGGGATGCCCAGCAGAAAGGAGGTGAGGAAGGGATCTACTCAAGAGGAGAATGGAGCTCCAAAAATAGAATAAAGGGTAAAGTCTTTAAAACAATGTGTGGCTCCTAACTCTACCTGCAAAACCTCCCACTCTCCATCCCCAAGTGCCAAGTTCTATAAAATAGGCATAAAGCATTTATGCACATGATTACAGGGCTCTGCCCAAAGACTGTGGGAGACATTAAATAATCTTTGCCCCTTTTCCTTAGGAAAATAGCAAATAGTGTCTCTCTGGGTTCTCATGGTCTCTCTCTGCTCTTTTATCTTCTGCTCCTGCTACCATATGCCTGGTCCTATTCCCATTTTCCAGTTAAGATCCTTCAGAGACAAAAAAATCCCACTGACCCATCTCATCCCAGTATGGGAAGAGCTTTTTGCTGGCCAGTCCATGGACTGGCTGTTTTGGGGTCAGGTGAACATCTGTCATCCAGCCAGCCACGTCTGAGCCAGGGTCAAGTGGAGTAGAACATGGCAGTCCAGAGAGTGAGCAGTTATCCTCAGAAAGAGACTGTGGGCATGACTGACGTAGCGATTGCTCACAATACTGCCAAAGAGTTAGAGACATTAGCAAGTTTTCTCGTATCTGTTTGAAAAGAAAAGCATGAGGAACATTCAGTTCTACCAGGACAAATACAGATTATTAAATTTCTCAAAGCCTTTGAGCAGATCCGTTCCTAAATTATTCCAGACACCATCTTAAAAGTCCCCCTGAACAAGAGAATGGGTAAGAAATAGACCACACACTGCCACGGGTGAGGCAAAGTTTTGACCAGGCAAAAACTATGGATAAACGTAAATTCTGAGGTAGAGAAAAGAGTCGGTAAATTGTTTGGTAGCACAAGAGTAAAAGACACGGCAAAGAAAGGAGTTAAGGAAGAAATAAACAAATAAAACAAACAAAACCTGAGGTCAGCTCTAGGGGCAGAAAAAAAAAGAAGAAAAAGAAAGCAGTTGAACCTGTTCTTGGAATAGGGCTAGGGTGGGGAGTCATCAAACTTCTGCTGCTACAGCAGCAACCAGATAGCCCAGTCCCTAGAGTTGCCAGAGATTTTCCAATTCCAAGGCCTAGCCATTTCTTGATTCCATTTTGTGTTTCCGAGGAGCCATTTTTGCCATTATTACTACCTACATCCTTATAAGAAGCCCTATGTCTTGAAGAAGCCCACTTGCAAATGAAAGAACCCAAGGCACACACTGGGCCTTGTGCATTTAACATAACTAGAAAGCTGCATGAAGATGACGTCTTCGGATGTTTTTTGCTATAAAAATGATTTTTTTTTCTTTTGTACATACAACGTAACAACTTGGAGAAAAAGAAGTTCTGGTCCCAACAGCCAAGACCTGGAGAAAATCAGACAGAAGGCTTTAAGTGAAATTAAACATAGCCTCGGAATCACAGCCTAGATATTATGAGTCCTTGCAATAGAGACCACTAATGCGCCAGCCCTGTCAGAAATCTTTGAGTAATCATGGAAAATGGAAGATATGCCAAAAGCTGGGGGACTGGCAAATGTCATTCATGTTTTCAAATTGAAGAAGAAGGTAGATTCAAAAAATTATATAGAGGTCACCTTGGGAAAAATCAGAAATGGTTTATTAAAGAGATTGTTCATGAGAAGCCAGAAAAATAAACTGCAATCACCAGGAGGCAGCAAAATTTTACTCAGAATTGGCCATATCTGCCTAAGCTCATTTTCCCTTTGATTATACTGAAATACAAACTTCAACAACGCATTTTACAAGGCCTCTTATGATATTCTTATAAATTATGGGGGTGGTGTAAAACTTATCATAAACCATTGTCAAAGTTGATGTCCACCTCCAGAGAGGTTTCTAGCAGCTTGCCACAGAACTCTACCATTGGCCTGTCCAGCTCAACATTTTCATACGAACTTTGATGAAGACAGTAACAGTAAGGGTATCCGCATCAAATCTTTAGAGGTCACAGTGCTGAGAAAGGTAGCAAATACTTCAAATGGTGCAGTATGGGGGCCGGCCCGGTGGCACAAGCGGTTAAGTGCGCGCGTTCTGCTGCAGCCGCCCGGGATTCGCAGGTTCGGATCCCAGGCGCGCACCAACGCACCGCTTGTCGAGCCATGCTGTGGCACCGTCCCATGTAAAGTAGAGGAAGATGGGCATGGATGTTAGTCCAGGGCCAGTCTTCCTCAGCAAAAAAAGGAGGATTGGCAGATGTTAGCTCAGGGCCGATCTTCCTCACAAAAAGAAATATATATATATGGTACAGTATGGAGCCGGAGAGGTTTGGCAGGCACGACAGATGGGTTAGGTCTAGCAGGATGTAACATCTTCTACTTGGGTCCAAATAATGAAACTACATAAGTAGAAGCTGGGAGATACCTGGCTTAGGCAACAGCATAGGAAAATACTGTGTTTTCATCAACAGAAAGCTAAACGTGATTCAGAGATGGAACAAGGTCATCAATAAAGCTAATAAGGTAAGTTGCATTTACTGTGCATACCGTTTCTGGGATTAGAGAGGTAATAAACCCTTTCTACTTTGGACAATACCTGGAATATCCCCTTCAGTTCTAGTGATTCATTTTTCGAGGAATGTACACTCACTGGAATATATTTTGAGGACAGCTATCAGGATAATGCAGGAACTCTACATTGTATCATATGAGGAAAGGTTGAATGAACTGGGTATGTTCACTTGGAAAGTGCGGGTCGGGGAACATGGCAATTTTTCTTGAAATAATGAAAGGCTGTCATGTGGAAGAGAGGCAATGGTATCTAGGTATCTCCAAGGGACAAAATTAGGGATGAAGCTATAGAGGATATTTTAGCTCACTGGGAAAATAGAATAGGCTGCCTTGGCAGGTGTTCAAAGGCCCAATAACCACTAATGGGAAAGTTACACAGGAGTGTCAACTTTAAAATGGGTAGTGAGATTGGGTAATCCTTTAAGGCCCTTTTAAATCTTAAGGGTCTATGCTTTTTTTTAAATGTTACTTTTGTCTTATATTTCAGTGCTGATCATGTCATTTCACTAAAACCTGCTATCGCAACAAATTACAAGCAAACTTAATCCATACCCTTAGACCTACCATTTAAAGATCTCTACCAGCTGGCTTCATTTGCCTTTCATTTTAGTTTCACAAATATTTATTGAGTATCTACTATAATCTGGGCACTATGCTAGGAGCTAGAGATATAAAAATGACTAGTGCGTGATCCCTAGCCCCAAGGAACTCACAATCTAGAGGGAGAAAGACTTATAACATAATGTTGACAGAGTGAAAAGAGACAGAGTGGGCTCAGTGTGCTACACCATAGGAACACAGAAGAGGGGTCCCCTAGCTAAGCCAGGGAAGGCCTTATGAAATACTTGAACCTGGCATTATGACTTCAGAGCCACATTCCAGACCTCTCTACATATTCTTTTGTTACACAGAAAAGTAACTCCAAGTAGTTTAGACAAGGCCAGTGAACTTTTGTAAGATGAACTCTGTTGGGACAGGAGAGCTATAAGCAGAACCCTACTTCCCCATGCTCATCCATCCAAGAAGGGATTTCCAAGGCCCTCCTTAGGAGAGAACTTGTCCATGTAAGGTTTCCGGTCCTCCTGGCCATTCCGTGAGGAAGGAGAGGGACTCGTACTAAGGAGACTCTGACATCTACTGGACCTGGTTAACCAGGGAGTTAGTTGTACCCTCCACAATCAGCTGCTATCTGGTAGACCCAGGAAGGTTTTTGTTCTCCAGTTTCAACTGTTCCAGCAGTCTCCAGGTAGGGAAGTCTGGGTAAGACTCAAGATTCAGGCATTGAGCTAAGGGGCCCCACTGTGTTCTAACCCATAATCAGAGAACCCTAAAATAAACTGATACTTTGTCCCATTTACTGTAGTTCTGTGTGTTCATACTTAATTCAGCCAAATCCTGAAGAAGAGGGGCAAGTGGTAATATCTAAGCATCAAATCCTTTTCTGACCCTCTAGCAAATTCTATCACGAAGAGGATGTTAAAGTTAAATATAATGCAACATTTAAGCTGAACCATGGAAAGCAAATAGTATTTTTTAATTCAGAATGGTGTTCGTGAGGATCAAGAGAAGAAAACACATTTAGCAGAAGATGTAAAGGTACAAATCAAGCTGTGAGATAGTCCATGCACTGTAAGGGATCCTGCTGAAAACTTATTTCCCTGTGGATCCATTTAAACAGTCCCCCTTAAATGCTGATATTATATGGGGCTATCATATAGTCACGCCATGGCTCAGTATGTGCATAATATAATATAAGCCACTGTCATAAATAGAAAAAAAAGTTAGCTTGCACAGTCAGAAACAGCTTGCTTAACCACATTATGGTATTCAATTGTGTGCTTATTTTTAAATTGTATTAAATCGCTCTGAAGGCAATGACCTAATGAAGAGAGAAGCATCTCTTCATTGAGCACATGAAGGCATCATTTAAGACCAGGATTGAAAAGTGGCAGTGTCTCTTCCAGCACTGAAGTCCTCTCTGTGGCCATCAGATATCCCAGCTGCAAGCTTTCTCAATAATTTCACCCCTCTCAAATGCTGTCCTTCCAGCCACCCATTAGGCAACTAAGCCTAGCATGTACACCTATTAGGACCCCTGCACAAACATCTTACCAATAACTTTTTTGTTACCTCCAACATTTTAGCCCTTTCCTGGAAATAAGCAATGTAGTCCTCCTAAAAAATCATCTCTGGAGTGCCAGTGACTTTACTGCATTCTTTCACTTTGAAATAGTCACCAAGAAGTGGTAAGATGAATTCAGAGCAGGCCAGGCCCAAAATAGTTTTGGGTTCCTGATATAGTCAGCAGGCCTCTATCTGTAGTGAATGTCACAGGCCTAGAGATTACTGAAGACAAATAGCTGGGTTCTAACCAGGTAGCAGTTCAGAAAAACACTAAGGATGTATGAAGAAATTATCACACAAGCATACTAGCCAAGAAACAAGCAAACATCTAATAACAACAACTACCAGCTGCCTTAGATACCAAGTAGGCTATATCTTGATAGGAACTGCTTCAGAAGTCTAGGATACGGAGAGACTCCCAGAGCTGCAGCTCGTGTACTGCTCATTGAAATATTCTAATTCAAATGCATCCGTAGTGGTTGTTAAATAACCACTGCCCTGCAACCTAAGTTCCCCCTGCCACTAGCCTGGCCATCTGGGCTCCTCCTGCAGGACCCCTCCTACCATCTTCCTCATAATACGATTGCTAAAGGATGAAAGCCTGGCACAAAATGGGCTGTCCAGGACCCTGCTCCAGCAACATAGATGGCATCCATACTGACCAGCCAGTGCTGAGGCCAGGCCATCTATTAAAGACTGTGACTATCACGAATGCCCACAGCCCAGGGATGCTAGCGGGAGTGTCCTGTGCTGAGCCCATTAATATCCTGATTCTTTTCCTCATTCTCTTTCATACACATCTCCCCACTTCCAACACACAGGAGTAAGCTCTCTACATAAGAATCCTTTGAGAAATGTCTTAAGATCACAGACTATAGGTCTCTATATAGAAGAAGCTATGCCAGGTTAGGAGTCCTTACTCTTTTCATACCTTTCTTGCAGGATTCAAATCTTTTAGTGGTGACTTTTTATAATCTTCAAATACTAGAGTCACTGAAAGTCACTGGCATCACTTCTATTAGCCAGACTAGGCTCTAACCCCCATCAGAGACAGGCCTCCATGTAAGAGGGGATAAAGACAGTAAGCCTTCACACCTGCAGGTGAAACCCTAAACCTGCAGTCGGGGTCCTTGTAGTTGTGGGAAGCTGAAAGTTTCATAATAAACTACAAAGATTTATTTTTCCTCCTGTTTGAGAACAATAAACTCCTTCTGGTGAAAGTAGGATCCTAGGCAAGTAATTACTACTCAGGCACACGTTTTAGAGAACTGCCTGAAAGCATCCATTGATAATCTCATGTGAAGCCTAAATTCTCTCTCTACTCTCAGTCCAAAAAGAAACTGGGTCAAAATGAAAGCAGACAATGGGCCTCAAACAAACAGAACAGACTGCACTTCTCCTCTCTCACGTCTTTATGAGGGAATTCAAACATCGCTTAAGTAAGACATAGCATTGCTTATTTCTAATGTTGAGTGTGGGAGGAAAAGTAGATAAAGAAAAAGGAAAGGTGTATGTGGTAGGGGTGGGGTGGGAGGCTGTCATTGACGAGCAGTTGGTTAGACAGAACCAATATAGAACATTCCGGACTGCTGGAAATTGTGAGAGTCCCAACATTTTCTAAGCCAGTCTGGTGGAGTGCTTTATACTTAAGCCTAAATATATCAAAATCCACCTCTTCAAAAATATATCTGAACAGACCTCCACCTCCTAATAACTATGTAGATCAGAGTAATTGGTAGAAAAAACAAAGAGGCCTACCTAGCATTTTATTCATGTTACTCAAAGAAACAATAGGGTCATAACGACTTGAGACACTAAATGAATATTACTTGAGAAATATTTTTTTTAAAAAGAACATAGCAATCATTTTTACCAGAGGTTTGAAAACTCTTTAGATGGCATCAATAATTGTTCTGCACTACAGAATTTTCACTAATTTCGCCCATTCTAAGAAATGTCAAATGAATGACACACCAAACTCAACAAATACGAGACTACTGCTGTCGTGATCAAATATGTCTATTTTCCCCCATTTGTATCTACCTTAGGTGCTAGGCTTGTGAAAGGTACTAATTTTTACAAATAATACATATATATGTGAATTGAAATGACATCCTAGGGACACAGGCAAGGTAGCGGCAAACGAGGTCAGGACTCCACCAGGCCTTCTGAACGCCAGACCAGTACTGTTGCCCTTCCCTGTGCTCCCTCTATCTACAGCTGTGCTTTCATCTTAGTCTTGGGAGACCTGTCCAAGCCCACTCCACTGGTTTTAATTCCAAGGTTGGTGCTCCTGATAAGGAGTATCCCCTCCTAACCACCCCTCATCCCCAGAGCCTTCTCTTTTCACTAAGACCCCAGGGAAAGTCAACCAGCTCACAGGTGAGAATGTTTCTCACATACAAAAAACAGAGATCAGAGTGCATCAGGGGAGGCCCATGTATAAAACACATGATGTTTACTTCTAAACAGTTTAGGGCTTTAAAGAATGGATTCATTGGAGAGATGTGCACACCTGCATATCTGCACACCTATATTTGTGTTCAACTCCATTTCGATAAGTCCCTGAAAGCCCCTTTCAGAAGGTGTAGGCCTAAATAAATACCAAATAAAACTTTTCCTCCCTGAAATAAAGGGCTAAGACAGTCTACAATTAATTTTCAGGATATTTTCCAAGCGTATATAAATGTCTCTTGGTATGACTCATGTTAAACATCACACTTTTGTTTAATTTTTTTAATTGTGGTAAAATACACATAATATTTTAAAGTGTACAGTTTATTGGTATTAAGTACATTCACAGTACTGTGCAACCATTACCACTATCTAGTTCCAGAACATTTTCACTGTCCTGAGAGGAAACCCTGTATCCATTAGCAGTCACTCCCCATTCCCCACTTCCCTCACCCTTAGTCAACCATTAAGCTGCTTTCTATCTCTGGGGATTTACCTATTCTGGACATTTCATATAAATTGAATCATATAATATGTGACCTTTTGTGTCTGGCTTCTTTCATTTAGCATAATGCTTTCAAGATTCATCCATGTCATAGTATCTATCAATACTTCACTCCTTTTATGGCTAAATAATATTCCATTGTATGGATATAATACATTTTTGATTATCCATTCATTCATTGATATACATTTGGGGTTTTTCCACCTTTTGGCTATTGTGAGTAGTGCTACTATGAACATTCATGTACAAGTTTTTGTTTGAATATCTGTTTTCAATTCTTTTGGGTATATACCTAGGAGTAGAACTGTTGGGTCAAGTGGTAATTCTATGTTTAACTTATTGAGGAACCATCAAACTGTGTTTCTCAAGGGCTACCCCATTTTACATTCATGTTTAATTTTGTAACTATTATTAAATAACACAAGTGGCCAAGCAATTACGGCTGGCTTCTCCATATCATCCAGGTTCAGCTCACCGGGCAGTTCCTCAGACACAACCTTTTGGTCACCCAGACTGAAACAAGCTCCTCCTCCCCACCAGGCACTTCTAGGCTATCATCCTGTTTCACTCTCTTCATAGCACTTTCAGATTCTCTGAAATTATTTATTTATTCATTTACTTGTTAACTGCCTACCTCTCCTTTCTAAAATGGAAGCTCCATGAGAACAGGACTCTTCTTGTCTTGTTCACCACTATATCCCCAGTACCTGAAACAGTACGAGGCACAGAGTAGGCATTTCTTTGGTGGATAAATGTCTGAATAGTGCTTAAGGCTAAAAAGAATTCCTAAAAGACAGAGGAATAGCCAGACTTAGTCCCTATTAATTTTCTTTCTTCATACACACACACACACACACACACACACACACACACAAATTCTGGAGGGCAATATGCTCTAAAGCCCAAAGAAGAAGAAGGAATATGGCCCCGAAGGCAACCTGACTAATGACATCATTGATCAACTGTAGACTGCTTAGATTTCAACTGTGCATTTAAAGCTCTGTCTTTCTTTCATAGACCAGTCCACATTGCAATTGGTCGTTTTTACTCCTGAGGTAAAGATAAAGGAGCCTACTCCTAAGGGTCCTTAAGGTAAGTTTGCTTCAGGCTTTGATTTTGTTTTGTTCTGTTTATCAAATAGAAGCCTCCAAGTAATTACTTTAAGGTCAAAGCAAAAAGTCAAGTTACTCTACAAGATCCTTTAACGTGTATGTGTTCACTTTTACCCAGTTTGGGTCTTTTTTCACAATGATAAGATTTTTGCTATTTAAATGAGAGAGAAAAAGGAACAAAGAGAAAATGTTTGACTTAAGCACAAAGGCTTCCAAAAGTCTAACTCCTTCTTGTAGGGGACGAAGACACCATAGCTCAGAGAGGTTAAACTGCTTACTCCAAGTCAAAGAGCTCCCTGGTGGCAGAGCTGGAAGCATGTCTACACTTGCCAGCAGAACATCAGCCCCATGAGGGCAGAGACCTCACGTTTTGTAGTCACTGCTTGATTTCAGAACAGACCAGCACCTGCGGTGTACCCAACAGATGGTCCCACAACTCCATAGCATTTCTAAGCTCTCAAATGCACAGAACAAATAAACATGTTTTCCCATGCTCTGAGGAACCACTTGAATTTAAGGGTTGACAATAAACACTTTGGTTAGAGTCACATGAGGATATGCTCTGGAGTGAATTCAACAGTCAGGGCCCAGGGGTTCTGCAGGTGCAAAAATGACCATCTACGGGAGAAGGAGGCAAACACAGGCCTGATCAGGGGCTCAGGTGGAATCACATCACAGGGAACATTGGTGACAAAGCTGCCTCCATGGCAATTCAGGGTTTGAAGACCTAATTATCATTTTTCCTGGACCTTGGCTTATTTAGCCATTTCTTCTACAGACCTGTGCTATTTCTCAGCTAAAATAAATAAATAATAGCATATTGCAGAGAGCCAAACTAGGACATTTTGAAACCAGAGTGGATTTTTTAAGTTTTGTTTTGTCTGTGGGGTGCGTATGTGTGTGTGTGTTTTCTTGACCAGATCATCTGAAAAACCAGCAGTTTTCAACATCTCGCTCCTTAGCACACTGACTACTATGATCAGTGCTTAGAAGATTCTATTCTTAAAATGAAGATACTGGTCCAAGAAATGGACTCTCAAGGCTTTTCCCACACGAGCTACTAATTAATTTTTCTGGGATTTAACAAGGATTGGCCTAAGATTGATATCTAGGGCTTTTAAAAAATCATTGTGATGATACCTTGATTTTTAAAATTCTATGTTCCTCTCATCCTAGTCTGGTGGGGAAAGGGAAAAAAGAAAAGGTGATGCCAGATATGCTTCCTCTTTCTCCTTTCCATTACTTCTGCATCCTGAACCAAGAATGAACAGTGCAACTGGGGCTTCCTGCTTTTTAGCATATGCAGTTGTCATCCTTGACATCAATAGACTTGGCAAGAGCCTCCGTTTTCTCTTTCCTGGGCTATTCTGAGAAATGTAGCTACAGATGTCAAGTTTGACTAAGCAGAATCTGGTCTCAGATTACTCTAAACTCCAGGTAAAACTAAATTAAGGGTGCCTCTGTGCATCCCTGTCCCAATTTTTTAATGTCTCTCAGCATCACCAACAAGCTCCCGTACTGAGCACCTTCCATACACCAAATTCAGGGCCAGACAATGGGGTACCATGATGATCGAGACAAGAGTAGCTGCCTCTCAGGGGCTTACAATCTTGAGATACATGCAAGTTTAAAATATGTAATTACAAGATAGAGAATGTGCAACGTTAAACCTTATAAGAAGGCTTGCAGGACCTTCCCACAAAGGTTCAATTTGAAATTCTAAGCAAACGTTGCAATGTGGAATGTTTGGAAGCCTGATGAAGAAACAAGGAATAGTGGTGCTATCCTTTTCACTGACAGGCCTCAGTGATCAAGTTCAAGGCAGAATGCATACAGGCTTTCATTTTCTATGGATCAACAATAGCAAGCAGTCTCATTTTCAAGCACTGAGTGATTTTAAACAACAGCCAGCTTGCAGCTTTGTTGGGGAGAGTAAAGGAGCCCTACAAATGGTCTAGCTTTCATAACAGGATTCCTCTTCCTTCTTAATAACATTTCTTTTGCAAGTAAAATTGGGTTAAAATGAACATCAAGGGCAGCACCGAGTAAGGAAAGAAGTTTATAATTTGGAAAGAGTATGCAGGCAAATGAAACCCTCCTTCTCCTGATGGGGAGAATGGTGAAGGGTTAATGGATGATCGTGTGCAATTAACACTATGTCCTGCTTAGTTCCATAGGTCAGCTACATCCATCTGTGTCAGAGTCACCATCCAGCCCCAGGTTCGGCCCTGATTCTATGGACCCTAGACAGGCTCAGTAGTGCAACCTAGAACATTGGAATGGCTACCAATGAGGTTCACAGGAGCAATTCTAACAGCACGGGGCCCTGCAAGGTAGAATCTCTAAGTTATCTCTAAGATCCCTTTCCAGCTCAGAGAACCTATATTTGAGGACTAACCTTCAAGGCCTGGAAATCAGACAGTCTTCTTGGGGATTTTACTCATATTTCACTGTCATAGCATAAACTCCCCAGAGATGCAGCTTCAAAGACAGGACTCCTTTCTAAGCTACTAGTTTTAAGGGTGGCTGAGATGGATACCATCTGCTCACAGGGTTTCCTTTAAGTTGTTAAAATCTCCTTTTTCCCATTTAGAATTGAGGATTTAAAATGGAATACCCCTTTGAAGAGGGGACAAATTGAATGAAATTCAACCTAAGATTCAAATACTCGTTTCTCAGGAGACTTTCTATGGAGCCAGGCTCTGGGAGCAAAGTAAAGGCTAGAGAGAGAAAGAAAAAAACAAAGGGAAGAAAACAGAGAGGAGGAGAGAAAGGAGAAAAAAGAGACGGACACAGACACACACACAAAAACTGTGAGGTCAAGTGAGCACTTACAGTCACAGGAGGAATTAGATTTAGAAGGGAAAGAGAAAATGTTAACGGACAGAGAAAAGGAAGTTGGCAAAAGCAGCTACTACTTGCCCAAATAGCATCTTTGTGTATTAGAAAAAGCCACTCTTCTTCCTCAAGGTGCTTTTCTGTCATATGGCAAGAAAAAATTTTTGCCACAATAATCATCTAAATCTATGATGGCTAAAAATGTGAATGGTGCTCCCTACAATTGTGCAGTACACAACCTGCACAGCCGTACATCCTGGCCATTCATTCTTCATAACAACTAGGCGCTTAAATTTCATCTCATTCAAGACCACGATTCTAGAATATCTAGATGAGCAGCTTCATGAAAGATCAACAATTTCCTAAGGAACCAGAAGCTGAGATAATCCTAATTCCAGGGCTGGCTTCATGGGCATGCAAGCTGTGTAGTCGCACAGGGCCCTGCTCTTAGAAGGGCTCCATACTTGGTTTAATGCTCTGCTGTCACCATCTTAAAATTATTATTAATTTTTGAAGAAGGGGCCCCATATTTCCATTTTGTACTAGTCCCTGCAAATTATGGAGCTGGTCCTGTCTAATTTCAAACTGAATTTTGTCTGGTTGGGTCCATCCCCAAGAAAAATTTCTAATAAAGATATCATAACACATTTATCTAAAGAGCTGAACAGCAAAGCACAGAAATAGATGACAAAGAACAATTTTAAAACGGATAATCATAGATAAACAAAAAGAAGCACTTTTTTCATTTCCTGGGAAAGGCTTAAGTTCAGCAGGCATTTTTGTCCCTGACTGAAAAGCACAGGGTAAAGTCACATTTTGTGTGAACCAGTTCACTCCTCTTCAAATGAAAGAAAATTGAGAAAGAAATAAAAAAGAAAGAAAGGTCAAACCGACTTCCTAGGGAACGGAAGAATGCAGCTTGAAAAAAAAATAGTTTACTCAACTTTTTCAATGATACCAAAAGGACCCTTTGACACTTCTTGACAAAGACATGACAATACTCTTAACTCTACAAGAAAAAGTGGTTTTCACCAAGAAAACTTCAGAAAAGAGGCCTGATGATGGGCTTATGCAAAAAGCACATGCTCCTTGTTATGCACCTTGATCTCCTTTACATGCAGAAAAAAGAAAAATTAACTGTGAAGAAAATATAATATTCTAAAAATATCTCTAGATGTTTATCTCTATTCTGGACTTTGAAACTCAGACACTTTCTTCTGATGTATCTGCCCTTTTGAATGAGTGATTTTTCCAAACAAAGCTAAGGAAGGAAGACAAAGAATATCACCTGATGTGTGGATTCTACAGAATCACAAATGTACCTTATTCCTAGCGAAAAGGAAGTGAAGCCAGGCTGTAGCTATGAGCCTAGCTTTGTGGGCCACTGATTTCTCCAGCCCAGAAATTGACTGTAGGCCTTTGCTTCTTTTTCTTTGCTTCGCTTTGTTTCTGTTTTTTGTTTTTATTTTTCCATAATTAACAACTATGAACCATAAATACACCACAGGGGGCACAAAAGCATGGCAGAGAGTAAGTGGACACTGCTCCAGGCTCAGAAACCACATCCCTATTCAATGGCGCCTTTGCCTATTGATCTCCTTGACTTTCTAGACTCTCCTCCCTCTTCTTGAAAAAAAAAAGTTCTCATGTCCCTACTGAAATCCCACATTTGTGCCTGCATGTTATCCATTTTTTCCACTAGATCCTTCAATATACTTAGCATAATCATTTAAAATCCTGCCTGATAATTCTAAAATCAGACCATCTCTATGTCTACTTCTATTGACCATTTCTTCTCTTGGGCAAGAGTCACATTCACTTGTTTCTTCATACATCTTATAACTTATTTTGCGCTGAACATTCATGTAAAAGAGCAATAGAGACTGAGTTAATAATATTTATCCACAGAAAAGGCCTCATCCCTTTTTTGGTAAGGTCAGTGATGGGGAGAGGGAGCACTGAGTCATCTAATCTATATCTGATCTGGGTCTGGATTTAGGGTGATTTAGTTAGATTCAATTCACCACTGGCTTTAATATTTTGAGAGTGGGATCAGTACTCTCTCTTTTAGCAGGGCTGGAGATCTGAGCACCGATAGGATTCCAGAGATCTCTCTATGCTTTACAACTAAACCATCAGTTTTCCAAACTGAGGGATATCTCTCTCAGCTTTAAAGTCTGGCAGGCATCTTTTTGGGTCCTTAAGAAATTCTCTTCATTCTTCATTACAGCTCCTGGCTTTCTGCAACTCTGGAGATCTCTCTGCTCTCCTTTTGGATGCCCTCAACCTTTGGATAGTGACTACAGAACACTCCAGAGTGCTGTGACAGGATTTCTCTCAGCTCTCCTGCCCTGTCCTCAGTCAGCCTTTATCAGGCCACTGTCTTGCTCTTGGGAAAGGCCATAGGTGCCCAAAGGGTAAACTCTATCAGCTTTTCTGCCCCACTCTCAGCCTTCTGCCTACTGCCCCTATGCACTTGGTGAAGGCCTACGGCAAAGATTTAGAGGGTGGTGCAGGCTTGTTCTGTGGCTAGGGATCCCTGGCTTTCTAAACAGTCATGCCAGCCAACACACAGTAATTTAAAGTTAGTTAAAAGTTGGGCCAATTTCTTCTTACTTTGCCTATGACAGATTCCTCCTCTTCCTACCACTCTGCCAGGGATGAAAGCAGCTCTGGATTTCTTCTCTCCTAAGAAGGGCTTGTCACTTTCTGAAATTTAATTTATGTATATTTCTTTGTGTCCTTGGCTCTCTCACTGGTTTAAAAACATCTGTGATTTTGTTGCTTATTCTCATTGTTAGACTAGGTGTGAAAGTCTCTTGCAATTTTCTACATCTGAACCAGAACCCTACTCCTACTTTCAAGGCCATGTTGAATTCTAGATGCATCCTTCCTCCTGGAACCTAGGGCTCCCGGCTAGCCCAGCCAGTTCCTTTGAGCCCATTTGCCAGCCCCCGTAGCACACACCAAACACTTTACTGGAAGATGTCTCAGCCAAGCTCCCAGTTTGAAAATTCCAGCCTACCTCGAACCTCTCACTTAATGGAATTTTCATACTTCACTTCATTCTATTTTCAGTTCTCCAAGACTAACTGCCTATACTCAGTCTCCCATTTCTGTCTTCACCTCAAACTTCTAATTTAATAAGCATTACCTTTTCAACCACAAATCTGGTTCCTGATTCTCCTCCCAGCCAACCTGTTTCTTATCACCTTGTGTAATGGTCCCTCTCAATTGGATCTAACACTTGGTCCCTTCCACCCTGGGGTGCTCCCTCTGAGTTCACCAATAGGTGGCATTTGGATAGTTCCCTTTCTTCTCCATAAGTCAACCAGCCTCTGTCTCAGAATCAAAAATCTTAGCCCTGCTCATAGGTATCATTCTAATGCCCTGCCTCACCTCTGCCTATGGATTTTCTAGGCTCAGAGCCTGCCTACTAGTCTCTACTTTCTGGCCTACCCTTTGCATGCTTCAGATATAGTTTCCACCCCAATCTTTGGTTCAGTTAGACTTGCCCATCACCCTCTATTCGCCTGCTTTATGATGGCTGCTTCTCAATTGTTAACATTACATTGCAACATAAGAAGAGGGAAAAAAAGGAAGACTTTCCATTATAGACTCAGAACCTCATGTAAATAGCCACAGAACGGTTTAACTGGACATTTGTAAAGACTAAACTACATCAAGTATATATTAGCATAGTTTAGTGTAAAAATGAGATGTCAACATTTCTTTCTAAAGTCTCATGTTTGCATGACAGTCCAGTAAAGTATTTGAATTATCAAAAGCATCAGGAAAGCCAACATAATAATATCCTGAAACATTTCTAAAGAAGAAAAGCCATATGCTATTCTTTCTATAAGCTTGCATATTCCATGAAGAATTATCCTGGAATGACACAAGTAAGAAATAGGGACTATCACTGCACGTTTTACTCTGTTCCTTTGTTTTATCAGTGATTGGAGTATCCTGAGACAGCCTCCTCTGCGTGGGACAGCTAAGCTTCAAGTCAGGCGGTAAAAAAGGATACCGGAGGTGGAGAAGGCTCCAGGAGCTCTGCTCCCCCCCGTCCTCACTTCATTTGTTCTGAGGTTTCAGGCTGTCGCCGCACCTCTGCCTGACACAAATTCATTACCACAACACGGAGATTGAATTACTTCCTTGCCCACCCACACTAAATAGCCAGGTTGTGAAAGTTAATGTCTGTTCAGGACTGTGCATTCTTGGACCCAAAGGAGCTCAACAAATGCAGAGACATATTAAAATAATACATTGCTCCTGTGGCTTAGTGACTACCTTAATTTAGGAGAAAAAGAAAAGGCAGTGCAAAATGAAAATCTTCACGGTATTGTAGAAGGTGTTCCTTTTGCTAATTTCCTTATATTGATATCACTGGCAGGAGTGGGAGACGGGTGGAAGGGAAAGAATGAGTTCTAAACTTTCTCTGCTTCTGTGCCAGTTTCTGCCACAAAGAGGGCCTAGATTTCATCATACAAAAAATACCTAAGGCAGAGATGGAATGAATACTGGTTCAGGATTAAGATTTGGGGGGTCTCGTCTCAACTATATCACTTACTTGCCACATGACCTGGGTTGAGCTGCTTACCTTCTCTGAACCTCAGTTTCATACCTACAAAATGAGGTAAAAATAACTCTTCTGCCTGCCCCGATCATTGCTGTAAAGGTTAATTTAGATGGTGTCTCTAAGAATGCTATGCATACTGTTAAGCAGAGTGTATGACTTATTGCTATTATATTGACTAAGCACTTGGGAGTAAACTCATTTGCATCCTTTGAACCCTTATCTCATCAGATGAATATACTAATGATTAATAAACTGAGTTCTTCTTCTGAAAAGAACAACGCACAAAGGAAAAAATTATTTCTGAGCCAAGACCACCTTAGGTCCACCTAAGGATGTGATTTGTACATTTTATAATATTCCCAGGAGCAAAATGTATGAGATTTTTCCTTTCTTACTTCTTACTTATACTTCTTTTTTATTCCCCACTTAGTAAATTCTAACTCTTATAAAACATGTAATATGATGGATGACTAAGTCAGTGTGGAAGAGAGTTTTAGAGGTATGTAACAAATTATACTGGAAGAAGGGTGATATATTTGGCCTGTTGATGCAGAAAAGCATAATATTATTGAAAACCAAATCCTACCACCACGAATGGATTACTTTAGGAATGAACGATGATTAAACATCTGGAAATCTACTCATGTAATTCAGTACATTAACAGAATAAGAAAGCCAACCAGATGATTATTGCAATAGAGATTAAAAATGCTCTTCGTAAGATTCAACCCCAATTCATGATAAAAAAAAAGAAGAAGAATTCTAAAAATGGTGTTGTATTAGAAGCATATTCACTGAAATCAGCAGTAAGACAAGCATGTTTGCGATCACCTCACCACTAGAACTCAACCACGTATTGAAGGTCCTAAATAAGGCAATTAAACAAAATAAGGTGTAAATATTAGAAAGGAATAACTAGAAAACCTAGGAAAACCAACTAAAAGAAATATTAAGGCAAATAAGAGAGTTCAGTAGGTTGGTCAGACACAAGGTCATCACAGAAAATAATAACTTTTCTACATACAACTGACCAATTAAAAAGTGAAGGTGTTCAGTGTGTGTGTGTGTGTGTATCCAATACCCAATAATAAACCTACTGATAAAAGTGAAATACATACGTGAAGAAGATCATAGAACCGTATTCACATAAAGGAAGATGTGAACAAACATGGAAAATATCAGAAACTGAATGATAAGACTCAATCTTTATCCGTGAATTGAATGCAATTCTAATCGAAATCACAAGAATTTTTATGGAACTTACCCAGCTGATTCTGAGGCCCATTAAAATTAAAAAGGGAATCTATAAGATCAACAAAATTTTGAAAAAGACCAAGAATGAAAGGAAACATCCTGTCCAGATGTCAAAACATATTTTACAGCAATGAGACATTTTCTGTGAACTCTGAAATGTAGAAACTCAATAATTGACAAATAGACCACTGAAACAGAAGAGAGAACCAAATAATAGAATAAGGCAAAAATAAGAATACAGTTTATGCTAAATGTAGGCTATTACCTCAGTAGAAAAAGGACAGACTTTAATGATGCCAAGAAAACTGACATTTATTGAAAAAAAATTAGATTTGTACCTTGTACTATTAATAGAAATAAATTCTACAAGGAATAAACAGACAAAAGTGAGGAGAAAAATTATACAAGTATGAGAAGTAAACACCAGAGAATTTTTTAATATTAGGATAGAAAGTCCTTCTTAAATAAGATAAAATCCACAAATAATAGAAGTGGTTGAAAAAATATAACTATCCAAAATTTACAGCTTTTATACAGCAAAGCACAGAGATATTACTTACATAAAATTTACACATTACTTCAAGGTTTTCCTTGAATGTCATATTTTCTGCTCTACTAATTTTTAGTTCAGCAAATCTATCTATTGGATTTATAATATGGGTTATGCAAGAGCCACTTCCCCATTTAGTTCATCCTCTTCCTACCAGTACTCAATTCTGAACCCTCTGCTCAGGGAAGATGTATAATATTAACCAATGTCAGAGAAGAAACTCCTTAACTCCCATTTCATTTCCATTTTCTCATATAGGGAAATGGGCTTCCAACTGTGAAACCGAAGACTAATTTAGAAGGAAAAAAATAACAAGCGAGCAGGTAGTCACGTTAACAGGTTCCCAGCGTCCTGGTGCAGATGGGTCTTAACCCCCCAGGGAACCGTAAGTATTTGTAGATATGACTGGTGCACCACCATCCATCATCTGGGAGCAGAACAGAGATGCCTGAAGATTAAAACTGGCACTGTTCCTAATTTTTTAAGAAAAGGAAAAAAGTTTGATTCTGGAAATTACAAGAGGGCCATGAATTTAAATCCATTCCCCACCAAGAGTGTAGAGGGCTATTTTTTCTTCTGTGGGTCTGGATTTATGTTTTTTTCTCCCAGAACTCCCCCAGGCTGTGGAGTTTGCAAACTAGCCTTCCCAGGGACAAAGGCACCTCTGGGTCCCTTCTCAGGTTTTCTGTGACTCAGAGCTGTCCCTCCACAGAGCCCAGCAATACAGCCCAAACAGAAAAAGAAACATCAAGAGATACTGAACAAAGGATGAGTCAAGGACAAGTGGAACCACTAATTTTTTAAGTACTGTAAAATTTATTTCATTTTCACAGGATATATAAAGCCCTTCACTTTTTATTTTACTGCTTTTGAATCTTTTCATACCAACACCATACAAGCCAAAGTGAGAAATTTTCTGTCGTTTTTCAAAATTTAGTATCAAATTTGTTTGTTTTATACAAATTCCCAACTCTTCTGCCTTAACGTATTAAGTAACACCAATGTCATGTTCTGCCAATTAGTAAACAGGCTTACTAAAATAGAACTCTCTGTGTTAACCTTATAAATTTCCTACAGGCCAGAAAAAAGTGAAGTAGCAAAACCCAAATACGTCTAAATCCACAAATCAGTGTGATGCTAATTAACCAAACTGACAAGCATAGAATATTCCAGGTGAAGAGGTCTGTTTAAGATGCAAGAGTTTGGCTACGCTGTATGTATAGATGACACTTATAAAAATTAAATGGTTAAAGCATGCAGCATATTTTTAGCCCTGAGATGACATCACATGGCTCTAAATTCAATTAGAAAGGGCAGAGAAAATACAGACTAAGAAAACTGGAGTTTTTAACAAAAGGTTAAAACAAGTATAGGAAAATAGATTTGTGGCACATTTAAAAATATGAGACTTCCTGGTGTATAAGTATACATATCTAACTCTGCCTCCTTCCATATCTCATTAAAATTACCCAAAGAATATAAAAAACAGGGAAAACCTACATCCTTTAAGGAATTTAGAAAGGGTAACATGCATACACCAGAAATTTCAAGGCATTTCTATTTAATAAGAGCAAATGGTACTTGTCTGTAGGGAAGGCTGACCTATATGAAACTCCCTGCCACAGAAGTAGAAGAGGTTCCAGTGGAAGCTCATTAACATCCATTATTGTGGAGCAGTTGGGAACCCATCTGAACCCCAGCAGAGTTTCTAGAAGCATCAAAGGCAGGGAGGCCCCCTGGGCGGGAAATCCTCTGGAGTGCATACTCCTGGTGTGCCCTTGATACTGATGTCCGCACCACTTGCAGAGCAAGGACACTGTCTTAGCCACCTCTTGGCTGTCAAACAAGAATGAAAAAGAAACCCATCAGCACAAAGCTGAAGCTCCTTGCCACCAATGCCATGGCTCCAGTTCTCTCCTGCTTCTCCGGGCTGCTGGATTTCTGACCAGGTAATATAAAACAATACTAAAACTATTCCTTCCTTCTTTCACCTGAGCCTCAGAGAGCCCATCTGTGCCAGTTATCAACTTATTGACTGTCAACTCCAAATCCATCCTTCTTTGCTCTGCTTTGATACTAGAGCTGGACCCTGTAAACATTTCTCCCTTGCAAGCTGGTGAAATGTTAGACATTGTCAATAGAGGGAACTGGAGGGCCACTGTAAGGCATAGTGGAAGAAGGGGCTTCTCTTCCTAGTTCTGGTGTTCTATTGCTTCTACTGCATTGCCGCAGCAGTGTGGGTGATGCATGGTACTCACTTCCCAGTGAGTTTCTCCAGTACCCCTATAAGGATCACCCTGTGGACCAGCCCCAGCCCACTGGTACCATCGTGGGTAGCTTCCTGTTCAACAGCTGTGGCCAGCCAGCACTCCAGCAGGGGCTTCATGTGGAACATCTCCAGTCGGCCAGCACCCCAGTGAACTTCTCCACCACCGTTAGCTGCAAACACACCCCTTCCAGTGAGGTCTAATTCTCAACCCTGCTGGGGCAGGAGGGGATCCCTCATCTAAATTCTTAGTTCCTTCTTTGTGCAGTCTCCCTCAGCCCTAGGGGAAGCAACTGCTCTCTGCATTTGCCATTCATACGTTCCTTAGAATCCTTTTACCCTTTTTAGTACTTAATACCTTTGACTGGTTAATAATACTTTACATTAAATTGTCCCTCTTCAAATTACTGGTGAGGTTTGTCTCCTGACTGGACCCTGCCTGATGCACTGTCTCAATACTTCATTTTGCATAAACACAGGAGCTCCTTTATAGGAGTGAACAAAGAGGAAAAGAGCACAGATCATAGGAAAAGATTCTGTAGGTCAAAAGAAGGAAACATCCACAAAGGATCAGAGTAAAGGCATTGCTGTGAAATAGTTTTACTTCAAGAACCAGGGGAATATTTTTGAGAATTTCCAATGTGTCTTTTCAACAAGATTCAAGCAGGCACTTTATGTATGAAACTAGAGCAAACCTTCATGAAGAGGAAACTCCTAAGGACAGCATAGAGATGAAAAACAGACTTGCCAAATTTAAAACCTTAATTAAGACAGGAAACAGCAGATTGGATTCTAGGAGACAGAACAAATTAATAATGTCTTATTTCAAGGAGAAAAAAAAAAAACATAAGCATCAAAGTAACAAAAAAAAGGTTACCAGCAAAGAACAGATTGATCCCAGACTTCTCCTCCACAATATTAATAATCAGAAATAAAATGAAGCAACACCACTGAGCTTTAAAACAAAAAGATTACTATGCAATTGTTCAATACCAGTAGAATCATCACTCTGGGGTAAAGATAACAGAAAAAATCCTCAGAATGTATGAAGTCAGAAAGCATCCTTCCTTCCTGAAAAGTCAGAAAGCATCCCTCCTGAAAAGTCAGAAAACCTCCAACTGGTAGACAAAGGACTCACAATTAAGAGCTGGAAAATGGAAAAGTATTAACATGAAAGGGCTGGTAGTAAGCATGAGTTCAGAATCTAAGTGTTCTAATTAAAATTAAATGTCATTTATAAGATTATAAAAACTTAGGACAAACTCTTAAAATTGGTTTTGAATTAAAAATGCAAAATGTAATAAAAACAAGTTTTAAATCATTATAATAATCTAATTCTAAAGTTATAGTAAAGGGAAGTTGTCAAAAGATGCTACATTTCTTATTTTATACAAGCAGAGAATCAACAGAGTATTTCATTTATGACTGATAACTAGAGAAAAAGTTGTAGACTATTTAATTATAAAATTAATCTTAACCTGAAAACAATACCTTCCAAATACAAAAGGGGAAAAGGGCAAAGAAACACTATATACATGCAAAGAAAAAAGGCTAACGTGATATCCAAAAACATGTTAAGTGTTTGAGGGTGAATCTATTTTTCCTCCTTCATATTTTTCTGTACTTTTGATTTTGTTTACAATGACCAAGTATAATCTGTATAATCAGAAACAAAATAATAAATATTGGAGAAAATCCTGAGACTCAAAAAGCATGAAATTCAGAGGAGACATTCCCATCTGTTGTTAATTGCAAAGTCAGTCAATCTACATGTTCCTACAACTGCCTCCATAAGACTGCAGAAGCAGACAGACTAGTCATATGGTGGAAACATTGAAAGAGAGTGTTGTCAAGGGAGGTTTTTCTTTCTTGATGACAGGTTTTTGGGTTTTTTTGCTATGTGTCTATGTATATGTGTGTGTTTAATATGTCTGTTAGACTCCTCTTCTTAATGCAGACTTGACCAATAAATCCAGGTCTAATAATTGATTAAAGAATACCAGTGATGTCAGCATCATGGCAGAGTGAGTTGTTCCCTTTGCCTCTCCCCTCTAAGGTAGAACCAGTAGGACATCTATAGACCAACAAACGACTCTCTGCACAGCACAGCAGAACACCTGAGAGATCCATACATCTATATATTTGAAGGTGGGTGGACTGGACCTCCTGAAGGTAGTGGGACAAGGGGAGAAGTAGCAGCAGCTCCCAAGGTCAGAGGTTCTAGGATCTGTGGCCATGCCTGTAACCAGAGGCCCCAGGAACTGAGGTAACGCCCACAAATGGAGGACCCAAGAATTCAGGCAGCCCACACTCCCAGAGGCACCAGGAATCACTGCAGGGCCCGTGACCAGAGGCTCCAGGAACAACAAACATACCTCCCCCAATGGCGGTGCCTACAACCCTGGCCCTTCCAGCACTGAGGGCTGCATCCAAGACGCAATACCCCCAGCAGCAGTGGCAGTACCCATGACCTGAAGCTCCAGGAATCATGCCAGCGACGGAGACCAGAGGCTGCAGGAACTGTAGCAACAACTCACAACTCACTCCCTCCCTCTCCCCCAGCAGTGGTGGGTGGCGCCCATGACCTGAGGCTTCAGGAACCACAGCAGTGCCTGTGACCCAGCCCCCAGTGGTAATACCTGGACACTGGCCCTGCCAGCAGTGGGGGCTGCATACAAGACCCTGGGCCTCCAGCAGTGGTGGTGGTACCCATGACCTGAAATTCCAGGAACTGCGCAAGCACCGGAGACCAGAGGCTTCAGGAACCCTAGCAGCACTCACAATCCACGTACCCCTCCCCACATGGCAGTGGCAGTGTCACCCACAACCCTGGCCTACCTGTAGCAGTAGTGACACCCACTAAACCAGAGCCCTGGCAGTAGTGTTGCCAGCAGCCTCAGATAACCTAGGAGCAGCAGTACAGGTGGCGCATGCAGCAGCAGGGCCTGAGCCCATGGAGAGCGACAGTGAAGCCCACAACCTCAGTATCCCCCAGCTGCAGGGGTGGACACAACATCAGCATCCCCACCCACAGCAGCGGTGTCTGCAGACCCAACAAACCCAGACACAGCAGAGGTGCCCATGACCCCACTCTCCTCCTCCCACCCTCCGCAGTGGAGGAACCTGTGACCCAGGTGACCCTGGCAGCAGTAGAGGTGCTCACCAGCCCAGTGACCACAGTGGCAACACTAGTGACTACAGCAACATCATAAGAAGCAAGGCACCAGTAACCTAGGAGGCACAAGCAGCACAAAGGCACTGCTGACATCTCTAGCAGAGGCAGTGGAAGGTGGAAAGTGCAGGCTCTCAACTACAACCAGAAGCAGCTCAGAATCAAAGTAAGCAAAGCCTTACCCAAACAAAAGAGGTGTTTTCTACCACAAATGTGCTGGCAGAGGAACAACTCATCAAGTACAATGAAGAACTACATAACATGGCAGCACAAAAAGAAAATAACAACTCTCTAGAAACCAAACTTGAAGTCATAGAAGACTGCAATCTAACTGACAGAGAATTCAAAATAGCTGTCATGAAGAAACTCAATGAGTTACAAGGAAACTCAGAAAGACAGTTCAATGAGCTCAGGAATAAAATTAATGAACAGAAGAAGTACTTCACCAAAGACATTGAAATGCTAAAAAAAAACAAAACAGAAATTCTGGAACTAAAAAACACAATAAATGAGATGCAGAATAAAGTAGAAAGCATTGGAAATAGAGCAGACCATACAGAAGAGAGAATTACTGAGGCTTGAAGACAGAAATCTAGAAATGATTCAGGTGGAACAGAAAACTAAGGTTTTTAAACAATAGAGAAATTCTAAAAGAAACATCCTACTCAATTAGGAAAAGCAACATAAGGATACTGGGTATCCCAGAAGGAGAAGAAAGGGAGAAGGGAGCAGAGAGCTTATTTAAAGAAATAATAGCTGAGAACTTTCCAAACCTAGGGAAGGAACTGGATATAAAAACACATGAAGCTAACAGAACACCTGACTATCTCAATGCAAAAAGACCTTCTCCAAGGCACATTATATTAGAACTGTCAAAAGTCAATGACAAAGAAAGAATATTAAGGGCAGCCAGAGCAAAGAAAATAATAACCTACAAAGGAATCTCCATTAGGCTATCAACAGATTTCTCAGCAGAAACTCTACAGGCCAGGAAAGAGTCGAATGATACATTCACAATACTGAAAGATAAAAACTGTCAGCCAAGGATACTCTATCCAGCAAAGTTACCTTTCAAATATGAAGGAGAAATAAAGGCTTACCCAGATAAACAAAAGCTGAGGGAGTTCATTGTCACTAGACCTGTCTTATGAGAAATCTTGAAAAGACCTCTCCTACCTGAAACAAGGAAGCAAAGGTATACAAAGCTTTAAGGTGATAAGTAGACAGATAGAATCAGAAAATTGCAACTCTATACCAGAATAGGTTAGTAAACACAATTATAACATAAAGGCTAAAAGGAAAGAAAGCATTAAAAATATCTAAAACCACTTCAATTTGGTAACAAACTAACAACACAAATAGGGATAATTTGTCACAATAAACACAGAAGGAGAAGAAGAAAGCAATAGAACTTGCAAAGGCAAACGGAGATAAGATGCTATCAGTAGAAAGAGGACTATCTCATCTATGAGATCATTTATATAAATGTCATGGTAACCACAAAACAAAAATTCAGAGCAGAGTCACAAAACATTAAAAAAAAAGAGGAAACTGAGAAACATATCACAGAAAACCACCAAACTGAATGGCAGAGAGAAACACAGGGAAAAAAAAAAAAAACAATGAAAATACAGGACAATCAGAACACAAAAGATAAAAAGGCAGTATTAAGCCCTCATATATCAATAATCACCCTAAATGTAAATGGACTGAATCCACCAATCAAAAGAGAGTGGCTGAATGGATAAAAAAACCAGACCCAACATTATGCTGCCTCCAGGAGACCCATCTCAGCTCTCAAGACAAACACAGGCTCAGAATAAAGGGATGGAAGATGATACTTCAAGCAAATGTCAACCAAAAGAAAGTGGATGTAGCCATACTTACATCAGACAAAACAGACTTTGAGCCAAAAAAGATTAACAAGAGACAAAGATGGGCATTATATAATGATAAAGGGGACAATCCACCCAGAATACATAACATTTATTAATATATATGTACCTAACATAGGAGCACCAAAGTATATAAAGTAACTATTAACAGACCTAAAGGGAGAAATTGCCAGCAACACAGTAATAGTAGGGGACTTTAATACCCCACTAACATCAATGGACAGATCACCCAGAAAGAGAGTCAACAAGGAAACATTAGCCTTAAATGAAAGACTTAAATGAGACCAGATGGACTTAATAGATATATATATAGAACATTCCATCCAAAAGCAGCAGAATACACATTCTTCTCAAGAGCACATGGAACATTCTCAAAGACAGACCATATGTTTGGAAACAAAACAAGTCTCAAGCCAGCTCTGATGGCCTAGTGGTTAAAATTGAGCACACTCCACTTCAGCAGGCCAGGTTTGTTTCCTGTTTGTGGAATCACACCAGTCAACTGTCAGTAGCCATGCTGTGGCGGCAGCTCACATAGAAGAACTAGAAGGACTTACAACTAAAATATATAACTACATACTGGGGCTTTGGGGAGGGAAAAAAAAGAGAGAGAGAGGAAGATTGGCAAAAGATGTTAGCTCAGAGAGAATCTTTCCCAGCAAAAAAACCAAGTCTCAATAAGTTTAAAAAGACTGAAATCAGGGGCCAGTCCAGTGGCGTAGTGGTTAAGTTTGTGCACTCCACTTTGGCAGTGTGGGGTTTGCAGGTTCGGATCCCAGGCATGGACCTAAGCACCATTCATCAAGCCATGCTGTGGCGGCATCTCATATATAAAATAGAGGAAGATGGCACAGATGTTAGCTCAGGGCCAATCTTCCTGAGCAAAAAGAGGAAGATTGGCAATGGATGTTAGTTCATGGCCAATCTCCTTCACAAAAAAAAGACTGAAATCATACCAAGCATCTTTTCTGACCACAATGATATAAAACTAGAAATCAACTAAAGAAGAAGCTGGAAAAGTCACAAATATATAGAGACTAAACAACATGCTACTCACTAACTACTGGATTGATGAAGATATCAAATAATAAATAAAAAAGTACCTGGAGTGAAATGAAAATGAAAACACAACATACCAAAAATTCTGGGATGCAGCAAAAGCAGTGTAAGAGGGAAATCTATGACAATACAGGCCTACCTCAACAAACAAGACAAATCTCAAATAAACAACCTAACTTTACAACTAAGAGAAGTAGAAAAAGAAGAACAAATGAAGCTCGAAGTCAGTAGAAGGAAGAAAATAAAAAAAAATCAGAGAGGAAATAAATGAAATACAGACTAAAAAGACAATAGAAAAGACCAATGCAACTAAGAGCTGGTTCTTTGAAAAAATAAACAAAATTGACAAATCTTTAGCTATACTCACTAATAAAAAAAGAGAGAAGGCTCAAATACATAAAACCAGAAATGAAAAAGGAAAAATTACAATGGATACCATAGAAATACAAAGGATTATAAGAGAATACTATGAAAAGCTGTATGCCAACAAATTGGATTACCTAGAAGAAATGGATAAATTCTTAGAACCATACAACCCATAACTGAATCAAGAAGAAATAGAGAATCTGAAGAGACCAATCACTAATAGATTGAAGCACTAATCAAAAACCTCCCAAAAAACAAAAGTCCAGGACCAGACAGTGAATTCTACCAAACATTCAAAGAAGATCTAATACCTATCCTTCTCAAACTCTTCCAAAAATTGAAGAGTATGGGATGCTTCCTAACTTGTTTTATGAGGCCAATATTACCCTGATACCAAAACCAGACAAGGACAACAGAAGAAAAGGAAAATTACAAGCCAATATGCTGATGAACATAGATGCAAAAATCCTCAACAAATTATTAGCAGATTGAATAGAACAATATATTAAAGGGATAATATACTATGATCAAGTGGGATTTATTCCAGGGATGCATGGACGATTTAATGTCTGCAAATCAACCAATGTGATACACCACATTAACAAAATGAAGAATAAAAATCACATATTCATCTCAATAGACGCAGAGAAAGCATTTGACAAGATTCAACATCCATTTATGATAAAAACTCTCAATAAAATGGGTATAGAAGGAAAGTACCTCAACATAATAAAGGCCATATATGACAAACCCACAGCCAACATCATTCTCAATGGTGAAAAACTGAAAGCTATTCCTCAAAGAACAGGAACAAGACAAGGATGCCCACTGTTGCCACTCTTATTCAATATAGTGTTGGAAGTCCTAGCCAGAGCAATCAGGCAAGAAAAAGAAATAATTTCAAAATTGGAAAGGAAGAAGTAAATCTATATATAGAAAACCCTACACAATCCACCAAAAACTATTAGAAATAATTAATGAACACAGCAAAGTTGCAGGGTACAAAATCAACATACAAAAATCAGTCGCATTTCTATACAATAACAACGAACTAGCAGAAAATCAAGAATACAATCTCAATTACAGTCATAACAAAAAGACTAAACTACTTAGGAATAAATTTAATCAAGGAAGTGAAAGACCTATACACCAAAAACTATATGACATTGTTGAAAGAAACTGAAGACATAAAGAAATGGAAAGATATTCCATGATCATGGATTGGAAGAATTAACCTAGCTAAAACGTCCATATTACCTAAAGCAATCTATAGATCCAATGCAATCCCAATCAGAATACCAAGGACATTTTTCACAGGAATAGAACACAGAATCCTAAAATGTGTATGAAATAACAAAAGACCATGAATAGCCAAAGCAATCCTAAGAAAAAAGAACAAAGCTGGAGGTATCACACTCCCCGATTTCAAAATATACTACAAAGCTAGTATAATAAAACAGCATGGTACTGGCACGAAAACAGACACACAGATCAAGGGAACAGAATTGAGAGTCCAGAAACAAACCCACACATCTACGGACAGCTAATTTTCAACAAAAGAGCCAAAAACATAGAAGAGAGAAAGGAAAATCTCTTCAATGAATAGTGTTGGGAAAACTGAATAGCTACATGCAAAAGAGTGAAAGTAGACCATTATCTTACACAGTACACAAAAATTAACTCAAAATGGATTAAAGACTTGAATGTAAGACCTGAAACCATAAAACTCTTAGAAGAAAACACAGGAAGTATGCTCTTTGACATTGGTCTTAGCAGTATCTTTTTGAATATGTCTCCTCAGGCAAGGGAAACAAAAGAGAAAATAAACAGATGGGACTATATTAAACCAAAAAGCCTCTGCACGGCAAAGGAAACCATCAACAAAACAAAAAGACAACCTACCAATTGGGAGAAGATATTTGCAAATTATAGTTCTGATACGGGGATAATATCCAAATATATAAAGAACTCATACAATTCAACAACAAAAAACAAGCAACCTGATCAAAAAACGGGAGAGGATATGAACAGACATTTTTCCAAAGAAGATATACAAATGTCCAACAGGCACATGAAAAGATGTTCAATATCACTATTAGGGAAATGCAAATCAAAACTACATTGAGATATCACCTCATGTCCCTCAGAATGGCTATTATTAAAAAGACAAGAAATAATAAGTGTTGGAGAGGATGTGGAGAAAAGGAAACCCTTGTACACTGCTGGTGGAAATGTAACTGGTGTAGCCACTATGGAAAACAGTATGGAGATTCCTTAAAACATTAAAAATAGAACTACCATATGATCCAGCTATTATACTTCTGGCTATCTATCCAAAGAACACGAAAACACTAATTCAAAAAAATATATGCACCCCTATGTTCACTGCAGCATTATTCACAACAGCCAAGACACAGAAACAACCTAAGTGTCCATCAACGGATGAATGGATAAAGAAGATGTGGTGTGTGTGTGTGTGTATCTACACACACACACACACACACACATATACACACACACATACACACATACAGTGCAATACTACTCAGCTATAAAAAAAAAGGAAATCTTGCCATTTGTGACAACATGGATGGACCTTGAGGGTATTATGCTAAGCAAAATAAGTCAGATGGAGAAAGACAATTACCATACGACTATACTCATATACAGAAGGTAAACAAACAAACACATAGATACAGAAGACAGATTGGTGGTTACCAGAGGGTAAGAAGGTGGAGGGAGGGCAAAAGGGGTAGAGGGGCACATGTGTATGGTGATGGATGGCAAATAGACTTTTGCTGGTGAACACGATGCAGTCTATACAGAAGTGGAAATATTATGATGTACACCTGAAATTTATATAATGTTATAAACCAATGTTACCTCAATAAAAAAAATAAAATAAATTTTTAAAAAGTATCAGAAAAATAATGGATTTTAGAAATCATCTATAATCCAACCCCATTGTTTCACTCATGGAAAAGACTCAGAAAAGTAAGCAGCTTGTTCATGTCCAGCCAATAGAGTTAGTTCCAATAAATGTACGGGATTAGCAGAAATACTATAAAACTCACAGTTTTATGAAGCCTTGAGGGCCTAGGATAAAGCTCAGTAAAAATGCCCTGTTGAATATGTAGGAACTTGCTGAGCAGAGCAGATTTCTAAGATACCAGCTAGCTCTAAAACTTTATGGTTGAGAAATTAATTGGCTACCTTGTCTTCCAGATTTTGAGACTTGCAGGTTGCTCCTTTGGGTCCCCTTCAGCCTCTGGGCCTAAAACCATTGGAGAGGCTGCCCAGCTGGTAGCTAAGCTTTTAGATCAGTTCCTCAGCTATTCCAAACCCCAGGCTCATAAACCTTTCCACTGGTATCCCCAGGAGAGAGCGGGATTAGAGATAAGACATTTACATATAAGAATCATTAATAGATATAAATGCACATAGGCCTACAAGCATACTAAGGGCCTAGTCCCTGAGTTTGTAACAGCCCACAGTGGCTTTCACAGATACTTATGATCTGAAAACCTAAAGTTTCTTTTTAACTTATCTGTCAAATACCAGGCTATTTTTTTCTCAGAACATCAAAAGGTTTTTTTTTCAACTGCATGCCTACCTCTATATTGAGGCAGAAAGTACCTTGAAATGAAAGTGTGTGTGGAAGGGTGCTTTTGTGGTCTACAGTGCATACTTACAGGGAAATTAAGGCATTAAATTTAGTCAAGAGCCTTTTACAGCTGTTTTGCTATTTTGCCAAAGCTCTTTTATGAAAGATTTGGGAATCGTTCTAAAATACCACGGTGGATTTGAAAAAAAAATCAACCCCAAGGACACTCTGCCTTCTCCAGCTTGAAGTGTAACTCTGAAAATTTTCATCTGGGAGGGGAAGCCTGTGAGTAACAGGAAGAGTAGCTCTGGAACATGATCCAGCTGTCCGTTTCATCATTCTCAGATCCAGGCAGAGACCCAGGGAACATGGTACCAATGCACATAGGCAGCCGTTTCATCCACAGTCCACTTGGTCCAGCTTGCATTTATCTGTAATCAAGTGATCACTTGAGTGATTCTGTCGACTCAAAATGTTATATATATATATATATATGTATCACACAATACATACTTTGTGTATATATATACAATTTACATATTGGATGTTAATTCTGTTCTATCTCTGCTGAAGCTTTATAGAAAAGTGCTTCAGATTCTTCAATTAGTTAATCCCTTCCTTGTAAGAAAGTTCCATACAGATCCATTCTGTGCTAAATTTCTCTCTCTTGGGCATAACAATTTAATGAATAATGACAGACAAGTTCAGATTTGCACCAGGGAAGAATAATGAGCAAACTGAAAATAAGGACTATTTCCTAGAAATTTTGTTTGTTAATAAGACCTCTTAGATATCTAAGACTATGTCCCCAGACACAAGTAAAAGGAGGTGGTAACTGTGTGTGTGTGTGTGTGTGTGTGTGTGTGTGTGTGTGTGTGTGTGTTTATGTGTAAGTTCCACATAATTCTCTCTCACATACTGAGGTGAAAGAATAGGGGTGAGGTTATTACTCTTCCCCAAATATTCAAATTCTTATACCCAAAAGCAAGTGATCAGCAGTCAAATATTTAAATAGGTAAGTAATCAACTAATTAATTAATCTGGTGCCAGTGAGTCTCCAATTGTTTACTAGGACGCTTTTCACAGTTCTTTTAGGAACCAGCCAGAGAAGTCCTGCTAAGATAGAAAAGAGCTTCACAACATGGTAGCAAGGTTAAACCCCTCTGCTTTATATATCTGTAGTTCAGCACTCAGAGATATGCACATGTACACTCACAGGAAACAGCTATCTTTGTTATTATTTTTCCTTTCACCACTGGTATCTTTTTTCTTCCTTTAAAACTGGCTTATGATCCTTTGACCAATATTATGCAAAGAGATCTGTAAGGCCTTTCAATTTCAAAGCATGCTAATAGACCAACAGTTCCCACTCAGGAATTAGCAATTGCCACAAAGCATTCCTTGAATTTAAATAAGGCGACAACGCATCATTGGGAGGCACAGGGCTCCAAATGCCTATGGATGCATTTCAAAGGTACAATCAACGGGAAATAGTTACAGCAGATACCTGTTATACAACCACTGGGCCAACGTGAATAAGGGAATAAAGTCACAGGTAGATGTCCTTACTCATAATCTTGCAGTTTTTCCCTTTCTTTTTTTTCCCCAAGATACAGAAGAACCCCGTTTCCAGAAATGATCCTACAGAAATTGAAAGTAATATCAGCTAACTGTCCATAAACCAAACTCGATATTAGCTTTGCCAATGGAGTGTGCTGGGGTTGGATTAGAATCAGGGTTTGAAATGAACTATTCTTAATTCATCTATGACCTTGAAGTCTCCACCAAGGTTTGCTTTTCTATACTAGATCTCAAATTTTGACTTTTAAAAGGAGTGCATGTAGCCAGCCCTGACAGCCTAGTGGTTAAAGTTCGGCGTGCTCACCGATTCGGTAGCCCGGGGTTCGTTTTCCAGTCGTGGAACCACGCCACCCATCTGTCAGTTGCCGTGCTAGGTCTCACATATCAAAACTAGAAGGACTTACAACTAGGATATACAACCATGCACTGGGGCTTTGGGGAGGAAAAAAAAGAAAAAAAAAAGGAGTGCACGGATATCTGCAAAGTGTTAAGGAACAGAGTATTATGCAAAAGTTTAAGTGACAGCTGCCAGTATTGTTACCTTTTAGGAGCTCTTACTACTACACATATGTTCCCAGGCCTGCTAGAACCAGAGGGAAAAGGATAAAATTCAGTTTTCCCTTTGCCACACTCCTTGGAACCAACTGGAACTCCTTGGAACCAAAATGCCAATTCCTAATTTGGCATTTTTATTCTCTGGGAGAAATTTTACTAAGATTGTTTTATAATTTTAAAGTACTTTCTTATTATGTCTTTTTAAAAGTCACTCTGAGAGTTTCATAAAAGCCACAAGAACTCATCCATCACCAAGAGATAAACAACACAAAATCAAGAAACACATCCGAAGAGGAAAAGCAGTAGGTAGCATTTACTTGTCTTGGTAGCATCCCTTTGGCCAGAGAATGAAACCAACAGCTCTGTGCAACATAAAGATGGAGCTTAATATATACCCACTTGTTAGGTGATCCAACTGTCTCAAATGCTAGAGAAGACCAGGCAATGCTGTGCAGGGATGTCTTCTCTAATGGTGGAAATAGTCCCCTCATCCTTTATTTCCAGTTTTGAGCCTCTCTCGGTGGTTCTTTCCTCCTTGGACTGCTTTCAAGCTACTCATATTCTCTCTTAGAGTTCACCTTGATAACAATATTTAGATTTGACCATTTTCTGAACATGGGCTCACACACAACTCAAATCCCTCAAAGATGGGCCCTTTGTGCTATTCACAATCATTGCAAGGTTTGGACTATCGTGAAAAGGGCCAAGCTATGAAGCCCTTAGTTGTCAAGTGCACAAGGACCAGCATACAATGATCCCACGTGGTGAGTGGGTACAGTTTCATGGTGGGTCCACTCTTTCATGACAGTGCGGTTGGAGTGTCTTCAATCCATCAATAACATTGGGGCAATAATGGGTTAATTTTCAGGGTGGGGAAGAGTTTTGTATAAAAATTCCAGGGACATTTTAAATAGCCATTATTGAGCTATCAAGATTTAGTTCCTATGTATGAAATGCATTCATTGTAAATAAAACATGGCATTTTTTCCTCTTTACAGTTTACTGAAAAGTCTAGCCAAGCATAAACTTTTTTTTTTATGACACCCTGCTTATTACAGAGATTTCTGCACATGACAGAGAACTGACTTCCTAGACAGGACTATGCTTTTTTTGTTGTTATATTATTGTACTGCTGTTGTTTTGTTTAGTTTCTTTCTTCTATAAAAGTAGAGTAAATTCAAAAAGAGAACCTTGGATATACATGAGCAGCCTAACAAAGCCACACTCATCATTTTACAGTTCATATATAGTCCCAAATAGAACTGAAAGCCCAAATTAGCAGTAAAATAACTCTTAAACAAAAGCATATGCTTTAGCCATAGAGCATGATGTGTGTATTTATGATCCTTTTTTACTTGGGTTTATTGCTTTGTTTTTTTAAATACTGGCCCCTGAAGTAAGTATCTCTCTCTCTCTTTTTTAAATGGCTGCCAATCTCAAATTAGAAACCAGCTTTATAACCTTGCAACCACTACATTTGTGTTGCACACCTGTTCAGGGTCATTTCAGCGTGGGCACTCAAACCATGCTTTGGTTTCAGGTTGAAACAATGCCCCACCTAAGCCATGACATGGCATCCTCATCATCTGGGCTTTGTCACATAAATTCTAGGAATTTAGACCTCTTTTCTGAAGACTTATTTTCTAAGCCTTTTGTGGATCATATACCTCTAAACACACTCAGCTACTCCTCCTGATAATGCTTTCTAGAGGGCTGATGTTGCCAAACCCCACAATCTTGAGAGATTCAGCCACATCTCCACCCCTGTTCTCTATACCTCTTCAATTGTCAATCTCTAAACTTGTTTCCTCCTTTGTCAGATACGGAGGTTCTACCCAATTGGATTATATTCTCTTATAGCTCTATATTTTATAACTTGATCCCTTATTATATCATAGGGGATTTGTTTTCCCTATTCCAATGATTTGGAAATGCATCAGCATGAAGAGCCACATTTGGGGCCCTAGCTGTGTACCAACATCCTTCTTAGATTGCATTAGTTTAAATCATCAACATAGGACCTACTTACATTTTGGTTACCTGGCCTCAGCCATCTGTGTCATCTACAAAGCAACCATGATCTTAGTAAATGAGATTTTGCTTCTATTTGGTCATCAGGCATTTTCACCAAACCACAGAGTTCTAGAGCTAAAGCCAAGCTAAGAGGACCATCTACTGCAATCTTCTTGATTCTCCAGATACAGAAACCTAAGTTCTTATTTAAGAGACTTGCTCAAAGTTGCATGGCTAGGGTGCATCTTATAGTTTCCTGACTGCTCCAGCAATCTTTCCTCGAATGCAATTTCACAATGAGGATATAAAAGGCATATTCATCAAATAAGTAGTTGTTACATGATGAGAAGAATGACAAATACATTAGATGATAGAAATGAGCTTTTAAAAGGCTGAGATGAGCTGACATGATGGAAATAAACTAAATAAAAGATAACTCATAGGGATTAATACATAGTCCTAGATACAGATTTAAAAAATAGATTTTAGGATGTTCACAGAAGCTTTATTCACAATAGCTCCAAACTGGAAACAACTGAAATGCCGATCAACAAGAGTATGGACAGACAAATTGTGGTATATTCATACAAATGGAATACTACTCAACAACAAAAAGGAATAAACTACTTAAATATGCAACAACAAATGAATCTCAAGAACATTATACAGCACAAAAGAAGCTAGGAACAAATTGTACGTAGCAGATGATTCCATTTATGTAAAATTCTAAAAAAGGCAAATCTAATCTACAGTAACAGAAAGCAATGAAGCAGTTGCCACAGCCCAGAGCTGACAGAGGGATTGGCTGTAAACTGACACAAGGGTACTTTGTGGGGTGATGGAAATATTCTATATATTGACTGGAGTGGTGGTTTCACAAGTGTACACGTTAGTCAAGTTTCATAGAATTTGATACTAAAAATGAGAATATTCCACTGAATGTAAATTAAAACCCAATAAAGTTGATTAAAAATACATTTTATATCTGTAAAGGATGGGGAAAGCTTGGTTAAATAGGTCCCATCTACTCTCCCATGAGAACCATGATCCCCATGTGAAAAAACATATTGAATTTTAAATGATTATAAGCTTACTATGGAGCAACAAAGTGACATAATTGCAAAACAGAAAAAAGAAAAAGAATGCAATCTTAGGTTGTCTTAATTGAACTAGATTTTTCAGATGAAGGGAAACTGTAATTTCATTATACTATGCATTAGTCAAAATGCACCTATAGTGTTGTGCTCCATTCTGAGCACCAAATTAATTTTTCCCTTATTACAAAAGAAAATATATTTTAATTGTAAAATGTGTTTAAAACACAAATACAAAGGAGAAATTAAAACTGTCCATTATATTTCCACCTCAAAATAACCACAAATCATATATTCGACATTTAGTATATATCCTCCCAATCTTTTTTTAAAAATGTGGATGTACATATGTATTACAAAAATGTAATAATAATGCTGTGTATGCCATTTCATAACCTGCCTTTTTTTATCTAAAAATATAATGTGATTTTCTTTTCATATTGTTAAATTTTCTTATCCATCATCATTTATAATACCTGTTGAGCACTCCACAGTATAACCAATCCCCGATTCTTGAACATTTATGGTTTTTCAAAGTTTTTTCATTATCAGCAACTTTGATATTAATACCCTTATAGCTACATTTCTATGCAGACCATGAAAAATTCATAAGGATAAATTCCTAGAAATGGAATCGCTAAAACAAAAAGTATGCACGTTCTTAAAGCTTTCAATAGGTACTGACAAATTGAGAACTGTATTTAAAAGAGACACCAACAAACTGGAAGATATCCAAAGGATAACAACCAAAATGTCTATACAACATGTCCTTGACACAGGCTGAAGGGACTGGGTATATTCGGCCTGGAGAAAAGAAAACATAGGAAGGAAAGATAAATTCCCTCCAAAAGGGAAAGGGTTTTTGTTTTCTTGCCTGCTTCTTTGTGTCTCATTTAAAGTTGATTCAACAATATACCAGGATACCTTGGGAAAGGGTGAGTTCCCATGTTTGTTATTAAGCTATTGCATTTTAGCTTCAAAACTGCCCTTCTGTGCTGTGCTTTGTGATGCTAGGGCTGAGAATCTGTAACCACATTTCTCCTTTGCCAGGCAGTTCCAAGGGGTTCCCTGTTAGCCTCTACCAACAGGGAGTGCTAGAGGAAAACTGGAGGAGAGAAGGCTGGTTCCTTCCATGTTCTGTTCTTGTCAGCATCACCCCAGGAGCAGTCCTTTATCTTGGCAGCAACAACTGATTCTAGTTTGTGGTTTTTCCAACACTCCCAGAAACCAGCCTCGTTAGCACAGAGTTTTCACGTTGGAGATCTGGTTCCCAGCTCCATGGGACCCTTCTCTGAGCTTCAAGTATTTTAATAATTCCAACCTCTTCCCTTTGTTCCCAACTCAAGGAGTGACAGCCGCTTCCTGAAATTCTTTCCTCCCCTTCTTTACCTTTTCATTTTTCCAATACACAGTTTGGAATTGTTAAGAATTATTTGGAATTATTAAGAACAATAACAATTCTTTATATTGAATTCTCTCTGTTAAAATGACTGATGTGATTCTGGTCTCTTCAGTGGACCCTGGCTGATACAGTTCCCCATCACTAGAGTTAGGTAAATTGAGAAGGAATTATCTCTGGTCTAGGATATTGTAAAGGAAATTCCTAGACTGAGAGAAGTTATACCAGATCAGTGGTCTTAAAATTATTCTTATCAATGCAACCCCGTTGCAAATATAATCTCCATATGTAAAACATATAAAAGTAGAAGGGCTTTGGCTAAAATGGGGGCATGGAGCATCCTGTCCCTACTTGACTGGCCCCCTTCACCAGCAGCTTCTACAGAGCACTGCTCACACCCACCCTGCCCCATCCTTCTGTGGAACTCTTGGGTTTAATAGAGCCCAGCCTGGCAATTGCTGATCTAGACAACTTGAGTTCCCTTCCAAATCTTATGATTCTCTAACTATGTAACTCTTTTTGCATGGCCCCAGGGCTCTCTTAGAAATCTATGTGATCCCAATGACAGCTCCAGTAGAACAGGAGACCTCTGCCACAGGGTGCCTAATATGCACCTAGCTGTCTCATCTACAGCCCCATCTTTTGGCCACAAAAGGAAGCCAAGAGATCCTTTTCAGCCAGGCTGGGCTAATGCAGTAGAGAAACCATTATTATGGTGCTGTCATTCCTGCTGTTAAGTTAAGGATAGGTCAGCATTTTTCATTATAATCCCTCTTCTTTCGAAAGTCAAGATGACTTAAAAAATCTGCTCCAACTTAAAGTTTGGCATGAAGGTTCTTGGCTCCAGGCTGTACTTTCTTTCAGTAAAGCTACTAAAAATGTGTTTAGCTACTTTAGAACTCAGAGAGGGCACTGAAAGTCCTGAATAAGAGAAATCTGTGCTTTGAAATGACCCCCTTTCCCCACTCCCAGAAAACTATTAGGCTTCCTTTTCTTAAAAAAAAAAAAAAAATTCTGGGCCATTTGCTGAAAATGTAGCCTTGCTTCTTTAGGAAACTGTTAAATTGAACCAAGTCTTTGTGATACTCAAACTCTTCAAATGTAAAACAGTTTAATGCAAACAAGGTATTTGATATTAAAGGTGGTTTTCCTGCACCTATGTTCCACTATAGTTTGGTTTCAGCTTTTATGTCTTTACCTTCTTTGATCCCCTGAAATAGTGACGGTCACATTGCTTTTGAAACAAATTCCAAACATTTAAATTTTGCATAGGTGACATTTATAACTTGAAAATACTTTTTTCTTTATATCTTTTCAACAACTGTCAACAAAGGTGGTAAGTGGTAGGTGTTAGAATTATTCCCTCTTGACAGAAGAAAAGATTGAAGCCCAGAGAGTTTGACTTGCTTAAAATCCTGGTCAAAGCCAGACTAGGAAAAAGATTGCCTGGATACTTGCCCTGTGCTTGCTCTGAAAGGTATGCTGCTTTCCTAAACTCCTACAGGATCTGTAAACCAAAGTGAAGAAAGCAAAACAGGAGGCCATCCAATCCGGAAACCTCTGCAAGCCTGGAGCAACTTGTTCTACTGATGGGATTTTCTTATCTGCCTCTCCAGGAAAGTTCCTCCAATCAGCAGAGGTCAGGGTAGTTTCGAAGTCCGCAGGCTGTTCCTCTGCCTTTGGGACACAGTTCCACTCACATCCAAGGAAATGCCTTTATCCTCAAGCATGTCCTCAGTGCTGGGAAGAGCATGGGCTATGGAGTCCAGAGAAACCTGGATTGAAATCCTAGCTCTCCCACTCAAAAGAAGGATCAGCCTCCATTTCCACCTTTGAAAGACAGAATAAAAAACAAACAAAAAACACTATCCCAAAAGGTTACTGTGATCATTTAAAGCAACCAATACACAAGAGAAATTCCACGAATCAAAGCTGCTGATAAACATAAACACTGTCCTCCAAAAAAACTAAAAAAGAAAGAAAAGAGAAGAAAAAAAGAAAAAGGTAGGTATTCAATATCTGTTGATAAAAGAGAGGACACTATGCATACTCTCCTCCTAAAAGATGAAAAATATGCACAATCATTTAAGAAGATTACAAACAAGGATCCATTTGAAAAATGCTGTTGTAAAAGGGTCCATGCAGGTATCTGCCTACTTGTAAGACCCAATGACTCTGAGTGAACTGGGCCACTATGAAACCTGGCCTTATGATTCAGCTGGAGACTGTGTGCTTGATTCCAAAACCATCCTTTCTTCCAACTCCAAGACACCTTACTTGTTAGTTTACACATTTATTTTTTCAGCCCTCTTGCATTCATAAGCATTTCTGGAGCATCTACCATATCTCAGGCATTGTACTAGCCACTAGGGATGCAAAAGTAAGTAAACCCAGGCTCAGACTAGGGTAGGCTGTGAGGCATTTGCCTCAGATACACAATTTAAAGGGGCTCCAAAAACTCAGTAGTCAAGATAAATAACATTTTGATGCAATATCTTCATTAATCAACATCAAAACAAAAAAATCCACAATGAACAAAATATCAAAATTTTAAATAAAGACAAGATCATGAACAGTGCTGTGCTGAGTTATAGTGGAGCTGAAGCAAAGGGAAAAATCAGTAATACCGGTCCTGTCTTGATGTAAATTTTGAAATTTTGTCCATTATGGATTTTTTTAAATTAATATTGATTACTTCAAATATTACATTAAAATATTATTTATCTTGATTAACGAGTTTTTGGCACCTCCTTAGATTTCTGACTCTCATCCTGGCCCTGAGTTAGATATATCTTATAGTTGGCTGAAATCTGAAACTGCATAGTCACCAATGGGAGAAGTCTAAAGGCGTTAAAGATATATTACAGGTATCAAGGCTGAGAAAGATAAATCAAGGGGGCAAATAGCACAAGGCTAGTCATTAGCAATACCTAAAACCAGGCCTTCTGTTGAATCTTCTTTATGCTACGTCATACAACCTTCATAGCCCTTCCACTTAAGAAAACAGCATTTGAGGTTTCCACGATGTTTGCCATCCACGGTCCCTTTACACACACAGTTCCACAGGACAACCAGATTTCCATAGGCAGGGTTTCCACTCCATAGGGCATGTTTCCAGACTTGCCTGGCTGGTTCTTGGTCACGATGGTAGAGTCTGCTCCAGGACTGAAGGGCCACCATGGATACCTTAGCTATTCTTGGGTTACACAATGAGCTTCATATTCAATGCAAGACAAGCACTCAAACTGTAACATACCACTGAGGATTACCATGCTATGTGGGAACATGACTGCCAGAGACAACTGGTACAAAAATGACCCACATGATTTCTTTTCAAAATATTCTTAAGCATCTAGTTCCTCTCTCCCGGTCTTCCCCATTTCTGTCCTTAGCACACTCAACACTTTCTCCTCTGTTGCACATACTTACCTCTGATGGCAGAGGCTGTCAGCTGTTTCATAAATTGAACTACATTTTCCAGCCTTCCTTGCCCCAACATTTGGCCATGTGCTTGAGTTCTAGCCAATGGGACGTGAAAAGAAGGAAGTTATCCATTTTCAGATCTCCCATGTGTAATCCTCTTTTCTCCTTTGCTCCTCATCTGGCTAAATGGAGAGAACACTGTAGACCTCCAAGATAATGGAGCCAAAGGTGGATAAAGTATGGGTCCCTAGATGCACATGTGGAAAGCTCCCAATTTGGTGGAAAAAACTTTGTTTGGAAATAAATAAAATAGGTTTGTTGTGTAAGCCACTGTGATTTGGAGGTCCGTTATAGCAACTAGCCTATCCTGACTAATACACTTCCCCCAATTAGACTACAAACTCCCCACTGGCAGGCTCTGCATCTGATGCATCTCTGTATTCTCAACAACGAGCTGCACACAGTAAGTGTGCAATACAATTCTACAGTAAATTAACCACCTCCGTTTCCCTCTCGAAGCTATTATAAACAAGCACCTCCATGACCATTACCAATAAAATGACTAATAATGAATTGCTCTCCACCTCGTTATACTCTCAAAACTTGAAAATGAAGGCAAAAAATTCCTAGAAACCCCTGTTAATTACGATCACTAAACAGATTGATTCATGCTTCTTAAATGCCACTTCATGTGCATAATCGGCTAATAATCTAAATATAAACAAATATCCAAAGACAGAGGATGGAGTCAGAATGGGAGCCCCAGACACACACTTGAGTTTTCCTCTGGCAAGATTTCTCATGCACTATGGTGTCTTAGAATATGTTTGTGCTCTGTGCACATCACAGTTGACATCTTGTCAAAACCAAGAGAAAGAATTGCATCCCCGAATAAGAGTGTCATGCAGGCAGCAATTTAAATGTGGCACTGCTTATCAGGACCGATTTACAAACATCTTACTCTATATAACCATGCGTGGTAGGAGAAAAACATACACATCCTTACCAAGATTCAGGCATAAAAACAAAATCTGTTACTCTTCTAATTCAAAAGAAGATAGAACAAAGGAAAAGGGGATAAAATGAGAAGCTGTATTTCTTCCTCTTGGAAATAAATTTTTAAAGAAATCTAAGTCCTAAACTTTTCATCTTCATTTGAGACGGGATGGGCAGGATATAAGCTAGTTTGCTCAAGTCTTGAGGGAGAAGAAAAACAACCTATCTTATGAGGTTATTAAGATAACACCTCAGCAAGCCGCAGGCATGCTACTCATTTATTACACAAAACCGAAATCTTCTGACAGTCCATAATTATGTGCTGAGAACTCTAATGAATAACTCTGCATCAGAAGGATTCACGAAACTTTGATCAGTGTCCCGAGAGGCAGCAGGTCAAAATGAACCTTGAAATCTGATTAACATCACCCATCCCCATATAGCATCTAAAAACACTGTTTTGTAGTTCTCCACGCTTCATTTGGATATTTTGAAAACATAATTTTGTCAAACATTCTAGAGCAATTATAAAAATATTAATATTCACTTTTGAAACAGACTTAAGATAGAGTTTATATAATTTCCCATATGTGCTTCTCTATACCTTTTTGTTCCTAGGCCCATGGTCATAAAAATGTCACATTTTAGGGTTCAATGATATACTATATTAAGTGAGTAACTGGCTATAACTTAGAACCTTGTCCTCTGCAAGTGACCAAGTTTTTAGAAGACCTGGGTTTGAAGTGGTGATATGTTTAAAATGAGTCATCCACACACCACTTTCTGTATTCCCCTTGGTTTTAAGACATATGAATCAGGGAACAGAAATCTGATTTAACTAAAGCTAAATCATCTAGAAAAGCAATAGAACCCATGCTTGCGGTTTCATAACTATTTGCTTCAAGTGAGGCGTGTGTGTGTGTGTGTGCAAAATGAAAACACAATTGCCTTGTGGTCCCTCTTAGTAAGATCAGAGAAGAAATGGCAAAAACACAAAACACATGCTACCACTCCCCATTACCCATTCAAGACAGACATCACTAATCAATACCCCACTCTTTCCAACTGAGCCTGGCAGTCTATAATTCGTACCACAGCCCGGTAGGTAGCTGCTACCAGACACGTGGAATTGAAATCCAGTTTCTAGCCCTGAATTCATCCTGTTATTAATGAATGTTTGAAATAAACGAGACAGAGTTTATGTTGTTCAACTCCCCCATTTACAGGTAAGAAACTGAGAAATGGAGATGTACATTGACTTTTCAAAGGTCACATAGCCAATCCATGGGGATTTTTTAATTGAAATCTTTAGATTTTTTTTTTTTCTGGGAAAGATTCACCTTGAGCTAACATCTGTTGCCAATCTTCCTCTCTTAGTTGTATATTCTAGTTGTAAGTCCTTCTAGTTCTTCTATGTGAGCTGCTGCCACAGCATGGCTACTGACAGACGAGTGGTGTGGGAACCAAACTCAGGCCGCTGAAGCAAAGTGCACCTAACTTTAACCACTAGGCCACCAGGGCTGGCTCTGGATTTTTTTAATATTCTTTCTTGGTATTATTTATACCACTGAAGTCATGCACAACAAAGTATAACAGTAAAAGGGTTCAAGAAAAACATTTCAGATATGTTCTATAAACCAAGCCAAACAAATAAACAGTCCAAAATCCACTGCAGAAAAGTGCAAGGAGAGCTATAAAAATCACTCTCTACCTTGAAATTTGTGCAATATGATCAGTAAAGCTTTCTATACGACCCTTGCCTCACATACCATTTGCTTACATCAACAATTTCTGATATCACTTGCTACTTCATGCTAGAATAAAAGGTGATATTTGTAGAAACTGTCCGTAGAGAAAGAAACCGCCCTTTTTTGATGATTCTGGCTTCATTGTCATTTACACCATGGTCCCATTTAATTTTCCACCTCTTTCCATGGGGTCAGATGGAGTCACTCGGGGCTCAGTTACCATTCAGAGTCTGAGGACAGGTTTCTAGGAACAAAACACAGTGACTTTTCCAGGTCCTGTTTAACAAAGCTCATTTTGTGTTTTTGGCCTAGTAGCATTAAAAAGACAGCAAGGAGTCCTCTGGGAAGAGAGAAAACGACTTATGAAGCCCTCAAAACCTCTGATCTATCCTCCTCTTCCTTCTCTCTCTCTCTCTCTTTCTGTCTCTCTCTCTCTCTCTCTCTCTCTCACACACACATACACACACACACACATTCTATTCCCAGACTTCCCTTAAACTGAGAGAGGCCATGAAATATCCTTTATCTTAGGCTTCTCTACATTTGAGGAACGCTTGGGAGAGAGGTATCTGCAAGAGAGGGGAAAATAATGGCCAACTGCAAATGCTATAAAGCCAAAAGCCTCCAACAGGTTCGCAGTCATGGTGAAGAAACAGCCACAGGGAAGGACTTCATACAAGGAGACAAGGAGGAGCAGCTGGGGAGGAGGTGGAAGTGGGTGACAGAGACATGGAGCCAGAAACAGAGCTGTGAGGAAGAAGGGGGAAAAAAGGCTGAGCAGCCGAAGGCTGGTGGTTAAAATAACTCGTGGTAACAGAGTGTTCTTTGTTACCACACACTGCTCTTTGTTATCACACATTACAGCAAGTTATAAACAACAGAAGCAAGCCATACACTAAAGCTGCGCTTCAAGCTCCAGGCTCTGGTGACCTAACCAGCTCCCTGGCTTCCCCCTCATGTAGACTGACTCTGTTTCCAGAACACCACGTCAGGACTGTGGCCATTAATCTGTATATCTCAATCCACACACAGGAACCTTCTATAACATTTGGCACTGTGCTCTTTTTCAAAGAAGCCTTTTGCAATTCACATTGACACAGGTCAAAAAGATTCAGGCAGGGTTGGTCCCATCCATGATGAAAAGTGACTATCAAGTTTTACAAACAAAGGGATGTGAAACTTTTTGAGGAAATTAAAAAAGCCCAGAGAAAACGATTTTATTTGAGTTTACACATAAAATTAGATAGTTGACAGAAACAACAAAACAGTTTGCCAGTAAAGGCAGTGGATAGACATATCCTAGGCTCAGTGCCAGGGATAGATGCTCTGTGGTGGCTCTGCAGAGTCTTCACCCTCTCCCTGTCTTGATTGCCATCTTTCTCTAGACAACCAAGTTTCTCTCCTCCAGCTCCCACATTTGGCCTCACATTTACCAACAATCCTGGCCAACATTCGCTGGGTAGATGGCAGGAGTAGAGATAGTACACCAGCCCTCCTTCTTTTCATGATACCCATTTTATAGGCAATCGTTCATAGTTCACCTCCTCTACCTTCAAGGCCCTCCACTATGACCTTTCTTTCCTTGCCAAATACGTCATATTCTCCCTCAGAAGTCAACACTGACTTTCTAACTGCCAAATCTCTCTCTCAATCTTCACTCTACTTGACTTCTCTGTAGCAGTGGTCAGACACTAAGGAAGACTTTCTCCTTGTTCAAACTCCCACCACTGTACTATTCTAGACTACGTCTCATTCTGCCTTTACAATCAATCTCTGCCTCTATCACTGATGGCTTTTTATCTGCCCACCGTTTAAATGTTGATGGCTTCTAGGGGTTCCTTTTTCTTCTCCTTTCTTACTCTGAATCCTGAGAATGCTTTGTTTCTCACTAAACTGTTGGCTCCTTCAGGACAAAGACTATGTCTAACTCATCCATGAATGTCCCTTAAGAGGTGCACAAATCCTGAGATAGGAGCATGCCTGTTGCATTCCTGTTATCATCAGAGCTGTCATTTCTCCTGTGATAACTCTCAGATCTCTTTTCTCTTCACTTCCACTGCCACTTCTCATTTCATCCTGTCCAGGTGATAGTCAGAGTCACATTCTTAACTGACTCCCACACTTACACTTCCTCCCCTGCCCATTCCATCCTTCAGAGGACCACCAAAATTATCCTTCTAAAAGACAAATATGCCTCATATCACTGCCATTCTTACACTCCTTCAACCACTTCCCTTCACCCTTACACAGGATGACATCCAAGCTTCACAGGATGAGAAATTCAAGGTCCCTGACAATTTGGCCTCAACCTCCAGATGTATCTACCACTGCATGTATTCTATACTTGAGCCTTATTGATATAATCAACATGTATTTTCAGTCTTCTATTTCTTTGAACATATGGTTCTTTCTATCTCAGTCTAGTGAAATCCTCATCCCCAGTCCCAGTTAAAGAATCACAACCTCTATGAAACCGTACCAGCCCCACCATAGGGCAATGAGTCATTCATTTCCTCCTCTGAGTTATCAGAACACTTACCCCATCTCTCTATCAAATCATAGAACATGTTATATTCCAAGTTATATATTTATGTGTATTATACTATGAGCTCTCAGAGATCAGAGTCCTACTCTTGGTATTCCCAATACCTAACACAGCACGTGGCACATCTGCAGAATGTTTATTACATTGGGTTGAATTTGATGATATTTTTAAAAGGATCTTCCAGAAATAAATCTTTAACAATTAATTAGACAGCAAATTGTGAAAAGTGGATGTCTCTAGAGTGAAAAGGTGACGAAATGTGTTAGGAGAGAGACTGACTTTCCACCATATATGCTTTTATAGAGTTTTAGGTTTTTTACCACACATGTGTACTATTTGTAACACAGTCTGAGCAGGCACTACAGTATCTGCCTGTCACTGTGCATAGTGGGGATTTGGGGCATCACGGAACAACTTCACTAACCAAAAAAATTCATGAACTTGGATACCTTTGTGTAGATCATTCTTTTTTTCCCTCAATTCCCACAAATCCATGTTGTTCTTCAGTTGTAGCATTCTTCACAGTCTAGCTGATAAAGGAATAATTTATAGTGTCCTCCATGCTGGATCGTGAGCCCCTTGAAGGCAGGGACCCTCTATTCCTTACCTCCATGGCCTCTACAGGCTCCTAGTATCATGCTCTGTGTATTCTTGGAAGTCAACTCGTAATTGTTTAATTGAATTGGACTGACTCTGAAAATACGGCAAAGTTTCAAAGGAAAAAAAAAAGCAATAATTATACTTGTTTGCAGCATGTTAAGTAGAGTCAAGGAAGAGAAAACCTAAAATATTGCTACGAGGTAATAGCAATAAATATTAGGTATACTATGGTTAGATTGAGTGCAGAGGTAGAACAGCTGTAAAAACGTAGCAACTGTTTTGTCATCTCTTATTAAAGTCATGGGTAAACATATATTATTCCTTCTCCACTTACGTTGGCAAAACATGCATTTTACTTTCAAGTGAGAGCCTTGGATATATTCATAGCCAAAACTGTACAGAACCACTACTGAGTGAAGATGAAAGAAAGTTTTGAGATGAAAGAGGAAAAGGAAAATAGATTCTGAAATGATACCTTTGTAAACAAAATAGGAAAAAAATCATCAATTTCCAGATAGATCTAAAGCCTAACTCCTCTGGTGAAAATACCCCAACTAAATCCTTTAGTGCCTGGGAAATGGTTTGAAAACCCCCTGCTATGAAGAAGAACAAACAGTACGAGATGTGGACTCTATCCTCATAGAGCTGAAGATACAGTTCTATTGACAACCACATTAAAAGTTAGAAAACAATAGGAGATTCAAGAAAAAAAGTATGAAAACATAGGATTCATATATGTGAGATAAATATTCATTGAGCACTTAATATAGAAATATGCATTATCCATATTTCTATGTGAGATGACAGCTCACAGTCTGAAGGTACCCCATCCCGTTACATAGCCCAAGCCTGACCATTTCCTCCATGAAGTCTTCACTTTTCTTCCTCTCTCCCTTTCTTCCTCCCTCCACCTCCACACACACATAACTGTTCTCTCTAACCCCTGAACATACTCAGAGATTTATCCATCCCTGCTTATCCCATTTACTCTTGTCCATTTTGTATTATGGTCAGTTACAGCCATGTAATCATCCTAATGAACTTTAGATCACTTGCAGATAGACTCCACATCTCATTCACCAATAAACTCTCAATGCATCTGCCACAATGGAACACAGCTGACTGGCTAGACAATCTTTGATCATGGCATGGTAGATCTGTATTTTCCCTCTACCTCCACACACCCTACAAGAATTCTACTTCTCAAAGGGATAAAAAATAAAAAAGATGGGAAAGGAAAAAGATGATAGAAGAAGAGAGGTTAGTACCATGTAGATAAATCCTTCTTATCAGGGCACTTGCAACAATTAATTTAATTTATTGACCTACCTCCTTTTGGGAGCAAGTATTAGATTTTATTTACCTTTGCAGTCCCATAGCCTAGCCTAATCCTTGGTGTAAAACATATGCTTGATGAATAATTATTTGGCAAATCAATTAATTAAAGAGGAGAGGAAGGTAAGAAAAATAAATGTTCTCACTTAATTAGTACCCACTGAAACGAGAGACGAATGAAGGTCAACAGAAGAGAAGTACAATTCTCCCTACTTTCCCCATCTTAAGTGTGTCCTAAAGTGACTCAATAAGGTGTCTGTCCTTTAAGCCAAATTTGAAAAAGCAGTATAAAAGTTCACAGAACAATTATCTTCTTATTTCTTAAAACTGGCTACTCTCAATTTTATATTGAACGCACTTCAATAAATATTTTTTGAGCACCAACAATACATAGAATGTGTTTCTGATGACAGGGAGGAAAGAGATAAATAATACCTTGCCCTTCCCTCAAGGATCTTACAATCCAATGTCATGTTCCTTGTAAATTTCAGTGCCTTTTACTATGATGCAAAAAAAAGATGAAATTTCATAATACCTATAAAGTCCTATGTTTTAAAACCATGGCCAAAATGGATATACTAATACTCCTTTTCAAAAAGCCCAAGTACTTCACAGCCAAATCCTACATGGCAGCCTGCCAGTCCAAAGGGCCTTACCCCAAAAGGCCTGTCTTCATTCCTCATAAAGAAAATGGAATAGAAAGCTCTTCAGACAGAGTTACCAATTACTTAATTTTGACAGAAACATCTATATCCATGTGTCTCTGTTAAAACAAAGCTGGTGGAAAGACTTTCCCCCACAACTTCCTTTAAACAAAATGCAAATGTTTGCTTTACTTTTATTTTTGTGGATTAGTCCCAAATATTTTGATCCGGGCTACTTTTTCATGTCTCCTAATAACCCAAATATTCATATCTGTCACAATTGCATTGTGGCAGTTGAAGCTCAGATTCTATGGGGATGCATCACTCCATTATATAAAGGGGAAAAGCATCACCCATAAAATAGCTCAGCTTAATCAATTTACCTCAAAAATGAAAATGCCTGAAAAATCTAATCTTAAATTGTAGATAATATTTACTCTTTTCCCTCCACAAAAGTTTTAAGAGAAAACAAATACATGTATATGTATGTTTGTATGAATATACAAATATACTTATATATACATAATATTAAAGGTAATACAGAACAGTTTATTTACATACATGGCTTTAAAAATTCAAGCAATATCTGAATAAGGGGGAAAGGAAAATAGATTACTACTTTAAAATTATTGCGGAATTACTGAGGAAGAGCACTGCCAAAATATAAAAGATATTAGAAACATAAAAAATTAAATTCTCAGGTGTCTTTAATAAGGTAGTGAAAAAGGAAAAATCTACACTTGCATGTGATCAAAACAAGGAGTATTTTTTTTTATTCAGACAAAGTGGAACCTCCCACCATGTGCCATGTTCTTGGTATAAGGAGTGTTACGTCCAAAAACTTTGCTCCTTGTTTGGTCCCTTCTGCCCTATGTCAGCAAGAGCTGTCCTGTTTGGGCTCCCAGGGACTTCGGGGTGTGTATTTCCCATGCCCATCTCATCTAGGTCAAAATGCTTGTCCCAGAAATATGTTAGGCAGAGCTGTGATACCGATGACCTGCATTGCCTGTTCCCTTCTACAGAAGCCAGTGCCTTCATCATCTTCTGGAAATCACTAGACTTCTCCTTAGTGCTAGCTTCCTGACTATAGCCCCCAACAGACCCAAAACTGTGGTCTTGGCTTAATCAATATTTGATGTGAGTTTAAGAAAACCCTTTGAATTCATTCATATTGATGATCTGAAACTGATTCACACTTGATGAAAACAAAATAAAACAAAGACTTGATTACAGCTCCTGTGTTGTGTCACAAGAGAATCTGTATTTTAATTTTCTTTGCAGCATAAAAAAAAGAAAATGAGGCGTCCCAGGCGGAATCAGATGAGAGAGATCTAAGGGTGGAAGGAAAAAAGAGAGCTTTCAAGTCCAGTGAACCCACATTGCTGTCCTGCCTGATGTACCCAGGCCACTTGGTCCAAGACATAGAATCCTGAGACTGGAGGCTCTCAGGGAGGTATTAGCCAAGGACACTGGAATCAGACAGGTTTAGGCTCAAACTATGGCTCGGCCACATGGTAGCCACTATGGCACCTGTGTTCCTCAGTTTCCTCATCTGCAAGGATACTAATAGCACCTCCCTCATAAGGCACATGAGGCAGTGGGCATGGCACCCGGCACACAACATGCCCTCTTACCGCTCGGCTGGTATTATCACTATTACTGCTATGGCTGGTGCTGCCACTATTACTACTGCCAGCATGCTAGAGTCACTGGATTGTACCAGATTCTCTGTGAAGAGAAGTTTCATGCACAGCACAGTGGTTACAACTGCAGGCTCTAGAGTCTGACTTCAAATCCCAGCTTGGCCATTTTCTGACTTAGATAAATTTCCTGAACAATTTATTTAACCTCTCTGTGCCCTAGTTTCAATATATAAAAAGAGGATGATAACATCCATCAAGTTATTGTGGGTAAAGTTAATATGTGTAAAATGTTTGCAAGAGTTGTACATAGTAAGTATTTTTTCTACTTATTCTTACAGTGTCTGAAATAAAAATAATAATTTTATTAATAATAATAAGCACACAGATCACTTACAATAAGGTAGGCACTTTGTTAAGCTACATAAACACACCCACATATGTACATATGTATATTTAATTACCCTCATTTACAGATCAGAAAACTGAGGCATGGGGTGTATAAGTAACATGTTGAGTGGCAGAGTCATGATGTAAACCCAGGCAGTCTGGCTCCAGAGTTCATGCTGTTAATCTCTTTGCTATGGTCCCTGAAAAAATGTTAAAACAACAAATGAATGTTTCTGCGGGAAAATTACTGAAAAGAGTCAATCACTTTGACCCTACTGTTTTCAAAGAGTGTGGACAGTTCTTGCAAAGTTCATAAGAAGGGAGGACAAAGGCATGTGGAGGGCAGAGGAGGGCCAACTCAGTGGTCCCTATGCAGGCCTGGCAGGGGCTTTCCAGCCAGTCAGAACATGAGACCCAAAAGGAACTCCTAGAAACACAAAAAGGAACTCAGGGATTTGGCTCTGAATCCAAAATCACTTAGTTTTTAGCACGGTTTAAACTGACATGGAACAAATGCTTATTATGGACTTGGCCTTCCCGAAAACTGGATATTGGTCTTGAGGAAGCTTAAAGGAGGCCAAGGCATCTTCAGCTTCCCTCCTAACCCAGCAGTGAGGTCGATTTGTACATCTACAACTTCTCTAGATTGCAGCGGTTGTACTGGACTCGTTATTGCTAAATATCTTCCATTTGAATTTTTAGGCCATTTGAGGTCAAAGATATACTCCTTGGTCACAACAGGACAAGTTGATGAGAAGGCCTTATCAATTCAATATCCCAAAGGCCTCATTTCATAAAATCCTACTCCAAAAAACTAGGAATTTTAGGTCAACCATGTGTTGAATCAATATTTTGCTACTGACTGATTCTTGCTAGTGATTCATTGCTTTTTTCACCCTCTTTGAATTCAGTTTCCTGCCAATGTCTCAATTTTGGGTCCTTCTAGATCACCTTTTCAGTGGATGCATCCCAATAAAAGACTTTAAGCAACATAAAATCTCAATTGAAAATACTAGATGATGGAGAGAAAGAGATAGAGAAGGAACATGGCAGGGAGGCTGAGGAACAAGGAAGAAAATCAAAACGGGTCACTGAATTCTTAAAAAGAAACTTTTTTCATCTACCAGATTAGCAAATATCAATGTGTTTGCTGATATACTGTGTCGGTGAGGTGTGGGAGAAATCGGCACTCTGATATACGGCTAGTGAGAGCGCAAATTGGTATAATCGCCTACAGAGGCAAAATCTGCCAACATCTATTCAATTTCAAATGTACATACCCTTTGTACAAGCCATTCCCTGGACATAAACCTTATAACTGGGTGCCATCTCATGCTACACCAAAAAGACATCCAAATTCTGAGTACTACTAAATTTCAGGAAGACTTATCAATGAAAAGGTTTCTTATTAATAACCACAAGATGCACAAATTATATGCAGTATAACTTAATTAACAAGTTATGTTATAACAAATATGATGTCCAAGTAGATAGAGATCATGTTTGTTCATATCCCTTTGGTGACTAGATCAGTAGATTTGTTTAGGTGGCTGCTATATTTTACAGGATGCAAGAGTAAATTTTACTGGATCCTGGGTCAATCTATACTGTAAGTGGAAAGGTCTGGGTTTGAGAAAGGGGGACATATGGGTTCTATTGTCTCCTCTTCCAACAATTCTGTCCTCTTGAATAAGACACTTCATTCCTCTGACTGCCCTCATCCGTGAATGACAAATGTGAACTAGCTACAAATCAGCTTCACTTTTAATGATCCACCTATACTGTAGCTAAACTGAGCTGAATCTCACTCAATCTGCCCACACAAAAGGAAAAAGGAACTAACACTTAAGAAGTGAGTTACTAGTAATTAGTTGGCACTGTAGTTCTCCATTACTTCTCTTAACACTGACAACAACTTCGTAAGGTAAGTATTGTTATTTTCCTTCTACAGGCTAGGAAATTGAAGGTCAGAAGAGTTAAGTAATTTTCTGGATTCCAGAGCCAGGAGGTGACCAGGAAGGAATCAAATTCAGCTGGATTTAACCCCAAATCTGAGTTCTTTGTTCTTTGCTGTATTTTCTCTATACCCAGTAACTCAGACTTAAAGGAAAAAAAAAATTTCTCCATCACGGATTTTTGTCATAACAGGAATATATCTGAATGCAAAAAAAAGAGAAATATATTTTTAAGGGAAAATAAGGAAAAAGAACAAAGATAACTTTGTTCACCAAAGGATTAAATACATAATTAAAAAAAAAAACTTCTCTGAATCACCAAAAGTGACTTAAAATCTATGTTTCTACATAGTGCTAAAATAACCAGACGATTTGTTGTTAATTGGCTCTATTTAGACTAAGGTAAATAAGGGGTATTTGGTTCTTTGTTTCCTACCAGTTGTGTTATAAAGACATAGACTGAATCACTCCTACACCTAGTCCAGGAACAGTTTCAACTGAAAGGTCATTTGTATTGTTAACTCATACCAGAGACAAAAGCAATACATTCATCTTATGAATAACTCCAGAACTCTAAATTCTCAATGGCCCTTTCTTTAATTCGGTGACCATTTATAATTTTTAAAAAGCAGGGTTGGAGGGTGAGGGGGTGGAGTCCTTACCTAACCATCTAGTGGCTGAAGGACTAAATTAAAAATTACAGTGGAGTATCCTTAATCTGAGGTTATTTGTAGTGGGGACTATTCCCTCCCTGAGTTTAGGAATTATCTGAAATGTGATCCAGTCTTCTAGATAAGGTTGGAGGGAGAGGGGAAGGGGGAGGCAGAGATGCGGTGGAGGGAAGAATTTATAAACTAATGGAGGAAAAGAAACAAAGTGTGGAATAAGCTAGAAAGAAGTCACTTCTCAATCCATGGGGAGTGTTCTGTTTGCAGAAATCTTTCTCCCAAGAGAGACCTACAGGTTTGGAGAGCAGCACACTTCTAATCTGTTGGGAAGGAACATTCTCTTTTAGAATTTCCTCCCATCCGAGGCCACATGGAACCAAGGCTGCCTCTACGACATATTAAGAGACAAAAGGAAAAGATTCTTCCAGGATTGAGAGTAATAAGGTATGAGTTTGTCTCTGCTTTAGTGAAGACCTGTAACACCAACAGAACATCTACCTTATAAGAATAGGGAGAAACATGGGCCTACGTGAAATCCTGGGCTTCAAGCCTCACTTGGAGCCAGAAGGTGGGCTCACCTGATGCTTCTGTCATTTTCTCTTAGAGGTCACCTGTGCACCCTTCAGTGAGAAGGCAGATGGAAGGAGGCAGAATCTCCTATGACCACCTCCACTAGCTTCCTCCCTACTCGGACTTTTGACTGAAGACATCAGAAATTAGTAGGTACTTCAATGCAAGATATCAGAGACTCTAACAGCATCACATACTGATCAAAATATTTTGCCAGGATAAAACAGTTTAGAATAAATACAACCATGGGTGTGTGCTGTGCTGTTGTGACAGAATGTGACTCACTTTGCTCAATGTCAGTAATATCTCTTCATTATATCCTGACTAGGATCAACACAGGGAGTTTAATGGGATCATGTCGCAAGAACCCAGTGGTGCTGGGCTTGCATCATCCCCAAAAGCAGCAGGAAGGCCCACTACCCAGTAAAGGCAAAAAACAAACTAAAAACAACAAAAAACACCAGAATTCTGAAATGTTAAGTTTCCATTTACTTGTAGGTCAATTCTGGGCTCTATTCTGTTCCATTGGTCTATTCGGCTGTTCACTATGTTATTCTCACGGCTTTAGGTATGTCAGAAATAGGTCATAACTTTTTAAAATCAGGCTTTCAGTATCACTCTGACAGGCCCACAGATTCTTCTACACAGCAGGACACTAAATGATTAAAAAAGGAAGAGCTGGTGCAGTTGAGAGATATGAAAATAAAAACAAATTTCTGTGTCTCAGAATTTGATTGCTCACTGAAGTTAAGGAAGGACCCACTTTCAAGACTTCGTAACACTTTCTTACTTAAACGCTAACTCCCTCTTGCAATTCTGAGTAATGACTGCGTTTAAAAAATCTTGCAGCAACACACAGAGCCATGTCATTCACTGACCTTGGAATATTCCTAATGAGATGTCCCTCTGTGATACAAGAATTACTAATGGGGGATGGGAATAATGAATGGGGGGAGTGGGAGATGAATGATATAGAAGGGACACGGTTAACATTTTCCATGAGCAAGATCGATATGCCGTGTAACGGAAACATAATAAATTGCTTCATCAACTAACCCACACCCCTGAAGAAAGCAACTCATAGGTTTGGCAGCAGAATCCAGTAAACAAATTACCCTGAGAGATTAATTGGATGTGAACTAAGGCCTCTGCAGCATTTCTTTCTTCCAACTATACATAGTACCACTGTGCCTTAAAACTATCAAGATAGCTCTACACTTAATCTAATTTCTAATTTATTGAAATATTCTGTCCTATCCTCTGCTATAACATCATACTTCTTCACCTTTTTACTGTCTCTTTACAGTAAAAAACCACGATCAGAGTTGAGACATAAAATTCCAAGGATCTTGATTCAAGTATAGAGACTCATGATTTAATTTCCCTAGAAGCTACTCATTCGTTTCTCCAAGTTAGCTCTCATACGCTGCTGAAAGACATTAAACAAATCTGCATACAGAGCTCAAGGTGAGGGATGCCTGTGTTCAGGACAGAGTGTGATAATCACAAAATTTCCACAAGCTGGGCTTCAGAAAACATGCACTACAAGTATGTTTGGAGCCCTGATGCATGGCAGACCAGAAGGTGCAACTAAGAGACATCTGGTCCACTCTGCTCTGGCCCACAGGCTGAGAGAGTGTGCACGTGAGGCTTTACTGATTAACATCTTGGAAACCTAAGAAGGACGATTTATTCAGTGCCTCCTCACTTTAGGTTGTGCCCTCATCATCTCTCAACTGGACCAGTATAAAACCCTCCCTCCTGGTCTGTAGTCTTGCTCCCACCATACTTCCGAAATCCACTCTCCACACTGCAGCGAAAGTAAGCATTTAAAACACAGGTTTAGGGGGCCAGCCCTGTGGCATAGCAGTTAAGAGCGCAGGCTCCACTGCTGGCAGCCCGGGTTAGGATCCCGGGCGTGCACCGAGGCACCGCTTGTCAGGCCATGCTATGGCGGCATCCCATATAAAGTGGAGGAAGATGGGCACAGATCTTAGCCCAGGGCCAGTCTTCCTCAGCAAAAAGAGAAGGATTGGCATGGATGTTAGCTCAGGGCTGATCTTCCTCCCCAAAAAAAGAAAAAAAAACCCCAACACAGGTTTAATCATTTCCTTCTCCTCTTAATATAGTCCAGTGGCTCCCCACTGCCTTCAAGATAAAGTCCAGTATCCCACTGCATGGCTTACTACAGTTATGACAGCAGGAAGGAAAAGTAGCAGCGGAAGTGGAACCTGCAACAGTGTGTGGAAGGCTGGCATGGAGGGAAGTCATATTAGGTTCCCAGGGCTGCTCTAACAAAATACCACAAACTGGGTGGCTCAAAATTACAGAAATTTATTGTCTTACACTTCTGGAGGCTAGAAATCCAAACTCAGGGTGTCGGCAGTGTTGGTTCCTTCTGAGGGCTGTGAGGGAGGATCAGTTCTGTGCTCTCTCCTAGCTTCTGGTGGTTTGCTGGCAATCTTTTGCTTGTAGATGCATCATTCCAATCTCGGCCTTCCTCTTCAAATGACATTCTCTGTGTCTCTGTCTCTTCACAGCTTCCTACTTTTGTGCATGTCTGTCTTTGTGTCCAACTTTTCCCTTTTTATGAGGGCACCAGTAGTACTGGATTAGGGCCCACTATAATGACTTTATTTTACCTTGATTACCTCTATAAAGACCCTGTTTCGAAAGAAGGTCACATTCTGAGTACTGGGCGGGTGACATCAACACATCTTTTTGGGGAGATACAGTTCAACCTATAACAAAGTCCTGCTGCAAGATGAGGTTTGCCTCTCTAAGGCCCTTCCAAACATAATTTCTATTGGTTCTGTTGTGCAGGACACAATAAGTTACATATTAAGTATGAACAGAAATATGTGACTTTGTGTTTTAAAAAGGTTGTTTACATTTTATTTATATCTCACCTCATTCCACAAAGAATTTAAATTGCTTAAAATTTGTTTTCACCTTCAAAATCTTTAAATTATACTGGGAGAAAATGATAAGATTTACAACATAATATAAAGAAGATTCTGTCGTGTAATTGATTAACTTGGGCAACTCTCTCATACAACTTCTCTGAGTCTCAGTTTCCCACCCTATAAAATGGAAACAATAAGACTGCCCATTCTGCCTTCCATACTGGATTTTGCAACAATAAAATGACATGTACTACAGAAGAATGCTTTGAAAACGTGTAAAATGGTATAAAAAGGAAAAGTCGTGGTATTCTGACTCTTACTTAGTTTTCTATTATATATTGGTAATAGAGTTCTTACAGCAGACATCAGAACAAGTGGGGCAGTATAAGAGTACAAGGTTTACACTGGCAGGTCATTTTCCTTCTATCTGAATCGGTTTTGCTCTCTGCCAGGGCTGCCCTGTTAAAACACACACTATCCTAGTCACTAAACTTATCTTCTTACATGCATTTTGGTCCCACAAAATTGATCACTCATGAAAAGAAGACTATAACTTCTGGAAAACATGAGACAGTATACTAGTATATTTTTTTTAAAAGGAGGTGTACAATAAAATAGGATAAAAGACACCTGGCTAATTAGGAAAAACAAATGATAAAAAAAATACAACTCACTTCCAATGCTCCTTAATAATATGATTCAGAGATATGTAGTTTTGTATTAAGTAAAAATGTGCTTTTTCTAGAATAACCAAATTCAAAAGGACAAATGATATTATCTTAAACAAGATGAAATGATTCTGTGTCAGATACCAGGGTCTTTTTTAAATCAAAAGAATAAAACCAGTGGTGCCTTTTTCTTTTAATTTAGCAGGACTCGGGTGGCTATTTTCACAAGTAGTAGTGTGGAGTTATATGATGTTTTAAGTGATATAATAGTGAGTGGGGGGACTGATTCTTGTAAAGTTTCCAGGCGTAGAGAGCCATTTTACTCATCCACACTATCACTATACAATTTTAACTAACATTGGGGTAGAAAGTGTCCAATGGATGGAATTCTATATGGTCTATGTGCATGGTGCCTCTCCAGGGACCCTCTGCATGTACAACACCAGGGGGCATGCAAATGAATGGTGCCCCCAGTTGTGCAAATGTAGCAGTCCTAGTGAGACAGAGGAAGGAACTGGGATTGGGGCCATGAAAAATAGCAGAGTATGGAATGGAGTAAACATAACTCACCATAACTTCATGGAAGGCTGCGGTGATATGGAAAAAACCTCTGGTCTAATAGACCAATAAACCCGGGTCCTGGTTCATAATCCAGTATTTACTGGCTGTATAACCTTAGATAAAGTCACATTAGCTGTTCCCTCATTTTAAAATGGAAATGAAAACTGCAACCACCTTTTCTACCTCAGAAGATTATTGTGAGAATCCAATGAGATTATGCATGGGACGTTGCTTTGTAAACTTGACAATGTCATTATCTTGGGTAGAGTTCAGCTTCCCTATAATCTGTCTTAAACCATGAAAACTCTTTGTCTCTCAGAGCCCAAAAGTAAATGTCCAAATATAGGTGTTCCTACTTAATTTTCTTCTGTCATGAGCATAGTGGGCTTTTTATTATTCTTTATAAACCATTCACTTTCATTTGTCAATGCCTATTATTAGTGCCACTACTCATTCTGTATAAAATACCTCCAAACCCAGTCCTGACTCAAAAAGTCTCCTGGGTGGAACAGGTTGGCTAAACAATCAGTATCTTATATTTTGGAAATTATTCTTACAGGATAATAATGTAACTACTAATAATTACACCTACTATTTTCCAATGAAGATCTAGAAAGCTGTTTGTTTTTAAATTGCTTCTAATTAGCTGATTTCAAAAAAAAGTTTAATCTTATAAGCACTGCTGGCTTGACACAGTTGTAGATCTCAAGCTTCTTTTGGCTTTTCTTATCAAAGTTGGGTCACAATGAAAAGAGAACTTCCCTAATGAGTCGTTATATCTAGTGCCATCTTGGGCACCAAAAGTGGACACTTTCAATGACTTATTCCATCAATGTAAGAGTGAAATGAGCTTCACTTATAAAATCAAGAGGCAGAGCATCCAAGGACAGATACAGTGAAACAACAAATTTGGAACTCTAAATTTCTGTATATTTTTAGTACATTATGGTTTCACTATGAATACTGAAATTGGTGAGAAGGTGAACATTGATAAGGATTATTCTCGTGTAAGGCTAATATTCTTGCTTAGAAGATCACACTATTTCTGCCCTAGATACTTTCCCAACAGAAGAGGATAAATTCTAGATACAACTATTCTCCCAGTACAGGGAACCAACTCTCCATTTATATCAGTGTTTTTTGTTGTTGCTGTTGATGAAGGTTCGCCCCGAACTAACATCTGTGTCAATCGTCCTCTATCTGTATGGGGGTCCCCAACACAGCATGGCCAACGATAAGTGGTGTCCATGCCCAAGAACCAAACTCAGATTGCCGAAGCTCACACTAGGCTGCACTTAACCACTAGGCCACAGAGCCGGCCTCTATATCAGTATTTTTATAAGAAAAGGAAATCCCAATATTAACTAGGTACTTGGAACAATTTACATCCTTTTCTACTACAATCTTGGACACATAAAGGATTATTTCTCCATCAACCAGTCATCAGAAGTTTCAGACGTGATGGCCAGGGTCCTTGGTAAGGCCAGGGAAGAGGGAGAGGCTCTCACAGGCTCTCACTTGGCAATACCAAATGAAGATATTTTTGTATTTTTTTTTAAGCCAAGTATTTGTGTTTCAGACACTGGCTGTAACCTCAAAACAACTGCCTTGCCTCCGCATGAATAAGGCAGAGAAATTCAGGTTTCCCTAACTCAGTGGTTCTCAACTAGGGGCAATTTTGGCCCCCAGGAGACATACAGCAATGTCTGGAGACATTTCTGTCACTACTGGGGGTGGCGGGGGTGCTGGAGGTATCTAGTGGACATGGATGCAGCTAAACATCTTGCAGTGCCCAAGAGAGCCCTCATGAACAAAGAATTATCCATTCCAAAATGTCAATAGTGCAAGGTTGTGAAGCCCTGCCCTAACAAGTAGGTCAGTACACCTTGCTAGAGAATATACGACAGCCCCCAAAATAGATATCAACTCCATAAGATATAAATAAATGTCACGGCTTTTAAGCACTGAATATGCTTTCTTTTACAGTCACTGGATGGAAACACAGACACACAGACACACACACACATATCTTTTCAACCTTTACAACCTCCATTTTCTCTTTGCAGTCATCCTCAATAGCTTTGCATAGAAAGAAAAAACGAAGGGAATGGGTAGGTGCAAGAAAGATGGGAGGAGATGGGAGGCAACAGAAGGGAAAAATAAATGTAAAGAGAAAAAAAAATCCCTATCTCTCCTCTGGATGTACACGTGACATAACACTTCAGTTAAACAAAAGAGGCATTCCGCGGAAGCCGACAAAGTTTTATTGTCATAGACATGAACATCATAAAATTTTCCAAAAGCTAAAACGTAAGGTTTTGTTCCCTAGCTATCATAATCCACAGTAAACAAACCCAATACAGGATACACAAAAAGTTTTTCATTAAGCTGTTTCTATAATAAGAAGAATTATAATTGCATGATCTTAAAATTAAAATTATTTCCACAGACTCATTGGGCTTCAACGGCCAAGAACAGACTCTCTGAGCCTTTCATGCAACTTACACATGTAGAAAGTGAACCTGAGTACAACCCCTGAGAGCCTCCAGCCAGTAGCCATTTCATATTGCTCCTTATCAACACTACAGAGAGATTCTCAGAGCAGGCTCTCTAAGTAGAAGTAAGCCAGGCAATTGAGAAGATGCATTCTGGAACACAAGATACTATCAAATTCAGTGAGAAATTAATTTATTAAAAGACAAAATCTCAGAATCTCACTGTTAGAAAGGTAGGAAAAAACTACCCACTGCTTTCTGAATCTCCTCAACACACACTGACCAAGAAGTCACACAGTCTGTTCCTGGACTCCTTGCCACCTCAGTGTCACCCCAATGGTTGAACTGACTTAATACTATTTCTCGGAGTGTCTGCTTATACATTATTAAGTTCTGTGTGAACTAACATATACAGATTCTGTCAATAACACCCTCCCTCCAATTCTAAGAGCATAAGATCATGATGGTAGAAACCTATTTATTCTCTTGGAGCACGGCCTCCTTTGTTTTCTGTCTGCCTGTCTCCTGGTCAGGAGACATAAACACAGGTGTTTCAATGACAGGCCAACTTGAACAACCTCTTCAACTCTATCTTTTTCTCTTCAATGGTCCCTTGAAATTCTCCTAGATACATGGGAGATGGATTCAGAGCAACACAACAAAGTAGGGCAAAAGAGATACAGGTGTTTGTAGCTCCTACTCATCTCTACTACTACTCGTTTCTCCCCTCACTCACTCCTCATGAAATCCAGGAGTACAGACATCAATTTTTCATGACTCTACTTCTCATTTTGCTTTAAATCAGGTCAGCCAATCTCATAATCTTAAATATTATCTATACACAGGTGACCTCAAAATTATATCAGTCTAGACTTCTCTGATCTCCAGACTCACCATTTGGGACTCACCACAGGCTCCTTAAACTTAACAAATACAAAACCAAACTCTCTGCTTCCTGCTGAAACCTCCCACAACCACCCCCATCTCAGTTAAAGGTAAATCCCATCCCTCCAGACGTGCAAGCCAAACCTTGGAGTCACCCTGACACTTCTGCCTCCCACACCCCATATGCAATCTATTGAGAAATCCTGCCTGGTCTGGCTCTGTTTATATAGCCAGAATCCAACTGTTTATCCCAACTTCCACCACTGGACATAAGCAGGTAGACTAGAGAGAAGGCTATTGCAATGATCCATTCATGGTGGTTTGGTCTTACTGCTTCTGCTCCTTGTCCCCCTTAAATATACTCTCCATACAGCACTCAGTGATTATATTAAAACAAATTAGACCCTATCATTCCTCTACTCAGAACATCCTTTCAATGGCCTACAAGGCCTAAACAATCTAGCCCCCATTTTTTCCCTGACCTCCTCTTCTTTTTCCTCCTTGTTCACTCCTCTCCAGCCACCGTGGACTCCTTGATGTTTCTAGAACATACCAGGCCAACCAACTCCTGCCTTAGGCCTCTGTATTTGCTGTTCTCTCTGCCATTAACTTTGTCCCCCCAGAGAGCTGTATGATTTACTATCTGCCTCTAGAGTGTAAGCTCCAAGAGGACAGGGAATTTTGAGACTGATCTGTTCACTGCTGTATTGCCAGGGCCTAGAAGAGTGAATGGCATTAAACAGTTGCTCAATAAATAGTTGAATGAGTGAAAGAGAGATAGTTTTCAGAGACATTTCTTTTTGTTTTGCAATCTGAGGATCACTTTTAGAGATCACAGGTAGCACACTTATAATTAGATGAACAATTCTGCATTAAAATGTAAATATAAAACAAATATTTAAATATCTAAAAGATTTTTAAGTGAAACAATAAGTTGAAATTGTTATAATTTGAAATCGTTGTTGAATAATTTGATTACACAAATAATCTTATAATTTTTTCCATATTAAGACAGTTTTCTTTTATATCTTATTCTCTTTTGAATTTTATGTAATATCTATCTGAGTGAAAAGGACAGATGAAACAAAATTAAGTGATTTAGAGATGGTCAGTATAATGTTTTTTAGAAATGCATGAATTCTGTATTTAGGAATTTTAAATTATCCCCCATTGCAGACACCTTCAATTAAGCCTATTCTAATCTCGGCTAAGTGAGAATTCAACTTCAAAATTTCACTCCCAGGCACAGCTGTTTGACAAGTGCAGCAGGAGCCTGTCAAGACACTTGGCAGCATCATTCCTTCAGAACACAATGGACTTTTTTTTTTTTTTTTTTTGCCAGCCCCTATTACTCACTGATGGTAATTAGCAAGCCAATCTTTGGAGGAAATGTATAATCAGGCAACTAAAAATTCCTTTTATGAAACTCCTCCTTGAAAATAAATCATTGACACTGCAAATGGTCAATACATACTCTTAATTTTGAATTAAATTGCCCATTGATTTACCAAGATCTATGTTCCTGACCCCGTGGTCTAGTGAAATTCATTTTTTTCTGAAGTTCTGAAATCAAGAAAAGTGACAGTAACACAGTTGTTGATTTTGATTTACCACCTCAAAGGAGTAAGCCATTAGAATGATTTCTCCATTATTTGCTCAGATTATACAGCTCCTTCCTTGACTGGTTCCAACATAAAGGCCCCATTCCACAAGCATAGCACAAAACCAGGGTTATAATCAAAAGATGTCCTTCCCGGGGCACACATGGAGCAGAATCAGGCTGATCCAGACAGCCTAAGCTGCTGGAGTCCTCACAAACGGTGGGTCAATGCACTGGGCTGTTGGGGGAAATACTTATTACAAGGACAACCAGAGATACAATAAACTCAGTCCTTGCCTCAAGAATCTGAATACTCCCCACCTCAATTTATGATGCAGCTTGGGCTTTCAGGAAAAAACAGAGCCTGTATCATTGTCACACCTTTATAACAACTTGTATTCCAGCACACGTCCCACCAAAACCTTCAACAAGTTTTGACAAGTGCAGCTGAATCACCTGAGATGGGCCAAAGGGTCAGGGCCCTGAAACTTTGTCAGCCTGATTACCCAAAGCCACTGGAAAGCACTCCATGTGTTTCAAAGAACAGGTAGACTTTCCACTATACAAAAGCAGCTTTGTTTCTGTATATGTGACGCCTCTTAATTAGAATCAATGATTTTTTTTATTGTCGTTCCTGATAAGCTTGTTTACCTAGCTTCATTTTCCTAAAACACTTTAAACGTTTCTAGGAAGGGTGAATGTCGGCAGAACACTGAGACAGGCCTTGAACCGGGGCTGCGGTACTGCATGATGTTTACAATTTGTCATCCTTGGGGGTAATTTTGCAAGCTTAAACACACTAAAGGACATATTATAAAGAGCCAGGCAATCTCATTTTGTTTGACTATATTTATGGAAATGGACCAAAAGTGTCCATAGAGGCACATTGTCATTTTTTCCTTGAGTGTGTGCCAGTTCATGACCAAAAGCAAGCATTGAGAGAAGAGAAGAGCATTTATGACCACTCTGTGTGTATCAAATAAGCTACTTTATGAACAGATGGGGAATATTGTGTTTCAGGGTCTTTGTAAAATAGCCCTTCACACCAAATTTCTGCTCACAATGGTGGATCTCTCCGTGATTCACTTGTGACCTTGCCCTTGATAATGAGCAGATCTCCCTCAGGGATGAGTGCCTGTGGGACATGAAGACATTGCACATCCTCATGACTTAGAAAGATGATGAGCAGTGGGGAATTATGCACCAAGAACATGTAATTTGGACAAGGTGGGAAAAACTGAGTAATTCACTTGAGATAACAAGAGTTTTCCCAGCAGTGGTGACTATATGGCAATGGAATCCTTGGAGAGTAAATAAGAAAAAAATGGTTGGGCTGGGAAAGATTTAGTAAGTTGAAAAGCAGTTATAGGAGCCAGTACTGATAAGAAAAAAGAAACAGTCTTTAACAAAACCAGTTTGATGAGACAGGGTCGCCACTCATGGAAAGCTCAAAGACCAAGACTGAAACATTTCTTCTTTTCAAGGGGATACAGAGATCCAGGATAAGTCAAGGGTGAAGCAGGAGGGGCACTTCTAGTTCCCTGCAGCAGACACAATATTCTGTGTTTAATCACCTCCTGCACACACAAGAAGACCATGCTTCCCAGCCTCCTTTGCAATTAGCTGGGGTCATGTAATTGAGTTCTGGTCAATGGGATGCAGGAAAAAGTGAAGTGTATCACTCCTAGAGGCAGCTCCTAAAATCTTTTGCACAATCCTCAACATCCTGTTTTTCACCCTAGACTCAGATTGCAGAGCCACTAAAATTGAAGGATCCTGCCTGATGGTACGATTACAAGGAGCAAGTTGTATTCGAACATGAATAAGAAATAAACCTTCACCATACCAAGCCACTGAGATTTGTGGCTGTCTGTTACAGAAGTTAGGTTATCTCGGTATACTCCAAAAAGGCTTCCTTGTTATCATTCGCCTTTTCAAATATCACGTTATTGCCTAAGAGTATCTCTCATCTCATTCTTAAGCAGAGTGATTTAAGAGACCTTTAAGAGCAATAGAAAAAATTAATTTGCTTTCAGATCAGTAGAAGACAGGTTACCTAAGGAAATAAATGGCTAGCATGATTTTCTGAGGTGTTGGAGGGAACAAACTGTCCTTTTCTCTATGTTAACAAAAAATATTTTATTTATTTTTAACTTTTTACTATGGAAAATTTCAAATCTCAACACAAGTAGAAACAGTAAAATAATGAACCTCCATGTGTCCACCATATCCATTGGCTACATGCAGTATGTGTGCATACTTGGAGTTAGGTGATAGATACATATATATCCACATACACATAGATAGATACATAGATAGATAGATAGATAGATAGATAGATAGATAGATAGATAGATAGATATGTATGTATATATATTTTGAGTGTACTATATATTAATCTAATCATTGAGCTAGATGTTGTGGGTAGGACTCAAAGGTGAATAATGATCTTTGTGTATATAGCAGGAAGAACAGAGTATGACTCTCAAATTCCACAAATTACCTTGCTCTGAGGGCTATCATGAGGATTAAAGCAATCTAGTAGCTTAGAATTTGTAACATGGTTATTTTCTTTCCCTTCCCATTTCCCTGAAGGAGTTTCCAGTCTAAGGGAGAGGTTTAATACTTCCTTCCTAGTCGAAACAGAGTTACCTCTGGGAGGGCTAGTACACTGAATCTTTTCTCAGCCATTCACTGTTTATATGTATGAATTTTATCTTTGCTGAAGTTCTTTCCCAAAAGCAAGCATTGAATAAGTGGAGAGAAAAATAGGAGCAAAGTGAGGAACCCTGAGGCAGCATGGAAATTATGAGGAAAGAAGACAGTAGAAGTTCCCCCAATGCAATGGAAGACAAATTTCCACTTCAGAATGTTGTGTAAGGTGGGGTTCCCCATTTTCCCTTCATTACAACTGCTCCCCCACCCTCAAATCCATTCTCTTGACTAACAAAGCACCCTTTGATGTTTTCACACTAGAAATTATCACTGGGGGGGAAGCGAGCAGCAGAAGAAAAAGAGTTTAACAGTACAGTAGTCCCCCCTTATCCATGGGGGATACATTCCAAGACCCCCAGTGGATGCCTGAAACTGTGGATAGTACAGACCCTATATATACCATGTTTTTTGCTATACATACATATTTGGGGTGCGACAGCAAAACTAGCATGAATTTCTTTTTCCTTCTTCTCAATTTCATGAACAGAAGATTCATTTTTTTTTTTTAACATTTATTTTTTTTATTTTTTTTTTGGTGAGGAAGATCAGCCCTGAGCTAACATCCATGCTAATCCTCCTCTTTTTGCCAAGGAAGACTGGCTCTGAGCTAACATCTCTTGCCAATCCTCCTCCTTTTTCTTCCCCAAAGCCCCGGTAGATAGCTGTATGTCATAGTTGCACAGCCTTCTAGTTGCTGTATGTGGGACCCGCCTCAGCATGGCCGGAGAAGCTGTGTGTCGGTGCGCGCCCGGGATCCGAACCCAGGCCGCCAGTAGCGGAGTGCACGCACTTAACGGCTAAGCCACGGGGCCGGCCCAAGAAGATTCATTCTTACCATAGATCTTAGCAACCTCAGCACACGATTTTTTTTCTTTTCATAATAAGTTGAGAACTTTCACCTTTTCACTTGAAGGAAGCACTTGACAGCTTCTCTTTGGCATATCCGAATTGCCAGCATCACTACTCTTGCACTTTGGGGCCATTATTATAAAATAAGGGTTACTTGAACACAAGCACTGCAATACTGAGAGTTCATCTGATAACCGAGAGGGCTACTAAGTGACTAAGGGGCGGGTAGCGTATATAGCGTGGATACGCTGGACAAAGGGATGGTTCACGCCCTGGGCAGGACTGAACGGGATGGTACAAGATTTCATTACACTATTCAGAATAGCGTGCAATTTAAAACTTATGAATTGTTTATTTCTGGAATTTTCCATTTAGTGTTTTCGGACTGCAGTTGACCACTAGTAACTGAAACAGTGGAAAGTGACACTGAGTAAGGGAGGACTACTGTAGTAACATTTCTCGTCAAAGGATGGGCTTACCAGGCCCAATTTTCATGCCTCAACTTTACAATTAAAGCACTTTCAAACATTCTAAAACACAGACATTATTCTGGAGAGACAAGCCTGAGATGCTGCCTGGCAAATTTTAAGAGCAAGATCAATCAGATACCCTATCTGGAACACTCTGAACACCTGGGTCCACCGAGGTTGGCTCTAGGCTGTGCTTTCTGGTCACACAGGCAGATGCCTGACCTTGGGAGGCTCAAACCCCAGATGAGGTGAGTGCGGCTGGAGCAGGAAGCTCAAGTAGCAAAAGGCAAGACTCTTCTCACTCTGCCTTCCCCAGTATGGAGAGGCACACAGCCCTACAGTGTTCCGAACTGAATCACTGGGAAAGGGCACCATTTTGATGAGAATTAATTTAATTTGCTCTCTAACCTAACCATCTCAAACATTTAGCTCTGTTCTGTATTAATTCAGTCTAAGCAGAAAAAAATTCCTAAGTAAATCTTAGCAGTGAGGGGAAAAAGTCTTGAAAGGGCTGACAGGCTCAGCATAATGAGCACCAGTCCAAACTTTTGTTTAACAGTACTTCACTCTCTTTACAGAGTATAAAAGGAAATATTTAACTAATGGAAGGATATTCATATACAGGATAATGCATGCAGCCTCTGTCCACATCTTAATCATTCTACATAACTGATCAAATAGCTTTGGTCTCTAGTTGTCCCCAGGTTTTTAATGTTTTTCTTTAAAGTTCACCAGAGAAAATGCTTTTATGCTTGTCTCCATTTATATGTTTCCCAGGCTGATCACTTGGTATAAGAAAAATTTGTGTTTCATATGATAGCTGCCAAGAGATATGTTTTAACAAAGCATTAAACTATAAACTTTAAGAGGCAATGAGACGGTTCAGGGAAGTCAAAGTTTCATTTCATCTTCACTAAAGCACAGTGCCTGCTATCTCAGTGATGTTACTTCCTAAGTTTTTTTTTTTTTTTTTTGCATTAATGGGATATGCATTTGTATTAACTAGGTGTGCAATTCTTCCTAATTTTCAAAACATTATCCCTATTTGATAGTAAAGGTCGTTTGCTACAGGCCAAAGGTAAATTTCCAGCCTCCCTTCCCACTCCTACCTAGTCTCGGACGATGAAACTACTTGGGAATTGTTTTTCTTCTGGGCTCTTTCACATCCTTGTGCTATCGCACATTGTAGTGCTCCACTTGAATGGCCTCCTTCCCTTTCTCTGCAAGATTACTCTCTTCTCTCAAGATGCAGTCACCTCCTCTAAGAAGCCTGCCCAGACTCTACAGAAATAGTTGGAAGCTACTTCCCCCACTTTCCCACTAAAATAATCTGTATAGACCTATATCATAGCCCTCGTTTCATTACTATATAAATAACTATTTATGCAGCTGTCATTCCTAGAAGACTGTGAGCTCAAGAGAATGTCCCATTTATTCCTGTTCTTTCCAGCTTCCAGGACAGGGAGTGGCACACGGTTTGTACTCAGTGAGCAAATGAATGAATGAACATGCATTGATTGGGCAGACACATCAGTGCATATATTATTTGTGTAGGACAACTGCACATCCTGGTTTTTCCAGGACAAGCCTGGTTTACATTGATATTCCAGCGAAATAGAACTCCTTTAACTCTAAAAGGTGTCCCAATTTGAATAATAAATTATATGGTCACCCTAAGTTTGCAGCATGGTATAATGACTTATGCACACTGATCCTACCTGCACAGAACCAGGCCATCTCACTTCCCAATATCTTAATAATTTTTCAAATTAACCATTTTTTTTTTAATTCTTCAAAATTCTCCCTCAAAAGAATTAGTCTTTCTCCCTACTCAAGTCCAGTATCTATGGCCCAAGAAAATAAAAATAAATACTGTGCTGCAAAATAAGAACACACAGGCTTCACTCCATTTTCTCACCAAATTCCTATCTACAACCTACCTCCTATATGAGTGATGACACCTATTAGACCAATCCATCTCCCGTCTGGACGAGGCTTCTAGAGTTTGAACAGATGGGAAATTGAGCCTGCCTGCCCAGGTTCACAGTCACACATCCACTGCTCAGGGTTACAACATCCATTGTTTTATTGATAGTCTAGAAGCCCTGACTCAGTAATTACAATAGAAACTAATAAATCTGCCTGGAAAAACAAATAAACATCTCTTTTCCACATCATTCTACTAAGAGCTTGAAGAAAACACATTGAAAGATCAAAGAGAATCGGACCACTTCTTTTTTGGGAAAATAAATGTGTTTGGTCTTTCACTCTACACACTCAAATGCTACCTGGACTCAAAGATGTCAACATGACCCCTCAAAGAAAAACTAAGCAAGAAATATTCCAAAGGTCACAAAAGATGTTTCTAATAAATTGCCATACTAATTTTCCACACTGATACAGTCTGAGTGAACTAAGAAAAATACTTTTTTAAATCTATATATGAACAAACCTCAAAATGTTTTAAATACATTCCCTTAATCAGATCATTTATGAAAAGATTTGCATAATTCTTTCTAATTTTAAAAACATTATTGCAGGGCATGAAATTAGAGAAAAACCACAAAACAAATGTGAACTAAAAGGAACATTAACCATCATGTAGTTAATGATTTTGCTTAATGAGGATAAAGCCTCAAATATTTAACCTCTTAGGGTTTCTCTCATTATCTATTGTTTTTCATTAATCCTAGCATCGCAGGGCAAAGAAATATAAATCACGATTGCTTTGAAACATTTGCCCAAATCTGCTACGAATTTATTTTCAGGACAAAGTTCACAAAAGGCCAGTTCCCCAGGTAAAGTGGATTAAATGCCTTCTAAAGGGAAATAAAATTAAACCACTACCAAATGGCAGGGTTCTAAACTGTGTTTGGGGATGTGAAATCCAATTTGACAGATGCCTTACAAACTGTGGTCAAAGCCCCATCTGATGAGAATTTCTGTGGTTTTGCTTTTACCTAGACTAAGGGGTTCACAATTTATAGTGACATATATATATATGTCTACAGTATGTTGAACAAGTATGTACGCAGATTAATATGCCAGTGTCTCTTTCTTATGTAAAATTGCTGGAAGAAAACTTGCGATTTAGTTGTATTTTTTTAAGTCATTGAGTTTGCATTAAATATCTGACAGACTGATGCCTTGTGGGATATGATTTGGAAGCTACGCTCTCTCTGATCTTTACCAGATGTTTCACTGGTGGTATTTCAGCCTCAAGAGACAAAGAGGATATTAATGTTAATTTTATTTATTTAATCACATCACGCAGATTTGATAAAAGGGAAAATTCAATATTTTGGTAATTTACCAACTCTTCAGAAATATCCATAGCAGCAAAAATGTTTTGAAGACCACTTTATTTTAAAAGCAGAAAGGCAGCACTGTATTTGGAAGAGAGAACACTCTATCTTACCTTTAAGAATGGGAACAATGTGCTAGATTTGTCAGTTCCACTTTTAACTCAGGGAGGCAAGGAGGTGGCAATAATATAAACTGCTCAGCACAGTCTCATCCCAACCTTTAACTGACTATTAATTGTAGAGAAAAAGTACTCTGAATACGACACGAACGCTCAGTTGAAAGCCTTCTGCCATTATCAGAGTCGCTCTATTATCTTCTTATCTGTTGTCTCTGAATTTTATTCCAAGGGAACACAAAATTACCCTAATCATTGTCAGGACACTGATGATAATAAAGATGTACTAGCTACTAAACACTGCCTCCCTACACCTTAACTTTAATGATAAGGTAGGCCTTCATTTATCTAGAGTTCGTTGTCAGAATGTGAACACTTTCAGAGTACCGGTTCTCACCCTTGGCTACACATTAGAATCACTTTGGGAAGCTGCACCTCAAACCAATTACATCACAGACTCTGGGGGTGGACCCAGGAACAGTTATTTCATAAAGCTCTCCAGGTGATTCTTTTAAATTCTTTATTTATTTATTTTTTTTCCCCAAAGCCCCAGTAGATAGTTGTATGTCATAGATGCACATTCTTCTAGTTGCTGTACGTGGGATGCGGCCACAGCATGGCCGGAGAAGCGGTGCGTCGGTGAGCGCCGGGATCCGAACCCGGGGCCCCAGCAGCGGAGCGCACGCACTTAACCGCTAAGCCACAGGGCCGGCCCTCCACGTGATTTTGATGTCAGCCAAGGTTGAGGACCACAGCCTTGGAGGCACTAAGTAGACAACAACTAAACAACCCTCATCTGAAAAAAATGGTATGTGTGGCAAGGGAGGTGGAGTGTTATACTCATTTATTTTCTTTTATTTTTAGATAAAAATATATACTTACAGTTATGAAATATTTCAAACAGGCAGCAAAGCATAGAAATATTTTAAGATAACTCTGACACCTATATTACCACCGTTAAGCTAAAAAGAAATTAATATTTTGCCATATTTGTTTTAGTTCTGTCATTCGCTGGGGAAAAAAACAAAATCCCTACATCTCATTTCTTCTTACTTCTTTCCTCTCTAGAACTATCCACTATCCTAAGGTTACTAATTATCCTGCCCACATGATTTTATTGTTTAACCTAGTAATTATGTATCTACAAAAATTATATAATACTGCTTAGTGTGTATTGAAACATACATAAATTGTATTGTACTGTACATATCCTTTTGCATTTAATTTTTTTATTCAAAGTTGTTCTTTAAGATTTATCCATGGCGATATCTATCTATCTATAGATATAGAGATTTATATCTAGTTCACTGATTTTAAGCTCCTTTATATTATTTCATTAGGAATAAACCACAGTTTATTGATTTACCTTATCTATAAACAGGTTATTTACACTGTTTTTTAAAATAGAAAAAAAAAAGGTGCTCAATAGACACCTTTTTTGTGTGTCTCCCTGCCACCATACGCAAGAGCTTCTCTAGGGCAGACACAGACATGGTTTTGTTGGATATACTCATCTTCACCTTTACTAGATATGCCCAACATTTTTTCCAAAGTGGTTACACCAATTTACTCTCACCAGCAATGTTAAAGCATTCCCCATTCTCCATACTTTCATCAATACTTAACATTATGAGAATTTATTAATGTTGCCAATATGAAGGTTGTGGAGTGGTAACTAATAGTTATGCTTAGATGATATTTTCCTAAGGTCCCTTCTGGTCATACACTTGTGGTCATCACATCAATGCCAAGTCTTATCAAAATAACAAAATAAAGGATATGAAAAAAAACGTTCTTCCACAGTTTACAATGAATTTACTTTTCCTCAAGAAATGTCTTACATAGCTAAAGCTGGTCCATGAATCCATAAATCAGGCCATAAAAGACGAAGAGGGACATGGCCCCAGATCTGTATTTATTTTCTTGTATTCATAATCCAATGTTACTTAAAAAGCAAACTGCCCAATATTCAAGCCAAAGCAAATATTCTGGATTTTGCCAGGCAAAATGCCTGTGGAGAAATGAGTCAATTCATACAAAATTCAAAGCTGTCTTTGGTCAGTGACATTTTCGTGAAAATCTGTGGGTGGGTAAAAGTTTTGCAAAATTCCTTTTTGCTGTTGGATAAAATTCATCCAGGAAAAATAAGCAGAATTTAAGCGGCAACCCACATTCCCCCTAATTCCCTTATTAACACTCCCTAACCTCCCAGCACAACTGCTTTCTATTGTGCACAAAGGCAAGCCATCAGTGTTTCTGATCCTGGCAACAGAACCCTGTCCCTCTGCTCACTCTGCTCCGATCAGATAGGCTTTCTCATGAGAAGTACTGGCAGACAGAGTGTGCCTGAGCTCATTCAGAACACACCTTCCTGGGAATGCTACCCAGGCATTGCACACTCTTCAACTTAATGGCAAAAAGACCTACAGTAAAAACATTCTCAGTGCGCACTCTGTTGGAACCATTACTATGGATACTGTTAGGGATGGTTAGTGTACATGTACAGTTTTGGGTTACACTTCATGTTGTCCTTTTAGGAACATGAAACAGGGGTTTGGGAAAGAAACAAATTCCAAGACTCCATGACTTGTTCGGACTTGAGAATTTCAAACCTTATCATCTCAAAAACGTAATAGAATTCAGCATAACTATACCTGGGAATGCTTAAAAGTTTTAATATATGCCAGGATTCATCAATGTTGAGATTGGTCTAAGCTCCGGAAGGTCTAAATAGAATGATTCAGCACCTAGAAATTGCTTTAATTAATAGACAGTAATGAATGGACTCAGGTATTTTTAATATAATATTGCTATATCTTAGTTTCTGATTTAACTGAGTTGCCTACTGAAGCCTTTACTTCTCAAGGCCTGTGCCATTGGCTAGGACTATCTCTGTGATGGAGGCCAGGCCTGGAGAGAGAGCAGCTGGTTTGGCTTTCCACAGAAGCAATAAGAATGAGATCTACAGAAGGGTGGAGTTGTTTGGGTGGGAAAGAGAAAAGAAACCATTCTCTTCTTCCAGTAAGTTAACCAAATAATAAATTAACAATCCTACCCCAGTTCTGCCACCTAGAATCCTGAGTGATCTGAATCTCAGAGTTCTGAGTAAGGCTGAGGAATTACAGTCAGAGATTCTGAGAATGCATTTTTCCATGCCTGAAATGGAATTTGGCATCAAGGGAGGACACCAGTGGTAGCCTCTTACTGTAAGCAGGCTGTCACTGAGTAGCCCTTTCACATACTCTTCTTTGACCATGACTTTCAGAAGCTCATTGTGCTGCCTGTAGTCATGGTCACCAAACACAATTGGGTCATCACATCTTTCTTGGGTCAATAAGCTAAGTGAGTGAAAATGATGACTAACTCTAACTATGGTCCACAGAAAATTAATAACAGTTAAACATACGTAAAACAAAAGTGGACTGGGTATTATAATTCAAACTGCTCCTTGCCTTTGCAGCATGTGACACAGCCACAAAAACCCAAAGATCACTTCATGTCTCCAAAAGAGGAGTGCGGTCATTTTACTTGGCAAGGATCTTGAGCTTTGAATCAACTACCATCAGATTTCAAAGCAATGGGAGTTGAAACATTTCAGTTTTAACAGTTTTTTGTGTCTGGATTCCAAGAGTGTAAAGATTGGTTCTGCAAAAGGCAGAAAAATGCATCTTTTTTCAGATGTGCTTCCACATTAAGCACAATGTCTTCTATCCATGGACTATAACTTGAGAGGACTGCTAAACTTTCACAGCAAAATTACTTGCTGCCAGTTAGCTATAGCCCTACAAATCAAGCAGATGACATGTAGCAACATAACAGTTTTCAGAAGACATAATGTTCATGATATGTATGTTTTATATGAAAATGGATGTCTTCCTGCTAAAAATATACAGTCCCGAGATGAGAATTGCAGCATTAGTCAGCTCCTAAGAAACCCTGTTTTGTATAAATACATTTGCACTATAACATGTGTAAGTAAAAGCTTTATGGTTCTAGATTTGATATGCTATTAAATTCCGCAATCTGAATTTTGCAAAGATACCATCTAGAAGTAGGAAGTCGGCAGACTATGGGAGAGAGAAATCACCTCTCATACCCATCCTGAACGATACAATGCAAAGCTATGCAGAGGCCTGCAAATATTCACCTCTCAGCTTATTCTTTCACTAAAGTATTTCTGTTTTTAATACTCATCACACACTTTAGCAAAAGTCAACTTTATAAAGTTATATGACTTTGCAAAGTCTAGGAACAGTGGGAAAATGGGGAAATCCTATTGCACAAAAATTAATTTTGCAATGCAAAAAATATTTTTTGGGATAATTCAAGCCTTTATGTTTATTTCAGTAAAGCCAAATCCAGCAAACTATTTTCAGCCAGGATTAGTCAGAACTAAAAGGTTGGACTGTTTTCCTTCAGAGACTGAATGTCTTTCTTGCCTGCAAGAGGCCGGTGTGTTCCAAACAGAGTAAATGGAATTGCCTTCAATTGCTTGTCTTTTTCTGGCATTTTTAATGCAGAACCCTACTGACAGAGTAAGGTCTTGCCGCCTGGAATGTAATTATTCTTTTCACTCATATAACCTGGCATTCTCACAATGTATCAGCTTCAGGTTTTCCTTAAGAAAAATCACAACATGGGGCATAATGTAATAACAAGAAATGCAATTTCATTCTGCCAGAAATTCTTAAAACTCTTTCAAAAATAACTACTGGACGGCGAAAAAGTGATTCTAATACTTGCATTACAGCTATCACCTGTTTGGTTTGCTTTTACATGAATCAGACAACTTGGCCAATCTAAAATCCAACATAAACATGGTCCAGATTCTTTATCAGCAAGACATACTATAGAAAGAAGGGACTCGAGCTGGGGGACCACCATCTAAATAGGTTTCTTTTCAAAATGATTTATATATTTCACACATTTAGTGACCTGTAGTATATTCAATATCCAGGGAGTACCTATAATTCTCAGATTTTAACTCTAAAAGAAATATTTCTGTCCATCTAAACTAATATAAAACACATGCTCCTCTTTTTCCAAGAGTTAACTGAGCTGTCTGAGATTGTGCAAAGCCGCCCTGTGATCCCAAGGGTGATGTCCTCCTTGTAAACCCTGAGGGTTTCTGTTAGGTGTGAAATTATTGTGAAATCATGTAACAGTCATATTATTCAAAAATAGTAAATTATGCCAAGAAACAGAGATAGTTCCAGGATCGATGTCGTGAAGGGAAAGGCAGGGGAGAAAGAGACCCCATGAACACTTCCTTCAACACCAAAGGCACATTCCCCTCTCAGTTGTCTCTCCTTATATCTTTCCACAAAATTCTTTCTCCTTAAAATTTGGTGAGATCCTGTGAGATTCCACTCCTGGGTATCCCCTGGGTGTTTTTATGCTGGCTATAAATCATTAACTAGTCTTACAACCCGTAGCATGCAGTGTGCAGGCATGTGGATGCATGCAGCAACATTTTTACTAGCCAAGTTGCAAAGTGTGAGTTCCTTCCCAAATATGAGAATCACCCCTCCCCCAACCCAATACTGGCCCAGTTATTGGAGAGAAGAAAAAAATCACTGAATATTTGCTTCGGAAAAGCTAAAGCTTGCTGGTGGTGCAGTGTGTGTTCCTCTGCCCTGCACATTTCAGCAACTTCAAGCTGATGCTTGAAGGCATCTATTTTCCAAGATTTTGGACAGTGTGGCAGATTTACCTCCCCTGATGTGACAGACCATGTACATTTGCAGAACAGAATCTAGAAGTGGAGAGATACCTGGGCCGCTAATAATTAAAGAGACCTTCCCCTTCCCCAGGCTGAAAAGGGGTCAGAGCTCATGGATACCTAGACTCCCAGGCATCCAAACGCCATAAAAGAAGAAAATGTCCCCTAACTTGTGAGCTGAGTTTGGAAAACACATGCACTTCCAATGAACTCTCGTGGGCTTTGGGAAACTCACCGTACACTTGTTGGGCTTCTCCCCGGAGTGGACTCTCATGTGGATCAGCAGTTTATAGCGGGCGTTGAATGGCTTGTACCTTCGAGGACAACCGGCCCAGAAGCAAGTGAAGTCTTCGCCTTTGCGCTGGTCTATGTGCACCTTCTCTATGTGCCGCACAAGCTCCTCCTGCTGCTCATACATGGCGCTGCAGTCGATCCAGCGACAGCAGTGCTTGCCCCCGACGGCGTCGTCCATCTCCCCATCCTCCTCCAGGGCGCTCGGGGGCAGGGCCAGCGGCTGGGCGTGGGGGACGAGCTCTTGGTGGTGCAGGTGTGGGTGGGCGTGGTAGGGGGGCGGGGGGCCTTGGGGCGGTGGCGGCAGAGGAGGCAGAGGGGGCGCAGGGGGCAGGTCCAGGGCGCTGCCCGAGAAATCATCCAGGCGCTCAGTCTTCAGCAAGCTGGCCGGCTGGCCGTCGGGGCCCGGCAGGCCATGCTGCACCACCATGTTGTTGACCAGGCCGGGCTGGAGGCCGCCGTGCTCCAGCTGCTGCATGCGCTCGTACTCCAGCGCGCCGTCCTCGCCGTACGCTGGGAGCGCCACGCCGCCGCTGGGCACCCGCACACCCTTCTGGCTGCTTGGCACAGAGCACGGTTGGGGAATGCAGCTGCCGCGCACCCCCAGGAAATGCCCATAGACTTCAGGCTGCGGGGACATGTTGGCTGGGGAAGCCCTCGACCCGTTGATGTAGGCGACCAAGGACGTGGGCGAAGTGCGGATGATGGTATTGAAGTCTATCCCAATGCCATCGGACAGCGGGGACAAGGACAGCCCTCTCTTCTTGGAGCGGGCTGAGTGGGACCTGGCCGAAGAGTGCCGGGGACTAGGGTAAGGAGAGTGGCTATTTTCCATGCCAAAAAGGTAGGAGGGCAATGAGTTAGAGACACTGTTGCTGGACATGGCTGTCCCAGGAGGAAGGCTGAGGAGATCCCCTAGATCAATGCCATTCTGAGAGCCATGGGTGGAGGAGAGCGAAGGGAGAGCCCTGTAGCCGTGAGACCACTCTTGTTTCACGCTCAAGGCCGACTGACTTTCCGTCAGACTCAAAGTCGTGGACGCCAAAGACTCACGCGAAATAAGGGACCTGGAACAGCAGCCAGAGAGGGGGGGGGGAAGGACAAACATTTTAGCAGGATATGGATTGCTTAAGAGCTAAAAGAACATTGCATTGACAATCCCTTAAGTATTTCCCCTAATTACATTCTCGGCTAAACACACATTCTTTGGCTAAGATAAAACCCAGGGCTTTTAGTTCCAGGTAAATAACATTTTACCAAGAAGAACAATAAAGGCTAATGCTCAATGGAATAATAAAACAAAAGATCTATTGTTATAAATAATCTTAATACTTTAATTATAAATAGTCCTTGCTTTATTTTTAAATATCTTTTTTAATGTAGGGGAAACAATTAGAGACCTGGGAGTAATTATTGATGCCTGACAGCATACAAAATAAGTAAGTATTTATTAAGCACCTACTGTGCAGCATGTTACAAATAGGCATTGCAGGAAATACAAGTCTAAACAGAGTCCCAGCCTTCAAGTAAAACCAATTGCTGAGGTAAAACAAACCCATCCTTGATTCAAAAAAAAGTAAACCCTCAAAGTCAAAGAGTCATCCAGGGGACGTAATAATAATTTCACAGATTTGTTTTACTAATATTAAGGAATTTTAAAGATTTCTTGAAAACAGAGCAATTTACACTATCAATACTCAGTCACAACATCAAATCATCCCAGGAAATGAAAAAATATATAAAATACAGCTATAATATATAAAGGAGTGACAGCCTGAAATCAAGTCATATCTGGAATTATGCATTTGGGCCATGCAGGGTTTAATCACTCTCATTAGTTTGGGGTTTTCCATGAGCTCTCGTCCTTAAATCAGAGCACCTTTGGGCCAAGAGCAGATCATTCGCTTTCAGTAGTTGACTTTGCAACACTTCCTCTCCTGTTCTTCTAATCCTTTACAAAACATGCCTCACGTGTCACGATATTTACCTACATATCAAAATGGTTTGTAATGTAGTCTGGCTACTTTAAAATCCATTTTGTTTTACTGTAACATCACTGCCTTAAAAATCATTGAAGCGAAAAGCTATGTCCCTTGGATGGAAAATCTGTCACAAAGAGGCTAGACATACCTTACTTTATTTCCCGACTCAGACATGGTATATATCAGAAAAACCTGGCTTATTTATATGTACCTGCATTGGCTTTCTACAGAGATCTTTTTTTCTGATGAAAAATTAATCAAAACAAAATATTATATAGAATATCTATTCCCAGAAGGAACCCATTTACTACTTCCTGCTGTTATACAGCAACCTGTTCCAAAGGAACTGAGGGAAAAGAGAAGCATTCTCATCCCACCTGTTCCTCTACTCCTTTTCACAAAATGGAAGCCAAGAACACTATTTCCTACAAGCATGAGATATTGGCAAGAAAACATCTCAGCTCCAAAATGCACAGTATAAGGTGATAGATAACACTGTTATCGATGTGATGTCTCCATCGAGTGAAGTAATGTTTACCAACGACAAACACAGCAGGAATTGACGTCCAGTTGCCCTTGACACAGATATATTTCTTGGTCCACATCCTTATATTTGGGTTGAAGTCCTTTTGCTAGCCCCAAAGTGGTTTCTGAAGCATCTGTTTTTTAATTCCCCGTGGACACTTTCAATTATTTTCCCAGAACACCCGGTGCATGCAGCTCCCCCTGCAGAGCTCAGCTGAAGGCTCCTGGTGATTGGATGTCAAGGGCCTTTGAGTCTCTTCCCCAGGGAGATTCAAGAATTGCTTTCCAACCCAAGCCAAATCAGTAGTCGTGTCATATATGAGGCAAAGACAACTGACTTTGCTTTACACCCTGAGGCTGAGAAGGTTTATAGAACATTCTCAAATGGTGCGTTTGCCTGGTCACTGCCTTACTGGAGCATTTCAGATTTTTAAGCAGTGAATAGCAGGCAGAAAGTATTTTACCCACCTGTATATACTTTGCATTTTAAATTATATTATTTGGTTTGAGGGCAGCCTATAGTGAGACATGTTCATTTGTTCCATTGTCAAGAGATGTTTCTTATTTTTCTCAAATTACACCTAAGTATGGATCAGTTTAAATCTGAGCATAACTCCATGCCAGCACACTCCTTAACTCCTTGGACATCTCAGTTTTCTAAGACAGTTATCATATATTTTTCAGAAAGTAAATTATATATTCTATTCACTAAGGCAGTAATATGAACAGAGAACTCTCTCTTCTATGTCAAACACCTAATAAGAACAAAACTTCCAGCAAATGGGCTTTACCTAGTAGCCTGCCTCCCTCCTATGCAATTACCCAGATCTTTTAATCTTTCAAAGTTCTAATCCATGAAACCTCCTCCAAATACACTACCTCTCAGTAAGAATCCTCTTTCCAAATAAGTTATATATTGTCTGTACTGCACCTTAAACATAGCTAACTTCAGACATCTGGGGGTGTTATCTTTCTCAATAAAATTCAAAGCCATTCAATAGAAGAGATCATTTTTATCTCCCCCAGGACCCACCAGAGTATTAGACATATGGTAATTTTTCAAAAAATTGTTGATTAAGAAGGTGAATAATCAATATAATGATAACTAACCATCATTTATAGCTTACAAAGCATTTTCCCTATAAATTATCTCATTTGATACAGCCTGTGAGGTAAGTAAACTGGATTTTTTAATAACTCCTATTTATAAAAACTGAAGTTCTGTGAAATTCCTCCCAGTGACACCAAAAAAAAAAAGGAGGGGGGAACCAAAGTCCTTATAGAAGTGCAAATGAAGCTGGATCCAGTCACCTAGCTGGATCACATACATCCTCTTTTCCCCACATCATACTCCACATGTGGTCCATAATGCTCTGCTTGATTAAAAGACCTAGTATAACAAGCTTAAAGTTATAAAAGCTATGGCTGGAATCCACATTTTCTGTTCTCTTTCTGCAACAATATATTGAATGACTGTGAAAGATTCCAAAGGACTCTCGCCTATAATCCCTGCTGCTACCCACACCAGGCCTATGGGAAAGAAAGTAACAAAGAGCTGTGGTTCTATCACGACACTGAAGCAATCTCCATTTCCATATGTTCATCTGAACCTAAGGATAGTATTTCTGGTGACTGGTTAATTTGGAGCTGTATGGGAAAGGAAAGAGATAGCTCAAACAAAATAAGAGCAATCTGAAAAACTCAGAAACTATCAGTATAACGGGTGTAGGGTAGCTGGTGAAGCAAGAGCTCAGTATAACTCTCATGGGGCCATAAGAGGTGTGACGACCAAGCTGAATTGCTTGGTCAGTGCCAAACTCAAAAGAAATGTTAACTTACAGATCACATGAAATTCCTCAAAATGATGCTCAAGAGAATGAATATACACACACACACACACACACACACACACACACACACATATGTATGTATGTATTATGTGTCATGGAAAAGATTCATGCTAGTCTATCTGGAAATTCTTGTCTATGAGCCTGGACAAATTCCCCAGAAGAATTAGCACTGCATCTGAAGCCAGGATAGCTTTATAAAATGTTAGAACTTACGTAGAACCCAGAGTCCATTCTCATCCCCCTTAGCCTCCTCTAACCTTCATGGACACAGTCCGACCCAAAAGGAAGCCCTAGGAAATTCCATCCCCAGAAATCACCTCCAAGAATTTCTGGTTTAGGAGAAAAAAATGTAGTGCCTTGTTGGATCTGGAATGACATTATTAGATTGATGGTTGAACTTTGTAACTGACAAGCTAGGTGACACTAGGCAAAGCATTTAGACTTTCTGTGCCTTGGGTCCATCATCTATAAAATAGGGGTAATACTTGCAGGTAGTTTATGAATATTCAATCATAAAATGTAAAATCACAATGTCTGTGAAAGCACTAGAAAAGCTAAACATACACAAAGCCCATGCAAGTAGCATCCAATCTCTTCTACTGCCCATTCAACTTTTGTTAGCTTGGTATATGAAGCCACTGTACGAGGTTATTGTATCAGCACTTCAGCTTTGTCATTTTAGGAGAAATATATACAATGGCCTCTGTATTACAGAGTTTTAGCAGTGCCTAAATCAAGAATGGCTCCTGGATCTTCAAGATGGTAAGGTATAGTTTGCATTTATCATTTAGTGAGGCTAGTCAGAAATGGTCGGGAAATTAATAAAGGCAAAACATATAGCCGTTGGGCATGATTCTCATCACTGGATTAAATGGAACCCAGCAAAGCTTAGAAAGAGTGCTTTTTTCCAAAATGAGCACTCCAGGAGAAAAATACTCAAAGGAGGTCAAAAGAAAAAATGCAAACAGTCAATAAATCTATGAAAACTATTCAATATTATCAATAATTAAGAAAATACAAATTAAGATAAAATAACAACTTGTACATCAAATTGGCAAAGTTATAAAAATAATACCTAGTATTTGATAAACTATGGGAAAACAGGAACTCTCAGATTGTTGGCGAGTTTATAAATGAGAAGGACTTTTCTGCAGTGTAATTTGAGAATACGTATCAAAAGCCTCAAACTGTGCATTTCCTATAACTCAACAAATTTTAACTGCTATAAGAATTTATTCTAATAACCAGAGATGTGCAACAAAAGATTTACAGAGTTAATCAAATAAAGTATTATTTATAATACTGAAATAAAGGGAAACAACTAAATGTCCAGTGATAAAAGACTGAGGAAAAATTAGTTTTATTTATATACTTTTTTACAAAATGGAATCTTGGGCAGGAAGAAGCCATTATATGATGCTGCAGCAGATTTTTTATTACAAAAGAAAGTGTGTACATTAACGAAAAAAGTAATTATAATACTGTGTAGATTATTATAGATCAATTTGGTAGAAAGGAAAACCTATGCTTACAATATATGTATTTGCATATAGCTAGAAGGATGTATATCAAAATTCTACCCATGGTTCCTTGTGAGTGGTAGAATTCAGGATGACTACCACTTACTCTCTTGTGCTTTTCTACATTTTCTACAATGAGTAAGAATTACACAGATAATCAGGAAAAAACAATAAATCTTACAGCTTTCTATTGGGCGACTATCACTCAGTCTAAACAGTTCATGATCCATTCCCCACACCCTGCATGACCCCCAATGAATAAAACACAAAGCTGATTCTCTCTCTGTCTTCTCTTTATCTCTAGACAGCAAAATGCCTTCAAGTTGAAATGTTGCCTCCTATCCTTTCTCTCCTCTGATGGAGCACGCAAACCAATGTAAGGATCACAAATAAATGCAACCTTTCCAGTTGCTAATAGTAAGTTCCATACTTCACCAAGTCACTTCGCAACTCCTGTTTCTTTCCTCATCCTGCAAAAAATGATTTCCGTAGAAGGACTCACAGAATACACAGTAAAAAACATATGTCAATGCATCTTTAAGATGTTGTCTGTTAAGGATATAAAATTATGCTAAGGAATCAAAAATGCCAGAAAACACTGAGTAATGACCCTTCCCTGGCTGACCCATGAAAGGGACTGCATTAGATACATGACTGGAGCAGCCTGTGCCCTGCCTACCATCATTTTCTCCATTAATTATCACTCTCTGCCTTCAAGGCATGGGCTGGACTTGCCACAGACAGGAAGCTGAAGGCTTCCCAATGACATTTACCCCATGAGTACAGTTAATTTTACAGGAAACATTCACCAAGTCTGAGGAGTCCCTCAAGGCATAATCATCAATGGGTAAATGACAGCAGCAGCTTCCCATCACAAAAAATCTCAGGTGAAAAACAAGTTTCCATTTCAGGAAAAAACTGGCATAAAAAATGATCTAGGAACTATGATTTCAGAGTCTCAAATAGCAGCTAGGAGAACAGTGCAGAGATATAAGAGGGGGAAAGAGAGATAGGAGGAAAAGGAGGAGGAAGGAGAGAAAGAAACAGGATCCCTGAACTGCAAGGCATCTTAGCAGATTCCAGCCCCCCAAGAAGAGGAAGCAGAGGTCCAGAGAGTCAGATTCCTTTGCAAAATAACACTTACAGCAGAGCTAGGACTAAGAGGCAAAAACTTTGAATTGTGTTTCTCCAAGAAGACTACTTATAGAAGATGAAATAATTAATTTCAAACATAGAAACAGAACTTACACATTGCACAGTATTTTGGTTTTATGTCCCCTATAATATCAACCTTGAGAGATATAAAAATTTGCCTGAGGGAGTGATTTACCTTTCCTATTCATTTCTCTCCCATGGAGACAGATACACAGCATTTATCAGACCTACTGATTCTAGCACCTAATCGGACTTCTGTTGAAATGTCATGTAACTCAGACATGAACGTATGTCTTCCCAGACATATCATATAAAGTCTCGAAATTCATGATTTCTATCTTTACTTTTTCTACTATCTCCCTAAACTTCAACTATTGTATTATGCAGACAGTAGGTACTTACTTAATAGGTACTTGGGTAGATGGGTGGATGGGGAGATGGATGGACAGACAAAACAGATTGTAAAGCAGCCTGGGGACACTGCAACATATACACTGAAAAACGAGCAGGTAAGATAGGTGTACCTGGAATATCCCAATTTTGTAGGTCATGATACGACCTGCTTCACCAGAAATTGACAGATTTACACACTGGGCTTTAGTCACTGAGGCCCAAAAATCTCAAACTGCCATTCATTTCACTCACACCACAAGACAGTAGGTATTAAACCATTCTTCCCAATTAAGATGATATTATGGCACATACTTAGTTTTTATACACATTCTCCTACAAAGCTCAAATTGAAAGAGTTGCTTGAGTGAGTATGTGTGTAGTGTATGTGTGTGTGTGTGTGTGTGTAGTGTGTGTGCACATGTGTTCAGGAAGGGAAGGGAAAACACTCGTCAGGTATGATTATACCATAAGAAGGGGGAAAAAAAAAGTAACTTGAGACCTGGTATCTGAAGGAGGTATATTCAGGTTGGCTGCATTCATTGCCCTCTGTAAGCTAGGACTGATCTGGTTGCATGCTGTAGAGACCTGGCTTGCTGGAGGTGAAATGGGTCCCAGTCGCTGAACCATCATGGGACTGCTGGTGACCACTAGATTGTTGCAGCTGCCTTTTCCAATGGACTTGCACTGAGGCCCAAAGCCAAGAGCCCCTAAAAACAAATGAATCAGGTTAGCTTTCATGTCCCTTACATCAGAAATCAGTAAATACACACATGTGCAGACTTATATCAGGACACATCTTTAGAGACAGTCCTTGGATCATCTTTTTTTTTTTTTTTTTAGTATTAGTGTTACCAAAAGCTTTCTCTAATTCCAATGAAAAAGCCATAATGCTACAATAAAAACTTTCTATAATCACCACTCATAGAAAATGTGCTTACATTTTTCTCCTTCTATATAAAAGTGCCCAGTTATATTAAGAATCATATTTTATCATCTCCTTCACTAAAGGGTTAAGGTGGTAAGTAGATGGGATTACTTATATCAAACCAAGTTTTTTCTAGAATAGCTAATATCCTGAATCACCCAGTAAGGAAAGGTGACACTGCTGAAAAAACTTGTTTAACTGGTTCATTTCATTCCAATTCTCGCCTTCCAAAAAGCCTCTTTAAAAGGATATAGTCTGGCTGTGTCTCTCCAATCTTGATTTATCCTCATCCCAATACATTGTCATTGGACATATACCCAATTAAAAAAAGAATCAGGATGAGAGAGCCGTAAACAAAACACTCATTCCAAAAGCAGCATGGTAACCAAATTTGACATAGATTTTTCATTTCATTAGTAACAATCTTTGAATGTAGTAAAATTTGGTACATACCCAAAGAGAAAAGAAAAAAAAAGAAACCCACAAGAATCTGTGCCGTTACAGAAAAGTGAAAAGCAAAGAAGAGAAAGGCAAACACTGCCATGACTCATTTATAAAAAAAATAATAATAGTGGTTGAATCATTCTAGACATTCTTTTTACATGGATGTACTTTTTCAAGCATTTTTTGCAAACTACCTGGTCAAGTCTCAGTGACTGTACACTCTGTTCCCATTTCAAACAAATGAAAATAAATATGAGCTCAGTTTTTGGCAAATTAGGCTCTAAAATTTTCTCACTGATTTCCCCATCTTTCACATTGATATATTTGGGATCAAAGTAGGTAGAAAAGCATCTCAGTAACTTTCCCTAGCCCTAGGGAACATAATTTCCTATTTTGTTTTTCCAAAAATTAAATTAATAGCCAAAAAATGACTTTTTCATCTTTTGTATCATTCTTTTCCAAGAGCCCACACAACTGCAGGATAAACAAGACCTTAGAGCAATTACCATGCTCTCATCAATGAAACCACACCTCAACAATGCTGGGAGAATCACAGCATCTTTAGCTGGCAGGAAGCCTGCTCTAGTCCAGCCCTCTGGAAAACTAAAATCTGAGTGGTAATTGACTTGCCCAAAGTCATACAGGGACTCACTGACAGAGCAGAAATGGATTCTACCAGGGTGTATTTTCATGGCACCTGTGTGCTTCAGTTTAGGTGCAAGATGCTTAGTTTCTTCCCTGGATACTTTCCAAGATGATTAGGTCCAACAGAAATTTCTCTCTGATTTATCTTTTCAGATATACAAACCAGAACCTTCCCTCTACCCCTCCACTGCAGCTTATATCTGAGGCATCTTCTTGTGTCTTGAAAGATCAGTTATAGTCTCTGTTTTCATAACTCACATAACACTGTACCATCAAGGCTTCATCTTGACACCAAGAGTGGTGGGTACGTTTTTATGCACTGTTCATAAACTTAGTGTCTTTATAAATTTCAACAAGCTACATGCTATTTGCTTTTCAAACCCCCTTTTCACCTCAGAAAAAGGCATTATGATGGTTCATAGCCTAGTCCAGTATATGTTTTTGTTAGTGCTGTTGAGTCGATTCCAACTCCTAGCAACCCTTTGTACAGCAGAGCTGAGCCAGTCTTTTTGCGCCATTCTTTCATCTTCCGGCACTGTATCAGACAATGCTCCACTGCTATTCATAGGGTTTTCATGGCCAATTTTTTCAGAAGTGGGTGGCCAGGTCCTTCTTCCTAGTCTGTCTTGATCTGGAAGCTCCGCTGAAACCTGGCCATTATGGGTGACGCTGCTGGTATTTGAAATACTGGTGGCATAGCTTTCAGCATCACAGCAACATGCAGCTGCCACAGAATGACAACCAACAGGGGTGGGTGTGGTTCCCTGACCGGGAAACGAACCTCGCTGTGGAGGTGAGGGTGCCGAATCTTAACCACTAGACCACCAGGGCTGGCTAGTCCAGTATATAAGACACTAGAATTGTCTCCCCAGGTTCCATCCTTACCAGCCACTGCTATTAAAAGCAACATCAGATGTCAGGTATTCTTTCAAATTCAATGTCATATATTCATCTAAGGAACTCAGTCATTTCATGCCTGTTTCCTTCACAATAAAAAGGTATTAATATCTACTTCTAAAACAAAGACATAACATCTGGAACAGCACACCCAAGAAATACTACTTGGTAACAAACCATATTAATACATCATTTCATCAACTATTAGATGCCATATATTATAATGTACATGTAAAAGTACATTATTTTATGTACAGTAAAAATATGCACTGCCAATTAAACCAATGCATGGTGTAGAGAATTCAAAGATACTCAGATGGGAAAATATGCGCACCTTAGAATCGACAAACACCAATATGACTACTGAAAAACTTCTTTTAACCCTTTTCTTGTTCATGCTCTTCTCTCTGCCTGGCACACCCATATCCTAACTTGTCTACTTGGTGAGCACCTCTCCAACTTCAAGGTCTCAATTAAAAGGTCCCCTCCTCTATGACTCCCCCTCCCTCACTGTCAGCTGAGCAGATCTGACCCATTCTTCTTTTCGTTCCCCCACAGTCTCTCATAACACATCTGTCTCAGCGCCTTCACTGAACTGAAATATTTACATGCCTGTCATCCCCTCCTCTTTTATATTTTATTGCTTTTTAAAGACAAAGCCCTTGTTTGAGGCATCTCTGTTTCCTCAGCACCTAGCCCAGAGCCTGTACAGTACACAACACAGTCTGTCAATGAAGAATGAATGAATGAATGAATGAAAATAAAAGATAGTCATACATGAATATTAAATACTGACACATTATTTCCACTGAAACCCTCCTGATTTTCTTTTTTAAAAAACAATGCCATTTATCAAAAACAAACTCCAACTAAGTTAATCCTTTGCTACTTCTCCACAGTACTGCTAACTAGATCTGAATGGAAGATGAAGCTAGTGGGAATAGTAATTATAAATCCATCTTCCTGGGCTAGAATTTTACACTGGTCAAGGCTGCCTTTGTAACCCTATCCCCTGGATTTGCACATTTACATTATTTTCTCACTCTTTATTAAAGAAACCTTAATTCTTCCCTCCCCAGTGTCTCCATCATTTTTCCTATACCACCTCCTACTCCCAAATTCATTGGTCAACTTGAACCTCATCTAACCACAGAGGAGTGACAGCTTCTGACAGGTATCACACATGTGTCCTTGAAGCATGAGGCTAAACAGCAAATTTCTTGGGAACATGTAATGGTTGTGGCCCAGCTGTGAGAAGGTTCTGGAAAATGGCATCGTTTGTCTCGCAAACGGAGGCAAATGACAGTTTGACCAAGACCCACTGTGCTCAATGCAACCATCTAACTCTAATTTTTTTTTCATAATGCCAGACACAATGAACACCTTCAGACTTCTCAGAATCATGCAGCACTTTGGAGTGTGGGCACTGGAGACAGCCTACCTGGGACCCTCCACCCATCCCAGTTAGTTGTGTGACTTGGGCAAATTACTTAAACATTTATGTGCCTTATCTCCATATCTATGTCTTCACATCTGTAAAATGGGAATAAAAATAATACCACCTCATACGGTTGTTGTGCCTCTAGTATTAATTACACACATAAAGGACTCTGCACATTGTCTAGCACATAGTAGGTACTCAATGGATGTCAGCTGCTATTTTTGCTGTTATTGTTATTATTATTGTTCATGCTTGCCATCACTTTTTTTGCTCCATTCTGTTTCTTGAAGAAAAAAGAAAACAGTTCTTTATAATTCCTTGCAAAACGAGATAGTAAATGATGCTATTTAATTCTCTACCCATTTCCAATGTTCTTCCTGCTTTGAGCCTCGAGCCAATTTTTTTAAAACCAGGTGTTATCACAGACAGAAGAAAAGTTTTCATTTGGCCAAGTCTGAATGTTCCTTGGCTTGTCATTCCCTAAAAACAAACCGTACAACTTCTCTGACTACCAGATGTGCCAACTACTTGTGTGCTGGTTTTCGTTTCGAAATACCGCTTATTTTTAGAGACTGCACAATGTTTTTTAAAAATGTGTTTACTGCTCAAATCAGGATCTGAGTGGATGGCATTCTGACTACTACATATATTCCAGCCAAAATCACTGCATGCTGGTGGGGAGTGCAAACACTTTGCATTTTCGAGTTTCTGAACTGAGAGGTCATATTAGCAGGGGCATGTTTTTAATTAAGGTCTTCATTAGTTAAAAGGATTCTCTGGAAGTCAAATAGTTAATTATGTCACAATTATCCCTGCTGAGGCTGCATCTTTCAGAACAATTTATGTTTATCCACTGGTTTCTCTAAAAATGACATGGATATGGGGTGAACAGAAATGGCACATATATGGGAGGCGGATAGGGAGAAGTAACCAAAGTTTTTTTGGTTATTATCATTCATTCAACTGACACTTATCAAATGCCAACCACAAGCCAGGCAGTCCCTGGAGACAATGGTGAGCAAGATGGACGGAGTCCCAGCTCCCACAGAGCCCACAATCTGCCCACAAAGACGAATACCAAACCAACCATTCATTATGAAAGAGGTGATCCCTGCTCCTAGGTTGTGTCATATGAAATGGCTTTCTTTATAGGTGCAACATGATCAAATGAGAGCAATTTCTATATGGTTCAACCTAACACACACGTAGGATATTATAGAAACAGAAATAATACATATCAGGGTTTGAATCCTGTCTCCTCTCTTACTGGCTGTGTGGCAGTGGGCAAAGTTCTTAAAGTCCCTGTGCCTCAGCATCCTGTTACCTAAAATGGGGACAGTAATAGTACCTAAATCATAGGGTTGTTATGAAGATTAAAAGGGTTAGTATATATTAATGTATGCCTTATCACCTCTAAGGATCAGGGTTTTCTTTCCAATCTTTCACTTTAAAACATTTCAAATCTACAGAATAGGTGCAAGAATAATACAATAAACTTTATTTTATCAATTAATAAATTTTATGTTGATCTATCTATTCATCCATCTCTCTATACATAAACTTATTATTAATATTATCATTAATTTGTTGAACCATTTAACAATAAGTCATAGATTTTACACCCTTCACCCCTAAATACATAACCATAACACAATCATCAAATGCAAGATATTTAGGAATGACATAGTACTAGTATATAATACACAATTTATATTTAAATATTACCAATTACTCCAATAATACCCTTCAGAGCAACTGTTTTCCAATTCAGGATCATGCATTTCAAAGAAAGGTTTTGAGAGTCATGCCGAGGTGGGTCTTCAAGAATGGGTTAATAAATCACCAAACACCAGGGCACTGAAGTCTGATGGTAAAGTATAAAAGCAGAGAAAAGAAGTGAGAGGTAACAGCACACAGCACAGTAGTTAAGAGCATGGGTTTGCACCCTAGCTCCACCACTGACTGGCCGTGTGACCTTGGGCAAGTTACTTAAGCTTTCTGTGCCTCAGTATCCCGATCTTTAAAATGGGGTTAATACTAGTACTTACCTTACTGAGTTGATCTGAGGATTAAAACATCTAATATATGTAAGATATTTAGGGCCTGGCACTTAATTGCATTATAAATTTTCATTATATTTTATTAAAGAACTTTCTCTGGTACCTTTCTGATATTGTTTCTAAGTGCCTCTTTTCTCCTCAGTGACCAAGGACCGCATGCTGATACCTCCTTGCCCAAGACCTTCCTCTTGACACACAGTAGACTTATCCTCCCTTCGATGGGCTCCAGGCTTTGGGCCTTTCCTCACTCCCATCTTTATCTTACTCTTAAGACTCTCCCCAGGTTTCACTCTTACTCCTCCCTGAAACCAGAAATAAGAAATTCTTGCATAGGAAATATACTAGCTTGTTATGTAGTGTTTTGTCACATTTGTAATGTTTCACTGCTGAGATACAGTATATGTGAATATATGTGAGTGTGCAGTGTGTTACTCTGAAACACGGTAAGGCAAGTCTAAGTGGCTAAGAACACCAAAGGATGAGAATCAGAATGAAATAACTGGCTTCTATATTCAGGAGCAAAGCATTTTAATTTACTATATATTACAAATGCTCAAAACTGCACAAAATCTACGGGAGGTAAGGATTACTGGGAATAGCATCCTGTCTCCATGGAACTTACAGTCTCTGTAGAGATAAGACATACTCATCTAGGAACAATCAGATAATGATACTAGACTGTATAAAATTAAGAATGAGGCTGAATCACAGAGACAGGAGTACAGAGAAGGGAGAAATCTCTATGCACCAGATAATTCATTCAAGAAGAACAATTTTAACCATAAAGGCATTTCCCAAAGTTCTTCAGGAAGTCCAAAACTGTTCAATGATTACAAATAAGGTAGGGTCATGGAGAGATCCATAGTCAAACGGCTTTCAGACACCCTAATATAACGAAGTTAAACATATCTCTTTATTACAGGTCTTCTCAAAGCCTTTAACAAGACAAATGTGTATAATAAATCTCCCACAGGAGCAAATAATATGCAAAATATATTTGTTTTAGTATGCCAAGACTGGCATACTAAGGAACACCCTTTAGAAAACAATAAGCTAAAACATGAAGGAAGAATGAGCGCATGAATGAGAAGGAGATAGTAGGGTACAGACATGAAAACAGAAGGGAGCAGTCATGATGTATACTGAAGGAAATGAAGAGAAGTCAGGGCTGCCTGCAGGAGGGGGCTCTGACCAGAAGAAAGGGAGAAGACAGACTCAGAGGGCTGGTTTAGTCAGCCTGGAGGACCTGATTTAACAACTGGACATTATGCATTCACCAATGGCTCCAAATCTGGCTGCACATTAGTGTCACCAGAGAAGATTTTCAAAAATTCAAATTCGTAGGCTCCACCTCAAACCAACTAAGTCAGAGGATGCTGGTACAACTGGCCTGCTGACTGCATCTGGGACTCTGTGTTCTAGGTAGTGGTGCACCCCATTGGAAGCTGAGTTCACCCAAGATTAATCTGGTGGAGATGGGGAGAAAGGCTGGAGGAGTACATGAACCAGAAGCCGGACAGACATTGAGGAGGAGCCCACATGGTGGTAAATGACAGCATAAAAAGGCAATAGTTATGGAAGCAAGTTGGAGTAAGATTGAGGATTTTGTAATTGGTTGATAAAGATTTAGGACATCAAGTTTAAAAAGGAAGAGGAGGAGGTCATATAAAGATTATTTTTGCGACTCCATTCCAAAATGAGTTACTTCGTCCCAGATAATAAATAGATCAAATCCACATCTAGATTAATGAAGATTCCCACGAAACGTGCGATCTCCCACCACTTTGCCCTCAGGAGTTCAGCTTGAATCTACCAAGTTTATCCCACAAAGAATACAACTTTCACACCAACACTCTTCAAACCTCAGTCAGCATTCAGGAATGTTGGCCACAAAGTATGGAATCACCAGCATTACTCATTTCATTTTATCCCCACGTTAAATGGAATCGTATTTATACGGTGAGAGATTAAAAAATATCATATTACTTTCTGTACCACTCAGTGCCCTGAATTCCTGGACATGAAGCCTCAATCTTGCTTGTTCTCCACCACTGGGCAGTCCTGATAAGATATTATTAAAAATACACTGCTCTAAACCACCTCATAAAGATGTAAAGATATATTAAACAGCATTCCCAAAGTTTATATTCTAAAGTCCCATCAGTCAGCTATTGTACATCAATTATCAACTAATTAGTAGAGAGTACTTATGCTGACCCTTCTGTTCTTTCTTGTAATGATTTGCCAAGTTAACTGAAAGCTGCTCTGCTCCATAGAGACTCTTAGTATAGCAAGAGTGTTAAATAAAGTTCACCAACAATTAGCCTAGAAAACCAAAGAGGAAATGTAAGCACATTTTACTGCTTTTCCCTCGACAAATTTTCTAACAATCCCATGGGAAGAGAGCAGATATATTTGTTAAATAAGCAAACCATTACTCTGAAAAGCTGAAATACCAGGACAGGCACAGTTTAGTAATTTATTGCTCACTGATCAGGCACTCATTTATTGCCTCCCTGCTCTGCAGTAGTATATACTCTAAGGAGTGAAGATACATTGACCAGTTAAAAAATTCTTGCTTACTATCTAATTTAATAGGCTTATCCATGGGATTAATCTGTGAAAATATATGAATTCAAGGTGAAATTATACTTACTCTATAAAGAGAAGACTTCCATAAATATAAGAAAGGAAGAGAGGAAAGGAGAGAGGAAGTATACTTTAGTGGGAGCAAACTGCCTCAGTTTCCCAAAGACCATGAACAGGTCACATTTATTAAGCACCACCTGTGGGCTTGGTGCTGTGCTGTACTAACGGAGTTGCAGGCCATTGGGTTAGCCCTCAAAGAGCTTCTGACCAATTTTTTAACACAAACATGAAACAATTAAGAAACACTCAATCTTAAACTGAGTTGCCATAATGCTGAACGCAGAAAGAGATCGAACAAGAAAAATAGCTGTAGAAACTGGAGGAAGACTGGTGGAGCAGGTGAGACTTGATTTGAGCCTTTTAATGGCTGGAGGGGAGAGGGCAGTACAACGAGTGGGCTGGCCAAAGTGAAGTGGGAGAATGTGATGGGAAAGTGGTGTGGAAGCAGCATGAGGATGTAGTCAAGAGTGGAGATGCTAGAGCCAGAATGGCTTCACTACCAGCTGTGTGACCTTGGGCAAGTTCCTTAAACTCTCTGTGCCTCTATTTCCTCATCTGGAAAATGGGAGTGATCATTGTACCTACCTTTTTAAGGCTGTTTAGAGAACTAAGAAGTCAATGTATGTAAAGCACTTAGAATAATGTCCAGCACATAGTAAATACTCTAGAAGCCTTGGGCATTCATGTTCTTATTAAAAAGTATTATCAGATTACACACGACCTCCAAGGCCAGGCCCGCTAAAAGAGCTATAGTAGGTTTTTAAGCATGCGTGTGATGTAATGAGGGACTATGAAGAGGACAATCTCACTATTTTCAGCACGTATGGAAGCAGAGCAAGCTAGGAAGACGTTGCTGCAATTTCAGGATGCAGCGACAAGGCCTGGACCAGGTCGGGCAGAGGCAAATACAGGGAACAGAGTAACCCCAAATGACCTTATAAAGAAAACAAATAAGAGGGTTGTTGAAGGGCCTATAAGAAGTACTAGATTCCAAGCCCTTCTCCATAAATTATTATAGTGTTTTCTCTAAGCCGCTTTTTTCCCCCTAAGCCGACCAAAAGCAGAGACTAAAGGAGAAATGGCAAAGCTGCCTCTTGGCGAGACCTCCAGTACATGGAACAATAACTGGGATCCCTCTCAGAGAGTAGGTGTTCAACAAGTATTTGCTGAACAAATAAATAAAGAATATGACTTTTAGGGCAATTCATAAGGCAAGTATAGTTCAAGGCCACAAATGAAGTTCAGAAGTTCCCTCCTAAATGCAAGTCATGATGTTGAAGAAAGATAGAGATCCCTGGTGAATACAATTGTTGCTATGCCCTTGTCTCTAAATTTCTGAACAGCTGGAAATATAACTAGTTTGCCCCCTCTCTCCATACTCCCTCCTGCCACACGTGCGCGCGCGCGCACACACACACTCACACACACACACACACACACTCTCAACACGAAGGGAGTGCAGTCTAAGCTACTCAACATAAATCAATAGAACCCTTTGTTTGAGGATCTAAGAGCTGGTTCTAAGGGGAAGTTCCATTCAATCCTTCATATTAGAGATAACTTCTTAGTATCTAAAAGGGACAGCTTACACGGTCATCATTAAAAGCTGCTAGGGTACCTTTGTTTCGCCTCAAACAGTAATTCCTCAAAACTGTCCAAAGAGATATATACGCCATTATAAATTTTTTCTGTTACACATTCTACACAGGCTTGCAAATCCAGAAGGGATGCCCAGAAGCATCAGACCCAAAGAAAAGGCAAATGGTATGGAGATAGCATCCTCGTACATTGAAAATTAAGTCACCCATACTTCTAAGAACCAGAAAGTATCCAGCTTCCTGCACTCAGAAGTCACCCAGGGCTGTTCAACTGTCTCATCAACCAGACACCCTTTGCCTCCAGGCTGTAGATTCTAGACTCTGTGCTTCAAAGCCCATTCAGTAGCCTAGGTATATGGCAAGAAAATTTGTTGGGCTATTGCTTGTATTTTGTGCTCCTTTGTCTCAGGGGGGTTATTGTAAGAGAGGGCTAAAAGTAGACACTGCTTGATTTCATCCTCTCTTCTAATCATGTGTAGAAGCATAAATCCATTGAGATTATCCAGGTGCTCTGAGTGCCTCTGAGGAGGACAGGAGAAGGGAAGACTGCCCAAATTCTGGGAAGAACAGCAGTTTGACAGTCCCCCAAGTAGTGAGGAAGCTCACAGGAAAGGCAGTGGGGATAGAGGGCATGGCTGCACGGCAAACGTACAAAGGCCAGACTCTAGGTCTGAGGACTCCCAGCTCCGGCAAACCCTTCTGTGCCAAAGCAATGCAGAAGCAGCAGACTTCTAGGCTTGGTCATGTGGGTTTGGTCAGCAGGCACCTCAGCAGTAACCTGATGGACCAAGAACCAGAAAAGCTCTTGTAACGTTCTGCTCTGTACAAAGACCCTGGGATTTTGTCTAACCTTAGTAAGGTATTGGGCACTCCAACCAACAATGACTGGATTAAATTTCCTGCTTATCAGAAAGATAGGGTCTTGGAGTCTGGTTTGCTTTGAATTAAAGGAAATAATTTAAAGAACTATTTCTCATATACGTGACTTGGTAGAGTAAGTCACATCCACTACAGATTCAATTAAAACTGGAGTGATGCGAAAGCTAAAATATCTACCCTTTTGTTCAAACAACTTGTCATTATATAAAATTACACAACAGTAACCAAACTACCAAAATATAAAAAAAAAATTCTGATATCACAAATCTGAATACACAGGCAATCTGGCTAAGGCGTTTATAGTGTAAGTTCCCTCTTGTTTCTTTTATTCAATGCCATTTTTGAACTTATAAGAGAATTAGAGTAATTTAAGCACCTCTGTAAATGTAACTGGAGCATGAGTTAGCATTAAAGTAAATGTGACTGTTTTATCTCTACACCCTACAGGTGCTAATTCAGACACTGTATCAACAATAACTCTTACCTAACAGTATCTGAGATTAAGTCAAACAACAAGGAAAAATACCACTTCCAACCCAAATTCTTTTTTTGTTTTCTTTTGTTTTTGAGGAAGATTAGCCCTGAGCTAACATCTGTTGCCAATCTTCCTCCTTTTTCCCTTTTTTCTCCCCAAAGCCCCAGTAGATAGTTGTATGTCATAGCTGTACATCCTTCTAGTTGCTGTATGTGGGATGCCGCCTCAGCATGGCTTGATGAGCAGTGCGTAGGTCCCCGCCCAGGATCCGAACAGGGCAAAGTGGAGCACGTGAACTTAACTGCTACACCACCAGGCCAGCCCCCCAACTCAAATTCTTTTTCATCAAAACAAAAAAGCAATCATAATACAGATTGATGCCAGTATGAAAAAAAACTAAATTAAGAGTAGTGTTTATGTTCTCCCTAAAGTAATATTTTTTTACAGAGTAGTAGTATTTATCTGAATTTGAATGTGAAAGCTGAAAATAAAATGTGAATAAAGAGTTGAATGCTAACTGAGTTGAAAACTTATTTCCTGAATAACATACAAATTCTTAGAAGAAAATTAATAACAAATCATATGCAACATAAGATCCTGTGGCTTTCAAAGTAAATGGCAAGGAGAAATAAAATCCCTCTCCGATTCTCCAAGGGCCAATTAAGTAAAGGTCTTGATTGGGTGGTTAGAGTACCTCCTCTTTTGACTGCTCCAGGTGAACTGAATTATGAACTCTGCCAGAATTTGCTCTCTTCTTCTAAACATTCCATAACAAAATAAAAATAATGGTGAAATGCAGAAGTCTCACTTTGATCTTGCACAATGAGAAAAACATGAACCTTGATTCAAATCTACAGTATGGAATAAAATATTACAATAAATCCCTATGAATCATCGGGTAATATTAGCTCCTTATAATGAGCAGAAAAATTATGAAGATAACTCTAAAATATTTTCACTAAGGAAGATTGTTCATATGCTAATCTTAGCAAGATCATTCTGACTCTAAATTCTCAAAATGGAGTCAATATAATTTGCTTCCAAACAAACCTATCCCAGCTAAGTGAATGAAATTTTAGCACTTAAAGATATGCATGTTTCAGAGTCACAGTACTTTCAGAAATGAAATTATGTTTTTAAGGATGAAAGATTAGTGAGAAAATAAATCACTTTTGCCAAGTTTCACAGGTACTCCTTCCCTTTCTTCTCCCTTATAGCTATTAAATACTAGTTAGCCAAACTCACTATTTTAGGTACTTGTCTTGTGAAATATCTAGAAAAAATAATAATGAAGGGAGGTATCTTTTCTTTGGTCTTCTTCTGTCAAGCGCACAGAGCTATCTATGGTGAAACCATCTAAACGTTCAGAAGAGATTTTGCTCCCTGTCCAGAATTCTAAGACTAAGCCAAGGAGAAAAAAGGCAATGGACAACTTCTTCCTTCCTGTTTAAACACAGTGAGCACCTTTGTTTGGAAAGATTTTCCCACTACCTTCTTTCAAAAATGTGTCAATCAGAGTGGTTTGGGGAGGGTGGGAAGATACGTTAATGGGATCGTTGTTATTGTACCTCAGGGGAGACGGTAAGGGGACGAAGATTAAGAAATCTTGCCCCGTGAATGTTGGTTGCTCTGTCATCTGACACCAGCAGCACAAGGAATTCTAGTAACACCTCCATCCAGAGGAGGAAAGAATAGAGTCCGAAAGAAATTTATAAAGAAGACGCATAATTCAGATCAACTGACTTGTTTTTTGACACGTAGCCTTGAAAAGAACAATTTTACCTCAGAAACTTGGCAAATGTAAACTGATTTTTTGATAAGTTTTAACATGTATTCTACTAAATGCATGAAAAAAGAGTGAGGGAGAGAAAGGCCAGGTATCCAAAGACAGGGCGGTTGTCAGGTTTCTCTTTTCTGTGTCATTTTTGTTTAGTCGGTCAAATGAAAATTCAAAACCATATAATTAGATGGTTGTTTATACATGATTAAGCATGAGCTCATTGGACTTTACATGCCAAAAAGTCAGAGATGTGGTTAAGGGCAAGAAGGAACTATTAATAAAAGGAAATAAAGCTGTAATACATTTTTCACTTATGAATAAAAATAATTCAAAGGTCTCTAGATGGAAAAAGAAAGAAAAAAATCAGCCATGAGTAGGGGCAAGAAACCAGATAATTTTATAAATGGTTAGAATTCATGAGATATAAAACACAAGCCACATACAAAAAAGCTTTTCCTCCTCTATGATTCTAATCCTATTTTTGTCTCTCGTAAACATAACTCACAATGAGAACATAACAAAACTTACCTGTATTATATTTCTTTAGAATTGTTCTGGGAAATATTTAAGCAAGAACATGTTGTTCATTTAAAAGAGTTACTTGTTCTCTTCACAACTGTCTTCACCAGTAATCCTCTCTGGAGAAACTAATAGCTGTCAGCTCCCTTGAAAAAGGCAAGTATCCTTTCATTTTTCACAAATGCTGAATTTTTCTTCCCAAACTGAAGTGAGCCCATCGAAAGCAAAGTTTAACTGACCATAACCTTCATAAAGGCAGACCATCCCAGATCCCCCAGAGAATCTGTGATCTTAAATTGGGGCTCTGAAAAGTGGTGAATCGACTGCTCATAGAGATCAAACACCAAGCTATGAATGAGGTCAGTGTGCAAGTCTTTCAGATGACAGAGAGAACGAACTGATCCAGGATCAGCCTATTACTCCACCTTAGGTAAGGTTTTCAAGTCACTGCTACAACCTCTCCCTCTTGGGAAAATATACCAGTACAGTTCACCTCCGGAGTATACCCAGGCAAGTGCAAAACGAACCCCAGAGGTGGTTCAACTGTGTGTGCTATTTTCTACAACCAAACAACTCTTTGGCTTGCCAATGCTGTGACTAGCACTTTCGCGATTGCAGTGATACAGTACAGCCCAGGGATGAGAATGACACAATCTAAAAGTAAAAATGAGTAAAGTCCATAGGAAACCCAACACACAGTCCTTAAGACTAAATCTATAATGTTCAAAAAGCCCATAATGCCTAAGAAGCATAAACACTGACTTTGACAGCCTGACTCTGAGAGCAATGTCTCCAAGTCACAACAGTTCTCAAACTGTCAGAGGGATTGTCCATCTCAACCTCTCCCTCCCCTCTCCTACCTTCTTTCCTCCCTCTCCCTCCCTCCCTCCCTCTCTCTCTGTCTCTCTCTCTCTCTCACACAAACACACACACACACACACACACATACTATGAGCATCAGCCAGTTCTGATTCGAAGAGCTATCTTCCATACTATCCATAGCTGCTAATTGGAATTTGAACAGAATAAACTTCATTTAGATCTATATGATAAATTAGAAAATACAGAAACTCCTAAAAAGCTCATTTCCAAGAAACTAAGATTATCATGGAGTGCACATCTGAAAAGGCAGGGATATTTAAGATAAAGCACGGATATTTAAGACAAAGCACAATACTCACAACTAATTTAGCAGTTTTAACCTACGAAACCTTATATATTATTGTGAAACAGAATAAAGGAAACCTTATGTAGAACCAAGTCGGGAGGCCAGAAAGGGGAGCCCTCACACACTACTACTCAACCTCAATTACAGACCCCAAACAGGAAGAATCTGTCAATTATTATCCCAGCAGGAAGAAGGAAGATTTCCTCCTTGCCCAGAAACTCAGCAAATGAGAAACCATCACCCCCCCAAACTCTCGCTTTCCACTAATGAATTTTCATTCAAAACACCCTCCCAACTTCCTCCTTTTTCTCTATAAGGTAACATTCCTCTCCTTTGTTTGCTGGACTTGCCTATTGCTCTTGCTATAGCTCACTTGTCCTGAATTGCAATTCCTCTGCTATTCCTGAATAAACCCATTTTGCTGGTAAAAGAACTGTTTTATTTGTTTAGGTCAATATTATGTCTCTTGTATGAAATATGTACTTTGTTCTAAAGATACTTTTTAATTATTGACCTAATTTGGTTAAATAAAGTTCTTAACATATTCATTTAGTGTTAAAAGCCACACAAAGCTGACTGGGGCTGGCCCAGTGGCATAGTGGTTAAATTCATGCACTCCACTTCGGCAGCACAGGGTTCACAGGTTCAGATCCCGGGCATGGACCTACACACCGCTTATCAAGCCATGCTGTGGCAGGCATCCCACATATAAAGTAGAAGAAGATGGGTAGAGATGTTAGCCCAGGGCCAATCTTCCTCAGCAAAAACAGGAGGATTGGCAACAGATGTTAGCTCAGGGCTAACCTTCCTTAGCAAAAAAAAAAAAGCCACACGAAGCTGAGAGAAAAGTACACTTTCACAAAACAAACTCTTTATGAGTCAGAAATTCATAGATTTTTGTCTTTAATGTTGAAGGAAGGGAGGAAATCTTGCTAAACTAATAAATATTGATTATTTGAAACAGTTTAATATCTACTATAGTTCCAGATAAGAAATGTGATAATGTATTCTTAAACAATGTGCGGCATGTAACTCAAAACCACTTTTCATCAATAATTAATATTAATAATTAACAAGTATAAACAACAAAAATACCTTTTGGAAATGTTTCAACCCAGTTCTTTCCTCATTCCACAGCCTGCTTATTGCCCCTCTTTACCCTCTATATGGGGTTAATAACTAAACTTCCCTCATCTCTGACATGCAACACTACCCAGCAGCAATCTTCCCAAGAATGCGCTCACAAATGCATAAGATTGAAAAGAATAAAAGTCTTATCAAAGTCGCCTGAATCTGGCAAATGGATTTCTAAATTAGCATCTGCAGTTACAATCCACTCAATGGTGAATTAGGTTTTTCTCCAGTAAAAACAGAACCCTGAAGAAAGTTCACCTCAAACACCTATTCTCCTACCTACAGAAGGAATGTCTTACGTCTTTAATCCAGGAATTAGCCTAGTAATAAAAACTAAACAGTCCCCCTGATAAACACAGAGGAAGGGGAGGATAATGCAAAAGCTACTCCTTTAAAAGAGGCCAGAACCAATGTACCAGGATTTTATTTGGTACTCATTCTGAAGAGCATTCAGTTTGACTTTTTAAAACTACATTGCTATTCTTGCTCCATTTTGATTATCTGTGGAATAACATCTTCAGAGTCAAACACATTAGCTCTTACATCAAATCAAAGGCGTCTTACCATCTGCCTCTTACTTTTCTAGCCACCTTGCCCTAGCACCTGACGTTTAAAATTTTAAGTCCATTGAAATTCATCTCTTAGCCATTCATTCTTTCACCAAACTGAAAATTATGCAGGTAATATCCTAAGTTCCTAAAGTTCAACATCATGCTATATTTTAATTTCTTACAGCAAATACAAATTCTACAATCCCTAATTCCCTTCCTCCATGTATGCCATTCCATACATTACCATTATTCTTCCTGAAAAGTGATCAGAATCATTAGCAAAAGCACCTCAAGCATAAGTTACTCATGTTCACAGGCTGTTTGGTCACTGACATTTAAGTGTTAGAAATAAGAAGCCCTCCCACTGGGGAGCTTCCATGGGCAGTGTCTGTGTAAACCCGAGGATAAAGGTGTTTACATCCTTTTCTTGGCTGGGGGCCTCAGACAGCTGTGCAGAGTACTTTGCATACATTTCCAGGGCTACCTGCTCTTTGGTTTCATAAAGTACATGCAGCGGGAACATTCAGGGACTGCTAGGACATTCAGCAAGGCTGGTGTGCAGGGAGGAAAGCATCTGACAAATGCAGCCTAAGAAACAATGTCTCCCTTCAAGTGGAACTGCTGGTGAAGTCAGCCAGTGCTGGCCGGTGCGAACAATACTGTGCAAGTCATTAACTTGCCTGGTTCAGACGGCGATGAGCTCACCCACCTTTCTGGAAGCGCTATTTTAGCTGCTGAGTTTATACAAATAAAACCCATAATTTTCTAATGGCTAAACTAGGAATGTGTTCGAAAATAGCTAACTTTCTGAGAACGCTGCAGAAGCAACACAGGGAACTCAGGAAGGTGCGTCTGCAGTCTGTTGTTCAAGTCCGCACTCATCTTTATAATCGCTACATATGTATTACCTTGAAAATAAGCAACCACATAAGCAAACCAGGACTTTTTTTTAAGTTAGGTGGTTACTGCCACATTGTGTTTTTCCCCTCTTTTTTTCTCTTGCATAGGAAAGAATAAGTTAGTTGTTAACTGCACAAAAGAGTTAACATTTAACTTGAACGCTGGGAATGCTTTAGCTCTCAATCCCTCCCCCCTCTTTCTTATCATAGCGAAAATAGGTTCAGGAAAACTTTACTAATTTTCGCTGATCCTAGATGAGATCTGGTTACATCAGTTTCCTTGCTGTACTCACAGACGGCCCCAGTTCCTTCATACACACTCCACTCCAGGCAACCCCAAATCCCTGACCACCACCTCTCACACCCCCACACCCCTCCTCGCTACCATCATCAAAGACTACCTCAAACGCCACCCCCTCCTTAAACAAACCTTCCAGATTCCTGCCTCCTATCCCAATCCAGATTCCAGCGCTCTATCCATTCTCTAAATTCCCAGGTAACGTTATTTTAGCCTCTTGTTCTACTGATCACTTCTATCTTGTGTATTAGCTGTACCTATAGCTTACCTGTCCCCCTTAACGGGCAGTTCCACAAGGAGAGGGAATGTACTTATCTGCCTTCACTCCCCACCTTTCACCCCCAGAATACCAGGCCTGCACAGGCAGACACTCACTAAACCTCTATGGACACGAAACACCAAAAACTACATCTGTAGCACGTTTTAGTACAGGGTCAATTTCCACAGGTAGGTGGAAGGAGGGCTAAAAGAATAGTATTTTATTATTTAAAATAGGGAGATTGTCGTGAGGCCGAGAGTAGGGGTGGCAGTGGGGCTGACTCTTCTGTTGCCCCAGCCATTCCTAACCTGTTCTCCTCTCTCACTTCCCAATCAGGCGGCCTCTAAACCTTACTGCACACATAGTTCCTCCCTATCAATGCAGCCCTCTCCAAACTGTTTGCCTCGTGACCTTTTCGGTGAAGCCTTCCATGGAAATGGAGTATAACAAATCTCTCTCTCCTCTCCCTCTTCTTAGCTATTCATAAGTACCACAAAGGAGGTGTAGAGTTACCTAGCTTTCGACATGGTGATCATATTTCCTCACCAAGAATTTACTACTATTAATAATAATAATAAATCTATACATTAAAAATAAAATGAGAGCTAACATTAATGGAAGGCTTACTTGGTACCAGGGGGAGGATACCTGGCTCTATACCTGGATTAACCCATTCAGCTTACACAACCACCCTGATTATTACCATTCCATTTCACAGAGGAGGCAACTCGAGGTTCAGAAAACATAGCAACTTGATAAAAGGGAGGATTCAAACCCAGATAGGCCCACACCAAAAACAAACACTGATGTCTATGAGCTCATACACCCCTCACCATCCTCCACTAGACTAGACAAATACTACTAAAAGGAGAGGAGACGGAACAATGGGAAACTGATTCTTCTTCCAAAGCTGGAACAAATACCTACCCACAGCCTCCAACATCTTGTTTTCCATATATAAGTAAGAGTCAGGAATGATACCTTAATTTGTTCTGTGTAGGTGCCATAAATGGTGTCATGCATGCAAGTATAAGTAGATGACACTATTCTAACCTTTACAGTACTGGTTAAATGTCCATTATATTACCCTTCTCACTTCCAGGAATTTTGGGCACGTAACATGATCTTCTACTCGTTCATTCACTCATTCAGTGGTTAAACTGCACAGTAAGAGCCGGTAAAACAGAGATCAAGAGAATTACAGCACAAAACGATGTCTGATAAAATAAGGTAAGGTCAAAAAGCTGTCAGGACACTGAAGAAGAGATGATGATGATGATGACAATGCTGCTGATATTTAGGAACACGGTACAAAAATACTCAACTGCATAAATCTTTTTACTAATTTACTTTTCATTCAACAAACACTCTTAAGTGCACACAGTTCATCAGAATATATATCAGAGATGTGAGAACATGAATATATCAGAGCTTTGTGCACATGAGCACAAAGACAATTACACAATGTGTCAGGTACAACAAGAAGTCAATATGAGGTAGCTTGAAGGGGCAATCTCCTATGCAGGCCTGACATTTTATAGTGCCCCTTTCTATTAGAAATCAACCTACCTTAAAAACAATACAAATAAAGCCTTAAAGGAGGTCTTTTCTAAAATTCTGCCTCAGTAACCCAAGTAACTCAAGATTTCATCTTTCAAAATTGCACTGACCTAAAAGCAGAGTCTAACCAGCCAACAACTGTCCCCAGGCATGTGGCTGCTCTCTGCTTTCAGTATGCAATAAAATATTAACATAGGAGGAAAGAGAGATGGACGTATGGGTGGGTGGGGTCAGTGGCATAGAGACAGAGAGGTCTCAGCCAGAGCCAAGTCACAAGACCAGGAGGCCAAGTTTGCTCCATGGCTGTGCAGCTGTTGTACTTGACCAAATCACTTAGATTAAACCTCCCTGTCAAGCCCAGCTTGGTGAGATCACATAATGAACTATCTATAGCCCACCCTGGCACAAACCAGATGATTAATAAATGTTAATTCTCCTTCCTACCTGCAGATCACATCTGAAAACCTTTCATCTCTCATCACCTAAAAGACTACCTTTAAACCAGAATAGATGATGAAATCATTTCAAGGGTTTCACTCATGAGAAAAAGATGTATCTCTGCTCCCACTGTGCTTTGAATTCATGGATTTGTATGCCAAGAAGGACTAAAAGAAATCATGTTTCCAACCTCCTTATTTTACAGATGATAAAACTCAAGTCCAGAGAGGTAAAGTGACTTTCCCCAGGTCATACAGCTAATGGCACAGTCAGGACAAAAATCCAAGGAATCAGGCATCCACTTTCTACTATATTCTGCTACTTTTGTTTTTTTCGTGTGTGTGAGGAAGATTAGCCCTGAGCTAATACCCATTGCCAATCTGAGGAAGATTGGCCCTGGGCTAACATCCGTGCCCATCTTCCCCCACTTTATATGTGGGACACCTGCCAGAGCATGGCTTGATAAGCAGTGTGTAGGTCCGTGCCAGGATCCGAACCTGCAAACCCCAGGCCACCAAAGCAGAGCGCGCAAACTTAACCACTATGCCACTGGGCTGGCCTCAAGTATTCTGCTACTTTTATTGGACTGTCAGTTATAAATGATGTTTAATGGTGCAAATATCTCTGAGGTAGTTAAAAATGTCTTTTGCCTTCAAAATAGAATGAAGATGGAAAATGGTAGACTCCTTCTACACCATGAGCATTGAGTTTGGGACAGGAGTGTTCATGAAAAGATGAAGAGCTGGAAGAGAAGAGGGATAAGCACAGAGGAGGGGATCAAGGATGAAAAGCGACACAGAGACCCTTTACTTCACACCTCTGCCTAAAGATCAATTCCATTTCCGTCCACAGATTGAATCTGAAAACACTCCCAGACAGATATCTCTCTCCCTTTTGTCTACAAGCCCAGAGGATACAAGAGCCATCATTCTCCCAGATCAGACAAAATGAAAATACAGGAGAAAAGAGAAATGAGATTATTTACCTTCAACAGTTTAAAAAAGAGGTTCAGTTTGAGTTTGCTCAAATCTCCTTAAACCTTAGGTTTTAGTAGAACCACTGCTGAACCACAGGTTTTAGTGGAACCACTGCCTGCTTATTTGTCTGCCAAATGTAAATTTGCCATGGAACCAACGTTCAGGCTGCTCAGGGACAGCATGCACCTCGTTAAGGAAAGGGAAAAAAATCTAATATAAGCATATCAAACTTGACAGTATAATTTTTTAAAAGATTCCCATCTCAAAGAAAGTTTACAAGCAATGAGTGAGGCCATAAGGCAATTATTTCCTGGCATAATAATAATTGCAGAACAATTGTCCAATTAGCAGTTATGCACTGAGGGAATTTCTTTGCATTGTGGCCTTACTGTCTTTGTCTTTGTTCTGAAGAAAAATTCTGCCTTCAGGAGCACAAAATAACGAAAGGGCTCTTCATTATGTCAATGAGTTTGGATGGAGTCCCTGTGGCACAGGGACTTTGCCTGGTAATGAAGCATAAGAATCATCTGTTTCTACTTATACCCTCCACAGCAGGGGAGAACTGTGACTGAAGGCCCCAAGGAAAGGAGAACTTTTGGAAGGTGACAGAACCAGGGTCATTTGGGGTTAAGACGATCAGTCCTCCTTGGGCCAAACTCTTACCTATGGGCCTCTCAAAAAAAAAAAAGAACTAGAAACATAAAAACATCATATAAAATTCTATTGAATAAGTATTTATGGGATGCCCAGTTCATGCAGGTCTTGTACACTTAGAAACCAGAACTTCAAACCCTCCCAACCTCATGTCTCTCCTAGTCAACCAACGAGTAACACAATTTTTTCCCACTGCCCTTCAAACCTCTATCAGTTGCCACTTCAGCAGCTGGTGAAAGTTCTGCTTTCTCCAACACCATTCATAAAAGGTGTGTGAGCCTCAAGAAGGCAGAATACAGCTCAACCAAAGCAAGAACTTTCCAGCAAGCAGAAGTGACTGGGAGCACTTTGTGAGGCAAAGTTCTTGTCCCTAAAAGAATACAACGAGGGGTTGCCAGGATATTGCAGGGAATGTAGAGGGGGAAGGGACTGGAAAAGAACATTTCTGAGGTCATTCCCAACTCTTTATAACACCTCAAGAAGCTTAAAACACAGTGTTAAGTTTTACATTTTTATGTAAATTATGAGAATTTTCAATGCCCTCATCCAAAGGCTATTTTTTTGTGCTTCTTGCCATTCTAGGATCCCACACTGTGACCTGAGGCAGGTAAATAACTTCTTAAGCCCTCAGATTTATCATCACTTAAATGAAGGCAAGAGATTAAGTAATCTCTCAAATCTCTTCCAACTCAAACATTTTCTGAGCAAACATCGAATTTACTCTCTCCTTTTTACCAAATTGAATTTCAGAAATTCTATCAATCTATAAAATTTTTCAACAGACTGCCAAAAATCACTATACATGACAAGAAAATCCAACAAAGTGACAAGACACAATATAAATATGGCAAAAGGAATAGGTTTCTTATATACTATCAATTAGGAGTTTTAAAATATAATGGAAATTTTTTTTTAAATTAAAAATACCTAGAAATAGCATGTAATATGAAGAAAACTACAATTTTCTTCTGAAGACACAAATAAATATAGATATATACATGTTCTTAGATGAGAAAACTAAATATAGTAAGTATGTTGATTCTTCCAAAGTATTCCATAGGCTTAATGCTGGGTTTCTCAGCCTCTGCATTACCGACATTTTGTGTCAAATAATTCTTTGTTTTTTCGGTTTGTTGTTGTTTTTTTCTATTGGGGGAGTGTCCTTGGGTATTGTAGGATGTTGAGCAGCATCTCTAGCCTCTACCCACTAGATGCCAGTAGCACTCCCACCAGTTGTGACAACCTAAACTAAATTCTGTGCAGACACTGCCATCTATCCCCAAGGGACATCACTCAGGTAGAGAACCACAGGTTTAATGCAAAATCCTAATGGGCTCTTCCTATTCTCTACCTTGACAATGGATTCTAAAGTTCATCTGGAAGAATAAACTATATTAACAGTCGAAACAGCTTTGAAAAAGAAAATAAATATATTATAGAACTATGAAAGCAAAAATTGTGGAACATAGAAGGAAGACTAGGTAAATTGAACAAAGAAACAGAACAGACGCAAAGGATCATGACCTCAGATACATAATAACAATTAGTATATGATGGCATTACAAATGAGTAGGGGAAAGGAGATTGTTCAATAAATGGTAGTGGGGCAAATATTTATTGTGTGGGGGAAAAAAATCAAAGCTAAATCAGTATTCACATTATATATATTCTGATTATCTATTGCTACATAACAAACAACACCAAAACTTAGGGTCCTTAAAACAACAATGTATTATTATCTCTTGTGGTTCTGGGAGTTGACTGAGCTCAACAGGGTGCTTCTCACTTGGGGTCTTTCGTGCATTGCAGTCAGATATCAGCTGGAGCTACAAGTCATCTGAAGGGTGAACTGGATGGACATCCAAGGTGGCGCCCTCATATGCTAGCTGTCAATGGGAACACCTACACATGACCTCTGCATATGGCTTGGGCTTCAAGCATGGAGGCTGACTTCCAAGAGGCAGAAAGAAGCAGGAAGCAGGCCAGTTAATGACATGCCTGCAACAAGCACAGCATCATTTATGCTATGTATTATTGGCCAAAGCAATCTTGCGTTCACCCACATTCAAGGGGATAGTGAAATGGACAAGGGAGTGGCAAGTCACACCACAGAAGAGCACAAAGAATGAGAGAGATGGTTTCAGCCACCATTGGAAAATATAATTAGCCATAATATACATAAAATAAATTCCAGGGAAATTAAGAGCTAAATATTAAAAATAAAAAATAAAACAACTAAAAGAAAATATATTCAAGGTTTTCTTTCATTTTAGGATGCAGAAGCCAGAGATAAAAAGCCATAATTGCAAAAATATTTTAGATCAAAAGCACCATAAACAAAACGAAAAAGCAAACAAAAAACTAGCAAAATACTAGAATTCTACATAAAGGGTTAAATGCTTAATATATAAAGAGGCCTTACAAATCAATAATAAAGACAAACATCTCTATGGGGGGAAAAAGGCAAAGGACATAAACAGTTCACAAAAGAAGACTCCAATGGACAAGACATAAGATAGACACTCTCAATATTCTGCTAGTAGAGAATATAAAATGTGATATAACCCATTTGGGAAGCAACTTGGTAATACAGTCAAGGGTATTTAAAATGCTCATTTGACCCAATAATGTACCACCATTTTTTAAGATATTTGTGATAGCATAATTTAATAAAAAAGAAAGCAAACTTGATTAAATAAATATAGGTACACTTCCCACACACGTAAAAAATTTCTGTGGTACAAGCACTTAAAAATCATATTTTCAAAGAATACTGAAATACATGAGGGAAGTTCATAACACAATGTGGAAAAAGAGAACACAATACTTTATTTACACTATTATCTATCACAAGATATTCACACATATTTATTTCCTAAAATATTAACAGTGGATATCTCTGTGTCTGGGGAATACTGGTAGGTGATTTTATTTTATTCTTTTTTTCTTCAGTATTTAAAAAATTTTCTACAGTAAGCACATATTGTTTTTATACTCAGACGAAAAATGCTATTTAAAGAAAAAAATACTAGACTGATGGGTGAAAAACTGAAAAGGTCACATGTTACTAAGCTACTGCTGAAAGATTATAAAAGTCAGTTTAAAAGCAGAATAAGAGTGATTGTGCAGCCAGTGACCTCAGGGGCGATTACACCTGGAACCACTGACACATTACACAGCCCATTTGGTCTGCAACCCAGGCTCATGACTCAGCCATGGTGCAGATTCTCATGGAGTTGTTCAGTGTTGACTGCTTTATAAACTTTTCTTTTTCCCCTTTCAATATTCAGCCCATTTGTTTTCTTTGCTGAGCTCGAAATGTTTCTGTCTTCAGAGGCCTTTCAAATGATGAAACATTTAGCAAAAATTTGTACTCACACATAGGAAGACATTTGCTTCTGCTATCCTTTAACCAAAAGCCCTCCTGAATTTCAGAGGGTCCTGGTCAGGTACAGCCTCTACTGCTCCTTTAAATGGAGGCACTATGAGAATAGCAACTCCCTAGTCTCCTCGTTCTCAAATGTAAGCGTGCATCAGAATCTCCTGGACGGCCTGTAAAAACACAGAATGCTGGATCCCACCCGAGAATTTCTGATTCAGTAGGTCTGAGGGGGGCCTGAGAATATGCATTTCTAACAAGTTCCCAGGTGATGCTGATGCTGTTGGTCCAAGGACTCCCACTTTGAGAACTATTGCTCAAATCATATGAACAACTAAGCATCTTTCCTCTGTGTGCTGCAGCTATTCATTTATCCCTAATTATACACATTAAGAAATATTATTTGGTATTTGTTAACAGGATCCATAACCCAAATAAATCCCAGGACCCCTCATTCCAGTTTCAGATGGAGTAGTCCATTCAAAGAAACAAACTCCAGCAATGTATATAAAGATCACCTTTTCTACCATCTCTCTGCCATCCCCCTTGATTGACAAGTCTCATACCTTCAGCAGCCCCGAGTCTTCCTTCACTCTTCCATTCTCCCACATAACAAATCAGCTCTCTTCAACTTCCCAGAAATAAGGTTCTTCCCTCCCTTCTCTCCTTTCTTTCACTATTCTCTTCCAACACAAATTTCTCTACTCTCATTCCTCTGTTTGTCTCTTCTTACTATTTAGCTTATTAAAACCGAAAAACAGGTAGACTGGAGTGGGGGTACTCTGGGGAACCATGAGATTTCTTTCTTTTCAGACAACACTACATTTTCCTTAATTGGCAAGGAGAGAGAGAAGCATGTAATCACACAAGCATTAATCATTTTTGTCCCTGTTACACATCCATCCATCCATCCCTCTATTCATTCAATACACATTTACCAGGTGTCTACTCTATAACAGGCCCTGTGTTAGGTATTAGAGAAAATGGAGCAAAGGTGGGCTCATCTGAGAGGGTATTGGGCAGAAGGATGCTTCATGGACAAGTAGAGTACTTGGCCTGAACCGTGTGAGTTCAGACCTGAATTTTATGTCTCTTAAAACCCATTGGCAGATATGTGAAATACCTTCTTCAGAGCCTCATTCCTTTGATTTCACCCCTTTGAAATTTGTACATGTCCTTGTTAAAGGTAGCCCTTTAAGTTGCCAAGGGTCACTTACACCTAAGTGTGAATAAGTTTCAAGCCCTTATCTGATGAGAAGAGCCCTGGGTGTCTTAGAGAAAGCATAGAAATGCTTTTTAAGGAAGAGAAGGGTATAAGATGGGAATCTAGGGAATATTTGAAACAAACCACACCCTTCCCTGATTGTGACTTCCCTGAAGGGTGTCCCTGAAATGCCCTTCCCCACCCTAGCCTGCATATGGCACTGCAGAGGTTCTCAAACTGTGGTGCCTGGACCAGCAGCAGCAGCATCACCTGGGGACTTGTAAGAAATGCAAATTCTCAGGCCCCACCTCAGACCTACTGAATAAGAAATTTTAAGGGTGGGGCCCACCCACTGGAATTTTCACAGGCCCTTTGGGGAATTCTGATGCACACGCAAGTTTGAGAAGCATTGCTCTAACGTCTTATTACAGTGCCTGCCTCTTTACCATTAGTATGTACTATTACTATGGGTCTTAATGATTTGTCAGACTCCTTTATTAGTATAAGAATATTATTTTCAGAAAGGTGCATGAGGGAATTATAAGCGACTCATTGATAGCTAAGCTCTGTGATAATGGGGCAGAGAGTAAGTGCCTCTGGCTGAGTAGGGAGCCACTGGCTAAAAAGGAAGATGGTCACTAAGAAAGGTCAATGTTAACAGCTCTGTTAACCTAAGTCTTCTGCTTCCCGAATTGGTGCAACTTGCAATGACCACCAAAGCAGGAGTAGTTTTGCTTTCTTTTTAAAATTCTCAGAGTTCTCTGGGGCCGGCCCGGTGGCGGTTAAGTGCGCACGCTCCGCTGCGGCGACCCAGGGTTCACAGGTTCGGATCCTATACACCACTTGTCAGGCCACTCTGTGGCGGCGTCTCATATAAAGTAGAGGAAGATGGGCACAGATGTTAGCCCAAGACTGGTCTTCCTCAGCAAAAAGAGGAGGATTGGCATTAGATGTTAGCTCAGGGCTAATTTTCCTCACACACACAAAAAAATTCTCAGAGCTCTCAATAGGACGTGTCTTTACATGCAGTTGAAAAAGGCCCACAAGAATCCCTGTTGCACAATGAAATGTTCATCTCATGTAATTTAGCATCCTTGGTCTCTCTTTGGAGGGGAAAAGGGAGGGAGGAAGATACATATTTTTAGAACCAGGGAATGATTTATCATTCAATGAAACAGTATAGATAGAAGCTTAAATCAAGTGTGTGGAAATAATATGTTGTTATTACTAGTCTTAACTCTGCTAAATTATAACCTATAAACCCTGCAATGCTTGACTTAAATATCCCATCCACGTTCGCAGGAAATCTAAATGGCTATTTCCTCCTTTATTGCATGCATTACAGGAGGATTTACTGTTGCTTCCACAAAGCATATATGAGAAGCATGTTATCCAGGATGTCAGCGTAACCAGGCATGATTGATAAGCACACAGCCCACATCATGTATGTATTCTGGGAGCCTTTATGTGCAGTTAATTAGTTTAGCTATTGCTTTCATGGTTCATTTAGAAGCTTCATGCTTCATTAAATATCAATAAATTTTATCCTCAAAAAACCTTTTCAGTAAAAATATGATTGTCTCTTCAAGTGATAATCTTGTTAATGGATGTATATATTGCAAGCATGTCTATCAGGACTGACAAAACTCTGAATTGCCATGGTTGCAGTACCCTGAAGTAATATGCAAATTTTATTCTATAGTTTAAAACACATGCCTCTTCCACACATATTTTCTTACAGTAGGGGAAAAAAATCTTTTTTAACTTTCCAAAAATGATGCGTCTTTTAAGTTTCTATTTTTATTTTGTCAAGAATGCCTACTTATGTTTCATAAGCTCCTTTTATCCATTACATCAATTCCAAGTTCTCTTTATTGGAAAGACAAGCTTTTAGCAACTTTCCGTAGCATGAAAGAGAAGTTTTCAGAAACATGTGTTCTTCACTTCTCTGATACACGCATCCAAAAAGGGCAAAGGTCACAATTACCCGGCTTGTCCTGTCAGATATTATAGTCAACTCTACCAGTGAATGAAGTGGGCTGCTCATTGAATGGCAGGAGCAGGCAAGTCAATTGGGGAGAGTAAAGATGAGGAAAGAAGAGCTTCATCTACCTAAGCAGAAATAGGGCCTTCTGATACACTCTCTCCGCCTTCGAGGTCCAGCTCACATGTCTTCTCTGTGGAGACATCCCCAACCTGCTCAGACAGGGAAGTTGTCACTCTTTTCCTCATTTTCCTATAGCATTTTGTTAACACTTCCATTACAAAATGTATTATAGTTATCAATTCATTCATTCATCCATTCATTCAACAAAAACGTATTTTTAAGGATACAATGTAAACAAGACAAGTAAGATCCACTTTTTTATAAAGTGTGCATTCTAGTGATGAGGAGGTGCACAATAAAACAAAATAAATGAACAAGATAATTTCACACAAGGGTAAGTGCCATGAAAGAAAGAAAACAGATAGATGGGATTGAGAATCATGAGGGGAAGAGGGTGACTTTGGACTGAATGGCAGGAGGGCCTGTGAAAGAGACAGCTCATAAACCAGGATGCAAACAGTAAGAAGAAACCAGCCATGCAACAACATGGCGCAACGTTCCAGGCAGAGGAGGCTGCAAGTACAAAGACCTGAAAGCTGATCCAGCTTGGCATGTTGGAGGAAGGAAAAGAAAAGCAGGCTGGTTGGAATGTACTCAGCAAAGGCGAGCATGATACCAGATAAATTTGGAGATGACTTGCCAATCTTTTGACTTTAGACTATGAGCTCCTAGAAAACAGAGCCTGTGTCTTACTTGAATTTGCATCTCTAGTCCTTAGTCTCATATCTGACACACGGTCAACAAAAGTGTGTTGAATGAATGAACTGAATTAGCCATTTTCCAAGGTCACATATGAAATATCAGGGATTTCTTTTCTTTCATTTTGTATAATCTGCCTTCTCTCAGCCCATTCTTTCAATATGGATGATCACGTTCTATCCTTTCTGTGCAAAGATAACATACCATGGACTCTCAATGCTGGAGAAGGTTCTTTTTGTTATTTTTCCATCAGAGATAATGAATTTGTGCTTGGACGTCCACGTGGTTTCACTGATGGCTCTTGTGACCAAGAGTGAAATACATTCAGGAGAGAACCAGGAGTTAAAAGGGCAACCCAATAGGGTTTCAAAAAGTAGCTCAGAAGAGCTCAGACTCATATCCTGGGATTTACTTATTATACAGTACTTCAATTCAGCTAATAATAGACAACCAACATTAATATTAATAATGTCATCGCTGTCATCATCATCATCATCATCTCTTTGAACACAAAATAATATAATGAAATTTTCCCAGTGAACTTTATTATCATGATGGACGAGAAGAAAGAGGAAAAGGAGACAGCCTACTAGAAATACTTTCATTTCCACTCTACAAAACATTTTCAGTCCTTCCAAAACTGGTTTATTTTGTCTCCTCTGTTTCTTCCTCGTAACAGGCATGGTAGATGGGAGACAATTTTTGAATAATGGATGAATGAACACCTGGTTTCATTTCTTCAGAATAACCCCCAGTGGTGATAAGGAACTGACCATGTTGGCACTGACAGGCTTAAGACCACCACAAATCCACAAAGCCAAGCGTGGCCACATTGGATATGTGTGAGAAATGCAAACTCACTGGGTTTATGAACACCAGTAAAAATTCCAAGGGGGCCTGATGCCAGGAAAATGCCTTATTTTGTCAGAAAGTACATCTCCCACACAGCAGCAGGTCTGGCATAGCTTGAGCCACATGTTAAAAACAAAGCAAAGTGACATGTGATATGGGCCTCACTGCCTGATGACAGAATTCACGAGCTGTCTTCACTCTGAGCTTTTCTGGAACAAACTGAGTCCACATAGCTCAAGCCTGTTTGATGGTTTTGTCTTCTTATCATGTTGTTTTCTGCAAAGTCCTCACCTTTTAGGTAACTAAGATTTATTTTTCTTATTATAATTTCAAGATTTATTCCCAAATCACAAATGATAACTAATTCTAAGGAACTCTGTGCTTTCCAATCTATTCTATAGCCAAGTTAGTGTTTCAGATATACTAGCCCTTTTCCAACTTCTGGAAGCATGTAGGTGACTTCAAAAATATTCAAATCAACCAGTAAACCATGTAGTGGCACCTCTCTGAAGATTCACTGTGTAGACAATATTTTAGTATCTCCACTGGTAATCATCATAGTCTATAGTATATTGGTTTTATGAAAGTCAAATTTTTAAAAATTTTGCCCTACTAAAAATCCAATTTTTTTCAAGTTTTTTGTTTTGTCATTTCCATGACACCTGTTCTGACCTTGGATCATACAAGTAAGAAGAGCTATTATCTACACTGGGCAGAGGAGCCATGATGACAACAAACGGCTTCCAAAATACCCTTTTTGTGGATTCACTGTATTTTCTTTTCCCCCTTAGTCAGTGTCTATTTGTCTCTCTCCCTCTCATCCAGCCCTGATTATTATGGTTTAGAAATAGATATCTTACTTGTATTAGAGTCCCAGGGCTGCCATAACAAAAGTACCACAAACTGGGTGGCTTTTAGGAACAGAAACGTATTCTCTCACAGTTCTGGAGGCTAGAAGTCCTAAATCAAGGTGTTGGCAGGGCCATGCTCTCTCTGAAGGCTCTAGGGGAGGATTTTTCCCTGCCTCTTTCTAGCTTCCAGTGGATGCCAGCAATCCTTGGCATTCCTTGGCTTATAGACACATCACTCCAATCTCTGCCTCTGTCATCACGTGGTATTCTCTCCATGTCTTCTGTGTTCACATGGCATTCTCATCTCTGCATCCATGTCCAAATTTCCCTCTTTTTATAAGGAAACCAGTTATTGGATTAGGTCCCACCCTAATCTAGTATGACATCATCTTTTAACTTGATTACATCTACAAAATCCTATTTACAAATAAGGTCACATTCTGAGATTTCAGGTGGACATGAATTTGGAGGGGACACTATTCAACCCAGTACGGTTGCTAAGCCAGCATCTTTTCAATTACCACTTTTTCCAAGGAGTCTGAAGAACATCGCTATCTGAAGAATATTTGAAGACAAAATGATTGCCCATGGAAGAACAGTAAAAGGAAGGTGACATAATTCAGTGAAGTCTAACAGGAAAACTGCCACAGCTTGGTGGTTTCAGCACTGAATTATTCTCACCTGTAAGGTCAATTACCAACAGACCATCATGCAAAAATACCTACTCAGCCACCTCTTCTGGAAAATGTCTCTTTTGACTGAACCAATCTCTTTGTACCCAGCTCCCTAAGTGGGGCATCTCCCACCCAGCTCTCATCATCTACATGAGGACAGACAGGAGAAGTACCAACAATGCTTGGGCATCATGCTAGGCACTCTATACACATAATATCATCACCTCCATCAGAGAAGGGAAGAAACTAAAGTTTACAGAGATAAAGCATTCAGCCCCAAGTCATATAGGAGAGTTAGGGTCTGAACACAGATCTGCCTGAGTCCAAAGCTGATGCCTCATTTTTTATGTTTGAACACACACACACACACACACCCCCCTCAAAAATGACTATTTCATTTACCCTGTATCTGAAACACTTTATTTTCTTAATCCACAAAATATTAGAACTGGAAGATACCTCAGATATCATCTAACACATAATTTCATTTTATAGATGAACACACTGAAGACCAGAAATGATAACTGAATGGCTTGCCCAAGATCACAGGAATAACTAGTGACCAAAGTGGGAATAAAACCTCAGACTCTCTGGCTCCTATTCCACCACCACTTAATATCTTAGCTTCAATATTCTGAATTACAAAATGGAAGTGACAAAGACATGAGTCACATAGTATCTAACATTTAATAGGATTGTTGAGAGGATTAAATGTGCTCAGAACAGTGCCTAGTGCACAGTAAATGCTTACTTAGTATATGTTAGTTGTTGGTAGTGGTTTTGTTGTCGTTTTATTACTACATTATTATTATTATTATCATCATTATTATTATTATCATCATCATCATCCAATAAAAAGCTAGAAATGAGTGACTTCAGTGTTTTTCATCACCATATGTTTCTAGCAGCCATGCTGGTTGCAAGGCCTCATTCAAGGAGACAATGATAGAGTGATTTCCTGGTTCTTCATAATAATTAACTTCAACCTTATTTCATAATCTACTTTATGCTGGTCCAATTGCCATGTTTTCCTCTAAACACAAAATGTGCAAGGAGTCTATATTCTGGTTTTAATTTCCCTGATTGTGTGAGTCCACATTTAACTGCCTTCTTCAAATAGTGGTGTGTCATTTATGTCCTGAAAAGCCAACAATGTTATTACATCCTGACTCAGACAAATCCTTGCTGTTGTCTCTCTCATCTTATCTCTGTGATTCTCAGGAAGGCAAACTCTGGGAAAATTATACAAATAGCCCCAAATATTTGAAATCAGCATTGTCCTCACATACGTACGCCTCTCCAAAAGCTTAGAGCATTTCTCTTTCGGCTTTATTATTTCATTAGCCCAAAGCTTGCTAATTAATTGGAATTTTCCAGGGCTTTTGTTATTGTAACAAAGGCAAACAATGCAAAGGCTGATTCCTTCTTGTTAAAGAGGTCCATCCACCCTCCAAAGAGTAGCACAGAGACAGCGGGGATAAGAGGGGGGATTAAGTCGACTTTGAAAGGGTCAGACTTCATGAGTTCCTGCGCACCCCCTCCTCTGCCCACAGCTGCCTTCATCTTCACCAAAACTGATTTATGGGAAGTGACATCTTAACCATGGCTTTTATCCCTCCAAAGGAGAGGCTGCTTAGAGGGCATTATGTAGGATCTAAAATTAGATGGCAAAGAACATCCTATAAGCATGGAACAAACAATATTGGGAAGCAAAAGATACTGTATTGGGTGAGAGAGCTATTTGAGAACAAAAATTTATGGATCAAAAAGGAAGGGAGTAAAACTCAGATGAACACTCCCAAGCAAGGCACAGACCAGACTTAAAAGAAATAAAAAGATGCTTAATCTTGGCAAAAATAGCGCTGCTTAAACCAAAGATAGCAGAGCAGCTGGAGGCTAGGAGAATGAAGAGAGATTAATTCTGAATTTTGTTCTTGGTTTCCCTTTCAAGGTATCATGCTATGGTTTGATACACTGGGTTACTGGAACTTGTGGAAACTCTCACGGGCTGTGTTTCATCCACACTGTGAGAGGTTCTAAAGCACCTCTGCCTTTGAGGTTCCATGGATGCAGGATAACAGAGGCTGGAGGGATCCTCAAACATGGTGATGAGGCCATTTCCAACATCATCCCTGCAGAGTTTCTTTTGATATAAACCTATTTTAATACCCAAAGCAAAAAAAAAAAATCATCCCATGCTTTTGAAAACTACACTCTTCCATAGGAAAAAGGTTTTCTAATTTATCTGTTTATAGGTAAATGCTTATAAAAAATATTTTATAATATCCAGACCCACACATTGTGACGTGGAGCTACACCTAGAATTTCATTATAGCATAACCTGGAAGGCCTTCAAAATATCTCCCCCTCCCATTTGATGCCTGAAGGGAAATCACTCCAGTCACCTAAGGTGCCACAAGGTTTTGAACAAGCTGAATATGAGGGACCTGTGCAGATATCCAGATGGAACTACATACAGACAACTGGAAAGGAGAGTCTGGAAATGGGGCTGGAACCAGGTTCTGGGGGGGCAGTAAGTAGAGAGCCTTCCATGCAGGTGAGATTGCTCAAGGTTCACATATACAGGGGATGGAGAATAGGGACAAGATGGAATTTGAGAATCTCCAGTGTTTAAGGCTACAGGCAGAAAGGAATCTGCAAAATAGGAAAAGAAAGTGTGTTTGGAGCGGGGTGGGGTGAGCAGGAGTGAGAGACTGGGAGGGGAATATGACACTATTTAAAGGCACAAACTCTGGAGTGAGACCACTTGGCTTAAAATGCCGGGACCACTGTTGACAGGACTTGGAAGCTCAGACAAAGCACAGAACTTCTCTATACCTCAATTTTCCCCTCTGGGAAAAGAGGAAAACAATAGTATATCACACAGTTGTTCTGATGGGAAGTACTTGACACAGTGTCTTGCTCATATTAAGTACTCAAAAACTGTTAGACATGATTAATATGTTTATTAAGAAGCAAACAGGAATAGAAGAGATACACAAGGTAATAGGTGACTAAGAGCATCTCAGATCCTTTCCTAGAATTGTTCTCAATACACTGAAGGGTCTAAAGGAAAGCCACAGCCCAGGAGACATCGGGGAAAATCCCACAAGGCAAAGAGAGACCACACGATGAGGAAGATGGGAACCCCAAGATAATCTTTTCCATAAAAAGAGGCACAGGATGCTTGGTTACTAAGAGGTGATGTGGAGAATAAACCATAAAAATAACCATTCTTAGAGCAATGGCAGAGTGAAAGAGAGCTGCACTAGAGATGCGAGTTCAAGTTCTAGCCTGACCGCTAACCAAGTGCTCATCCTTGGAAAAGTTCTTTCTCCTTCCAAAACTTCAGTTTTGTAGATGCAAACTTTAGGCCACTAAAGTCCCTTCCAGTTCTCAGCATTTATGATTTTTGCTATTCTATAATTCAGCTTAAGGATTCAGCAGCTACAACTGAAAGCAGTAACACTGGTGAAGACATTAAGGATCAGAGGGACTTCAACCTCTTGTGTTCTTAGCATGAATCAGAGAACCCAAGAGTCTCCTTCAGTTTATTTAAAGGGACAGATGGTAACATGTGGAGACAGCCAAGTCTTCCTTCCTCTTCTTTTTCCTCCTCCATTTGCCCGAAAACCAGAGATGAGAGGAAGGAACAGGATAAAATCAATTGAATCAAGGTTGAAACCAAAGCAGTGTTCCTGTTTAGCAGCAATTCCAACAAACCTTTGAGGGTGGGGCAGGAGGACGATGGATATAAGAAAGACAAACATGCACATAACCTTGATTCAAGTCAAGAATCAAAAGTAAAATCAATTAGCATCGGATCCAAAAGGATAAAGACCGTGCCTAACTAATCCACAATCCTCATTTTACCATTGAGAGAAAAGACTCCCAGAGAGGTGAAGTGAATTGCCCAAGAACAAACAGTTAATGTCGCAAAGCTGGAATAGGAGCTCATGTTTGCTGACACAGTTCAGTACCAATTCCATAGAATTATGCATCTAACTGGTAAAATTCCAAATTATGACATTTCCTAATATGAGATTTGTGTGGGAGGTAATGGGAATAATTGACTAAAATTGCTAAATTCTTGGGAAATCTTTGAATTTCCCCATTTTCATGGAAAGCTGACAGGACAAACAGGAAAGGAAAATCAAACACATTAAGCCCCTACTACGTGCCAGACATTCTGCTAAATGATTTCAAGTATGTTTTCACATAAGCCTCACCACTTGGTGACACAGTCTCGCAGTTTCTGAGCTCCCTGAGGAGAGGAGCAGCGTCTTACTCATTCGTGAATCCTCAGTGCTTGACAGAGTGCTGGTACACAGTAGGTGCCCAATATATGCCTGCTGAATGAGTGTGAGATTTTCATGGTGCATAAAGTTAGGATAAGAGAGATTAAATATTCAAGGTGGTCACATGGCTAATAAAAGTGGCAGCATCAGAATCTGAATTTGGGATTGTCTGACCTCATAGTGCATTCACGTTCCTTTCACTGCACAGGCTATACCTTTCATATACTTTTCTCCAACCCCAACAAAAATCCTTATTTTCTAACAAATGGATCGGCTGATTTACATCACACTTGTGGCTATTGTACCCTCTTCTTTAAATCCTAGTTTGCTTTCAAAGTGTTTTTTCAAGATGCCATTTTCGGTCTGGTCACACATCTCCACTGGCCAATCATGGTCAGCATCTCTAAGGGCACCAAGGAGCACACATTCTCAAGGGCCAGCGGCAAGGAGGCACAGAACCATGGGAAGAGCACGTTGGTCTTGAGCTCCTGTTTGTGGTCCGTCCCTGTCACATAGAGATAATGTAACTGGCTTGGTTAAATACAATCTTTCCTTCCCTTCTTGACAGGTTTCAACTTAAAACTTAGCAAGTAAGTCAGACCAATGGTTGTCTTTCTTCTCTCTCCCTCTCTCTCTCATGTTTGCTAAAGCTTCAGACAAGCTCTGTTGTAAATGACTGTCTAAAGTATATCCAAAAATGAAGGGTTTTTTTTCCTAATTATATGTATAAGAGAAGTCATGTCTTTCAGATATTTTTGACTTGAGGCTGTTAACTAGACTCTGTTTGTTCCATCCAAGAAAGTCCAAAGAAATGGATAATGATCCAAAACAGACTACATTTGAACAGTTCTGTATATTATATGCAAAGAAATGTTCCCACAACAAAGTCACTAAATGAATGTCACTATGCCTGAATAGAGGAATAAAATTGAATTGTGATAAAAGCAAGTTGTTTAAAGGATCTTCAGTTCATGTCTACCAAATTATCCTGAACATTATGTGCTGAACAAAGGCTCTGATACTCACAGAATTAAGTAATAGAAACATTTTGAGAAACACGCCAACATTTTTACTTTAAAAAAGACTTATGTATCATTTTCTGGTTTTATGAGTGTTGTAACTGTCCTCCAAACCTTTGAACAGTGCCAAGTTCTTTGCCAGCTGCTGAATATTCTGCTATACTATGTTCTCTTTAATGCCATGGGCCATGTTGGGATGCTTTATGGTAAATTAAACATGGTATTCCATGGAAATAGACATAAGCCTTGGTCCCTGGTTGGGTCTAATCATTGAAACATCAATCTGTTTAATCCAGATTCTCCAACTATTACATAATCAGAAAATTTGATTAATGAAAATCATGGCAGCAATGTAGGAAAATACATGTTATTTAATTTATAATTGATGAGCTATTTAAACTATCTCACAGTGTCTTCTGATATTTTTTCCTGTGAGGTCAAAGATCATCACCACCATCTTCAATGAGAAAGGAGAAGAGAGTTCATTGTCCTGTCTCCATTTCAGACATCTTCAACCCTAGGTAGGTCTTGGCCAAGGTTTTTGCTGCTGTCCAACATTATCAACTGGTAGTTTTCTGAATTTTAATCTCATAAATGAGATCTCTACTGTTTGGCAGACACAAGGAAAGCATGAAGAATGACATCAAGATTTCTACTTTGCATTCAATGACCTTAAAATATATATATCATTACTAGCCCCAGACTCTGGAAATTACTAAACATCTTTGAAAGCCCTAAGAAGTTTACCAAGGCTTTCAGATAACTTCATGGTGTTGGCAGTGGTGAGGTCTAACGATGTCGTTTTAGTGTAGAGAACCGGAAAGAACATGATGGAATGAGCTGAATGATCTGGGTGTTAGTCTTGCAGCTGCCACGTATGCGTGATCCAGGATTTTCCTTTGCTATAAAGGAAATAGCAAATGGGACAATTGGTGAAACCACTAAGGTCTGTATATTAGATAATAGTATGTATCAATGTTAATGTCCTGATTTTGATAATTGTACTGTGGTTACATAATAGAATGTTCTTGTTTTTAGCAATACGCACTAAAGTTTTTAGGAGTAAAAGGGCATCATATCTGCAACTTATTCTGAATGATTCAGAAAAAAAATAGAGAGAGGGAATAATGGAGCACATGTGGTAAAAAGTTAACATTTGGGAAATCCGGGTAAAGAGTATAAGGGAATTCTTTGTACTATTCTTGCAACTTTTCTCTTTAGCCTGAAATCATATCAAAATAAAAACTTAAACTAAAATAAATGCTAGGGATATAACTGGCAATCAGTAAATATTCACCAAATGCCACTTTAACTTCTCTTGGACACAGTATCCTCATATGCAAAATGAGACAGGGTTGAACCAGGGGATTTTTAAAGATCCAGCTATCCCCAAGTGTCTCTGATTCCATGATAAGTAGTGAATCATTTATATAGTAGTTTTCCTGTAACATATGGAGAAAACAATAACAAGAGTAGTAGATATGATTCCTGCCTTCAAGAAGGCTGAAGTGATAAAACAGAGATAAGTGTTTAGGATGAGTTAAAAGCTAATTGGGTAAATTTTCTAGAAGATATGAGTTTCAAATGGGATCTTAAAAGCAGTAAAGATATGAATTGGCAATGAAGTTAGAGGGGACTTTATTGGAGGGCCACTCTTTTGAACAGAGGCATGGCAGCAGGCCTGAGGGAATCTCCTGCCAAGAAGACCAAGCAAGTGTGTCTGGCTAGGATAAGTGAAGCTGGGCTAGTCAACAGGTCTGCACTGTTTTGATTAATTTTCTAAAACCAACATGAGGATGCAACCAAGACATGGGGGCTGGTGTTAGAGTAACCTCCCAGTCAGATGGGAAACCTCCAACTCAATATGCCACGTACAGTGTATTAAAGTCTTTGAGATAGTCATCTAAGAGCATGCGTCGATCTTGTTCTCCAAGCACATACCCAATACAACATCCCAGAGATCAAGCACTGAGTGCAGTCAACACACTGTTCTGACCCCAAAGCAGGCAACTCTTATTCAGGACTAAAACGTATAGTGAAAAAAACTCCTTTCCCCACTCTGCAAAGTCTTCAGAAAAGTATCCATGTTCTATCCAACATCTGTATGTTCAAAGTGTGCATTTTATTAGTAACTATCTAAACTCACCTAAGCAGGAGCATTCCGAAGACTTCCACTATAAATACTAAGTATAAAACTTCCATGAACTTCTCATAACTGGGATCACACACAGAGTTAGGCAAAGAACACAATGAGGTAGAAAAATGAATTGGTCAATTAACAATTATTTAATTAAGAAATCATGTACCTAAAACTGTGCTCATGATATCTAGCACATACAGCTCACACTAAGGGGGTCATATGAGAGTGATCAAGCTTCTAAGGATGAGATTTATCACCATCCACACACATGGTGAATGCACTTTTATTAGTATAACCTGTAAGTCACATTTAGCATACTAGGCATTGACTCCTAAAATGTTATGAGTTTCCATTATGGAAACTCATATTTATTGTATTTATTACAATTCAATTCTGCAGGGATGGACATGAGGACATGACAATATATATAGAAGTACAATATTCACGAAAACAGTATGAAAATAAAAGAGTTCTTTATTTTCACTAAAAGAGAGTCTGGGGAATAGCTTAAGTTAAGCCTTCAAAAATGAAATGTATTGTACTCAAGCCTAGTAATAAAGATTCCATACAAGCTGCTTAGAGAGAGATTAGATTAAAATTTAACCTATCACATTCTGTTCTTCACCTTAAAAGAAATGATAAACTCTGTCTTTAGGCTTCCATTTTTAGTGTTTTAAAAAAAAAGGAACACAGATGGAATAAACCTCATTCGCTTAATTTGAAAATCAGATGCAGACTTCAAAATCTGGAATAAGGAAAGATTCTTGCTGGTTGATTTCTTTAAAGAATTTATCTTTAGCTATCTTAGAGGAGAACTGCTTACATCATCCAGTGACCTTTAATGGATTGATAAGTTATCACATGATATAAAAATTTATGACAAAAGCAGTCATATGGAAGGAATCTGACTAAGACGGTTTGATTTTTTTTTCTTTTAATGTAGCTTAAGCTTAAAACTGGGTCTACACTGTTTAGACTTTGCAGGTTTTCAGTAAGTGTAATTTGGAACTACAGTACCACACACAGAACAAATGCTTAAATGTCAACTGGCTGAAGGATTAAATGACTGAAGAGGGCTGGTGCCTAAGGAATAAAATTTTAAAAGTCATTTAAAGGAAAACCAACAATCAAAGGTTGAGAAATGTTTGTATTTCATTTGTATTTGAAGTAATAATGACCAAAAGAGTTTTTGTTGTTTTTTTTTTAACTTCCAACAATTAAGCCATTTGCTGAACATTTCTTTTTTGTAAAATGCCTCTTTTATACCAGGTACCCTGTATTTAAGGGTATGTGAAAACTGAAGTTTAGCTCTGACTTCAAATGCTAGGATCTGAGAAAAAAATATGTGCCCCCAAAGTGAATCACATTCAGACTTAGAATAAATCCATATGGACATACATTTTTCCTACTTACTTGGAAAGGCTTGTGTTTGCATCTGTCTTTGTTACTATCACTGAGCTTTCTTTTCTTGGGGTAATGGCTCAGCTTCAACCCTCAATATATACAGTCTCTTAGCTATTTCATTCCTAAGAGTAAGCTGGGCACTGACAGGGGTATAGGTATCTTCTAGTCCACCAAGGTCATTTGGTGCCCATACTGAGTAACTGACACACAGCAAGTAGTCTCTCCCAGTGGAAATCTAGACGTGATTCTATATATCTACAACTAACTCAAATCCTGATGTATAGTATTTTTAAAGTCCTCTTTTATACAAGCTATTTAGCACTTTCTAAAATATCAACTATAGACAGTGTTATCTGGACCTGGGTTTTAATAGTAAACATGATATAAAAGTTTTTGTAAGGAATGATAAATGAATGAGTGAGTGAATGAATGAATAAATGAATAATGAATGAGGATATATCATCTGAGATGAATTATGGTACAAAGGGCTTCGTATGGGCTCTCCACAGGTAAGGGTGAGGGAAGACTATAACACGGAAAAATCATAAGAAAATCACTAGGAAACTAGTTCAAGCTCTGCAATACCTACCCCTCTCACTGTTAGAAAGACTGAAGGCTCTTTGCAAGCAAGACTGCCTCAAGCAGGGGCCTTACTCACAAACGCCCTCCGAGGCCAGGCAGATGCAAGGAGCACAAGCTCCATCTACAGAGGGCAGGGGCTGCTTGCTATCATATAGGAAGCGAGGCTGGATGGGTGGGTGCTCTTTCAATTTTCCTAGGCAAGCCAGAAGTCTGCATTTTTATGTGCAATCCTTCCATTTCTAAATGTTAGCTCTGTGTTATGTGTGTGTGTGTGTGTTTAACACTATGCGTACATAACAAAACACAGCTGCGGGCCACATTCTGCCCTGGACTATCCTTTTGTATCCTCCAGTCCAAACCTTTCTACATATCAACAAGAACTACTGCTTATTTTTACCTTATCTTCAAGTCTGGCACAGGATGGGAGGTGGGAGTGACATACCAATATCACTGAAGAAATCAGCCAAAACAGGAATACACATGGAAAACCAGGTACAGCTTTTTAGTGGCTAAATTCCAGTAAGGACTCATATAACATTAAGTCCTTAATGCTCTCAATCTTAGTAATTATGCTCAAGCTTCAGCTGGCAATTCGTTTCCTATTTTATAACCCATATTCTCACCCCCTAATTTGCCCCTAACTCTTCCTATTTATTAATCATGCCTTACATGTCTTCTTTTCTTTTTGTAAAGGGGTGGGGCATAAGTAAATTTAAAAAAATAATAAAGTCTTTCAGATGTTCATGATATTCTAATTACAGGCAAGTGTATTACTATATTCAGGAGTTATGTATTTTTAACACAAGAAGTGATCCCTACGGGATGAAATCTTTTCTGAAGCAACAAATGTTATTTAAAAATTCTTTATCCAAAATTTATCATTGGAAAATACTGGAAGATCCTTATTTCAAATGATTTATGTTCTTGAAGCCTTTAGCAAAAGAAGACAAGAATCCCAGTGTGAGCACCCAGTTAAAACAAATACACACATACACACACATACATACAAGCATTTCTATATAGAAAAATAACCTAAATATTCCTATAAATTAAAATAAAAAAAAAAAACCCTTAGATTTCCACATCTCTATCTCAGTTTTAACCCTCACGTTTCAGTATATTTAGACCTCTGTAGGAAACTCTACATAAGTAGGTGTGGCTATGAAAACCTTTCCAGCGAAACCTCTCTCTAGAATAAAAAGCAATTCAAATAATACTTTGCCCCTATAGAATAAAGGTAAATACAAATATGCAAAGGATAAAGCAATAATATGAATTTCTTCATATTACAATCAGATGCATTTAAGTTCTTGTTATTGGCAAATTAAACAGGCCTCCTGTATTATATATCTTAGAAAAACAACACAACCTGTGAACTTCAGCTCAAAAATATTGCTTGGATAAGCCAAGTAAAATAGAAAATTTTCAATTCATTGATTAAAAAAAAAAGTTCCAGAAATTCCAATAACAAAATGGCATACAAAAAAATATATAAATTCTTTCAACTTAGAATATTTAAATCACAAAAGATTTAGGGTCCAAGTGCCACATTCTGTTCTAAAACAATATCTCTGTGAGGATCGTAAGAGGGAAAAAAAATGGATTATTCCAAAATGATTAGTATATATATCATTAATTAGCTAACATTTTTATAAATCTACCACTACTTTGATTTTTATTGCATACGCTAAACAAGCAGATGCTAAGTCTGTAAACTGTGAATTAACCTCCCTTTTTAATTAATTGTTCTTTTGGAATTACTGGCTTCTCAATCCCATGCTGCAGTTGCTTCATCTTAGAGATGTGTGCCAATCTTGCTTCTAGGTTCCCAGGCTGCATTCCAGGAGGCAGTCAATATCGATTCCATTTTTAATTATTTAATGATTCATTCGCATTTTACTGATACATTGTCATCTCACCTGGTTTAATTTTAGGTTCTTCCAACATGAGCCCTCTGGCCTGCAAGAATTTAGATCTGATCATCTTCACAGCAAATATGGTTAGTGACATTTGGAGAAGTGAGACGACTCAGAAATAGGCCAAGGGCACAAAGGAAAGGGAACCAGAGAACAATGCACCGACAGCGGTGGCCCTCCCTAAGCACTTGGTCTTCTGAACTCAGCACTCCTTCCTTTTTTTAAAGAGCAGATGGTCCAAATAAGAGATTTCCTCATAAGTTATTTTAAGGCCTTTCTGGACAGTCTCTCTACATCCAAAATTCTCTCTTGCTAAGTGGATCTTAGAATTCCTCCCTTAGAACCCATACTCTTAGCTCCAAGCCTTCTCATTAAAAGTAAATGCACCTAAGAAAGGTACTATCAAAATCTGTTAATACTGTCATTTTTTCCAGAATAAAGGATTTGACAGCAGTTTTCTGAAAGTGCGAAGAGGGAGTTAGAGAGATTTAGGGCACTGGGCACTGGGTGGATGGAGGTGGACTAAGGAGACTAAAAAGAAATGTCTCCTCCACAGTTCTGGAACTCATTCTGTGCTAGGCACCTTCTTCTAGTCACGAATACATAATAAAAAGCTAGACCTCTGGCTACTAAAGAGAAATGACTGTAATTTTTACATATCCTCTGAGACACACACAGAAACACATCAAGTTCTTAATCACGGCAGTCCACAGCCCTTGAAAAACAGGAACTGCCATTTGTTGCTCTCTTGGAGTTGTCGGAATGATCTACCCATCTAGGACTATCCGTCTGATTCTTAGGATTATACCCACCCAATTCCCCACTGTATTGGAAAAGGAATAAAGTTTCAAAGCCCAAGTACTTTCCCCCTCTGTTACATAACTCCCATAATAAAAGGAGGAGGCCCAGAGGAAATGAAGCAATGTACCAAACAAGGATTGAAGGTTTCTTTTATGTCAATGCCATGCACTGTGTTAGGCGCATTACCTATCTTTTCTTGTTTTAATAACAACATAAAGGAGATATCATCATTCTCATTTGGCAGATGAGAAAACTGAGGCTCAGAGAGGTTTCCAAATTTGGCCAATGTCCCATAGACATGAAATGATGTAGCCAGGATTGAAACCCAGGGCTTCTCCTTTTTGTGTGCTAGAAGAAAGTACCTTTACATTGATCCCTAATTGAGACCTAACACAGCCACTATACTCTCCCAAACATAAACCCAGAGTTCCTTAATACTAACTTGAAAGACTCAGGGGCAACCACTACCAGCCGAAAACTTTGAGTGTGCAGACTGACAAGTGAAACGTGGAAATCTCTTCTGTTCATGGAACCAAACAGCACAGTGGAAGGCAGGCTCCGGCCCTTTCCTCATTCCTGGGTTTCATCAGAAAATAACCTGGAGCCAAGATTTTGGTGGCACTTTCAATGGGCTTGTCAGGAAAAGAAAAACTCATTTTTCTCCCTCTTATAAAAGTAATACCTACACAATATGGAAAATTGGGGAAATATTTTAAAAAATCAAAGAAGAAATTAATAATCACTCATAATCTCACTGCCCAGAGACAATCAGAGCACCTTAGACTATTTTTCTCTCCTCTTTTCTCCATATCTATTCATATTTTGAAAGCATTAGAGCCTATATTTTATATGCAATTTTGCATGCAATTTTGCATGAAGTTCTAGTCACTTAACCATATATTAAAATTATTTTGACACTTCAAAAAACTACTTGTAAATTTAATTTTAATACTTCACCATACATATATTTAAAAGTTTACTTAACTGTTCCTTTACTGTTGTGCATTTAGGGTAGAGATGATTCTTCACTATTACAAAAAAACACTGCAAAGAACATCTCTATGCACATTTCTTTTACCATATTTCAAACTATTTTCTTAGCATCAATTTCTAGAAGTGGGGTTACTGGGCTATATGGGGGAATGGCAGTCAACACATTTAATTTCTGCACAACACAGGTATCCTCCAGTCAGACTGCATACACAGACGGGTCAGAAAGGATATGGCTTGTGAACGTCCGCCAAGCTGTACCAGACATTACCAGCTGATGGGTGAATGTATGTTAAATATTTTTCAAGCTATCTATATTAATATGGCACCCAAAATTTACACCCCGGAAACACACACTGAGAACTCCAATCTCAACATATACTACTTACCCACTGAGTATAAACATCTCTGCCAATTTGATAGGCAAAAACAAAAAAATTCACCATTGCTTTAATTTGTCTTCCTAAATTCAATGAGGTTGAACATTTTCTAAAAAGGCTTATTTCCTCTTTATTAGTGGTCTCTTTATGATTCTATTTATCTACTGGTTCGCAGCTTATGGGCTTGGTTTCCTTTTCATAAGGTGCAGTAATATAACAAGACAGGAGGTCCACAGGATCAGAAGATGTATTTTAGACCTAGACCTTGCCATTAACTAGTTGGAACACTTGGGACTAATCACTTCACATAGACAAGAAGCTTTCAAATTTTGGTTGACATGGTCAAGAGAAATTTTACACAGAGCCCAATGTATAAAACAGATAAAAGTAAAGGTGCTGGGTTGAAGCGAGGGACCTTACCTTCTTATGCCCCCGACCCGCAGAGTTTCTGAGACACTTCAGAGGAACCCTAGGGTTCTGAAGAATAAAATAAAACACTACTGAGCCTGTTGATTTCTAAGATCCCTTTCAGCCTCTATGAAACCAGCCTTTCCCTGGATGCAAAAAAGAAGCTTTAAAAGCCACACTAAGATTTGGTGAGTTCAGGAAGAATGGTGAGTTCAGTTCAGAATCCCAGGGGCATAGTAAGAAGCCTTCATATGGAAAGTATTCCTGGTGAGTCTGAAGGGTTTTTTTCTCTCTCTGAAAGTGCAGTTGATGCAGAGGAAAAAAGCAATACTGAATAAGCTATGTGACAGGAAGACAGGAGGATTCCAAATGCTGAATGTCTCCAGCAGATGTATCAGCCATTCTTCACAATTCACTAACTCCCATCACAGCTTGGGTCCTGGATAAGACAAATCAATGTGAAATATTTCTTTCTCGATTCTTCCAGCTAAAGCTGACAGTCAAAGCACATTGATTATTACCACCTTCAGGGAAATATAGTGATCTATGGAGTGAAGCTAGCAATTACTTTGTCCTTTCTCAAAAGCCCCACGTTTCAATACATCTTTTCGTAGGACTGTTTCTTATTCTCAAAAATACGTTCTTATTTCCAAGTGAACTAGAATGACTCTGGCCAGTTGCATAATGCAAGATAGGTAGATGGACTAGACGTTTACACAAGGATATCTGGGAGTTGCTGAGAAAGACACTCCTGCCCCCCAAATTCCTGTCCCCACAGTTGACTTTGCCACAGAGTCCGAGATACCTACTGACTCCTCTAAATCACTTTTCTAAAAGATATCCTACAAAGAAAGAAAAGAAGATGGCATAGCCGATAACGTGAACTATTATCACTTATTAACAGTCTTTAGGTTGAGTAGAGATCAGAATCTTAAGGCAAAAAGACAGGATAAGGAAGAGTCAGGGAGTAGAGGGGAAATACACAGAAAAATCTGGAGCCAGTCGCACACAGTGCCTAGCTTGCTGAAAACAAACAGCTATTGAGTGTTGTTGAATTTTGCCTGTTTCATAGTTTTGCCTAGGGCTTGTCCTACATACATCTTAGGTATTCCAAACTTGTAAGTGCATATATAATTCGTGTCAAAGAAATCACAGTTTAACTACGATAAAAACAGGAAAATATAAATTTAAACTTCCTAAAGAAATTCAGCAAGTCTGATACACCATTTTCTAGTGTATAAAGTTATTCCTCATGTATGTAGGTTTATCAGAAATTTTTCACTAATGACATTTTTCAATTATCTAACCACCACCTATCATCCATTAATAATATTTCTTAAAAATCACTAAGAAAAGAAATAAACATCTTTGAGGGTATCTAGCATACACACTAGTTATTTAAATAAACTTAAGATTTGAAGATGAGGTTTTACTATTTTGGTTTTTATTTTACAGTTTCTACTAACTTAAAAATAGATATTTAAAGATAATATGAATTATTTAGGGCTGTAATTACCAGGGTTTTTGTTATACAACTTGGCAAACAGCCATTATGCAATCACAAAAAGTCACACTTCAGTCTGAGTTATGGATGGTGCAATAATTCACACCTTGGACATTGTTTCGCCTCAGTATCTTACTGCTTCATTAGAGATGTTTATATTTGGATAGTTTGCAAATGTTCAGTATGAAAGACAAAATCCAAAAGTGTGAACCATACAAGAGAAACTTACTGGCAATTTGAGAGCACTGAGGTTATTAATAACAAGCAAGCCAAAAAGTTACTCTTTCTTTCACTGTTTAGAAGTTTGCCCCAGAGACAAGCATGTATTTTCTTTAAAATTATTAAGACACTACCTAAAACAAATTGTCATCAAATTATAAAATATGTGCAAGTAGTCTCCAGCTTCCAAAGGTGTTCTATTCTAAAACTCCCTATGTAGGGTAGCTATACGTCCCTGTTTATCTGGGTTAGTCCTGAGATATTATTAATAGCACCCCCATTCACTCAGGAAGGTGCTCACACAATCTCCCATAGAGGGAGAAGAAATATACGCCTTTTTAAAAACCATCATTTAAAATTAATTTCTAGGGCTGGCCCCGTGGCTTAGCAGTTAAGTGCACGAGCACCGACGCACCGCTTCTCTGGCCATGCTGAGGCCGCGTCCCACATACAGCAACTAGAAGGATGTGCAACTATGACATACAACTATCTACTGGGGCTTTGGGGAAAAAAAAAGGAGGAGGATTGACAATAGATGTTAGCTCAGAGCCGGTCTTCCTCAGCAAAAAGAGGAGGATTAGCATGGATGTTAGCTCAGGGCTGATCTTCCTCACAAAAATAAATAAGTTAATTAATTAATTAAATAAAATAAAATAAAAATAAAATTAATTTATAGCAACAGAAATCAACCACCAGTGTAACAGAATTTCTGTCAGAAAATAGCCTTGAAATTCAAACTTCACATTTCTCCATGAACCTACATTATCTCCTTGGACCTGCAACAACACTTTTTTTTGTCCCTTGACAGATAACTGATTTAGAGATACCTCCAGCTCCAAGTTACCAATGGTTACCTATGTCAAGGCTATGTCAAGGGGAGGGTCAGTGAGGGGCAGAGACAGAGATCCTGGAACAGGGAGCAGGATGGATGTCCTGGGGGGCCAAGCATAAGGAGAGGGTGGCAACTAGGGAGAGTTAGGAGCCAAGAGGCATGGGGCAGAGTCTTAGACCAGCATGATCCCCAAAGCTACTTCAGTCCTATTTCAGCAATAACCCCACCCCAACCAGATGCCTTGGTCACACTCGCTCATATAGCTACAGGAAGCAGTCTGACACAGCAAAAGAACACAAGGCTCAGTCTCTTCCTAGCTCACTGGGCATGCTCAGGCTGTTTAGATGCTCTGGGTCTCAGTTTCCTCATCCACAATGAGGAATCCCTCACACAAATTTTTAGGGTTATTTTGGGACCAAATGAAACACTCCGTAACATACTGCCCAGTATTGCACGTAGCTGGTACTCAACAAGTGTCAGGCCTATCATCAGAAATCTTTCTTTTTTCTGGAAACTTTCTCTTTCCAATTTTAATCAGGGGATTCTGTCTTTCCTGCCTCACCAGACAACAGACCCCGTTCATGTAACTTTTTCCTACTCTCCCTTCCCTAAGCAAGTATGGTAAACTGTATTTTAAATAAGGGCCATAAATCCCTCCTATCTTACAAGCAAGGCCTTGAGGTGGTAGAGTGGTAGGAGACAAACAGCCAGTGAATAAAATCTCAAACTGGTTTTGTTCAGATTTACCCAAGTACAGGTGCTGGATGGGTGGCATCTCTTCCACTCCATGATTGCCACCATCTCCTTGACTATCCAGAAAGCCACTCTCTATTTTGGAGATAGGGGATAAGGGGACTTACAAGTGCCCTTGCATGTCAAAGCCGGGTGTCCACCCCATGTAGGTAAGATGAACTGAGAAAAGTCGCCAGGCACAATTGGCTGTCAGTCCTGCTGTAAGGTGAGCAGATGCCTGGAGGTCAGCCATCCTGGGGATGCTTTCGTCTGATGGTAATGAGAAGGGCTTCACCCCTCTCCACAGGCATCATTCAGAGATGCTCCCTTAAGGATCTGTGGGTGTTGGTCAGGCCCCACCTATCTTCTGGATATTGGGGCTGACCATGGACAGCACTCACTCCATGCAGACACCCTTTTTCCCTCTGGTCTTCCATGATCCATGAGGCCCATGGGCACCATCTTCAGGCCCCCTCCAGCCATTTGGCTACTCTGCCTACTCCCACCCACCTCTCTGAGCTCTGCTTCCTCGCTAACAGCCAGGTATTCCAGTATGACTGTGCTCAATGGCATCTAGGCTGCTACTGCCAGACTGTGCCAGAAGGCACTGTAGTGGACATTTGTCCTTTTTGCCTGACCACCATCTGACTCTCCTTCCTATATTCAGAAGTTTCCCACCAAGCAGAGCTTTCTTTACCTAAGAAATGAAAAGTACTGTACAGTTTCCCAGGTAAATGCAGGTGACTTTGCCATTCTTCCCACCAAGGGGTGAAGTCTACGTACTCCTTGAATCTGTGCTTGGCCATGTTACTTGCTTTGGCCAATGAGGCATTTGACACAAGCAGAGACTTGAAAAGTGCTTGAGAATTGGAGCTTATTGCTGCTTGGAACCCTGTGATCACCATGTAAAGAAGTCTGGGCTAGCATCCTTGAGATCAAGAGGCCACATGGAGAGAGACTCTGTCCCAGTTGTCTCAGCTAAGGGCCCAGATATGTAAGTGAGGCATCCTAGGTCATCTAGCCCCAGCTGAGCCAGCCCAGACTAGAGGAATCACTCAGCCAGTCCACAGAACTGTGAGACAGAATAAACATGTATTGTGTTAAGCAACTAAGTTTTTGAGCTGTTTGTTACGCTGCAATAGATAACTGATAAAACAAGTATAGCTTTTTGAAGATGCAAATGTATCCATTTTTAAGTACATATATGGCGAGCTATTATGTGCCAATGGAAAGACAGGGAGGGGATAAAAAAAGTTCCAGTGAGGACCCTTTTGTCCTTTGGGGTTTGTTATCATGGTTCATTTTGGTCAGAGTTATCAAATTGGTTCCATCTGGCTGAATTCTGTAGACAAAGAGTTTAATTGAGCAGAATGCTGAATTTTTTTTTTTTTTTGGAATGTGAACCCCTTTAGATGGGGCATGTACTCTTTAGTTCAGCCACAGTCTTTACCACTTTATAGTATTATAGTCCACACCTCCTTCAACACATTTAACTTACTTACCTGGCTCTAGAGACATTTGATTTCTCCCCAGTTTTGACCATTTGTGGTGATAATTTACAGGGCACTGGGTAGAGAAAACTTGTACCTCCTCCACACTGTCAGGGGTATTTTATCATCAGTGATAGGACAAAGCAGAGATATGAATTGAAAAGTAGATTAAAACCTGGGGAAGGTGATGAGAAGGCATAGAGATTTGGGGATAAGACCAACATCTTGGAGAATATTCACAATCTATAAAAAGCTCACTCTTCATCTTCCTCTTCTATATGGGCAAGTTTTCCATGAGTCACAGTTCCCCCAACAAAGAAATAAAAAACAAGATAATATATTGGATTAGTTATCTATTCCTGCATAACAAATTACTCCAAAACTTAGCGGCTTAAAACAACAGTAAACATTCATTATTTTTCACAGTTTCTGTGGGTCGGGAATTTGGAAGCAGCTTGGGTAGGCAGTTCTGGTTGGGGTGTCTCCTGAGGCTGCAGTCATATTGTCACTGGGGCTGCAATCATTGGAAGACTTGTCTGAGCTATATCTGCTTCTAAGGTGACTCACTTACATAGCTGGCAAGTTGCTCTGGCTGTTAGCAAGAGGTCAGAGTTCTCCACATGAGCTCCTCCACGGGGCTGCTTGAGTGTCTTCACAACATGGTGGCTTCTCCCAGGGTGAGTGATCCAAAAGACCAAGACAGAAAATTCTTGGTCTTTTTTATGACCTAGCTTCAAAAGTCACATACCATCTGCAATATTTTATTGGTCACATAGGCCAGCTCTGACTCAATAAGAGATTGGACTACACAGAGTATAACCACCAGGAGGTGAGGATCATTGGGGGCTATCTTGGAGACTAGCCATCACTAATGTCTTGAAAAAGCAGTAGTGATGATGATCAGGATCATTCAAAGCTGATGGCAATTGCTATCACTTATTAAACACTTATTATGTATAAAAGCATCGTTCTAAAGGCTTTATACTTATCATCTCATCCGATTCTTCTGACAACTCCTAGTTTACAAACAAGGGAACTGAGAAGCAGAGATGAATGCAACTTGCCAAGGGCCACACAAGAGCTAGTAAATGGTACCCAGTCTCTCTCACTCCAATGCCCTTTCTCAATTCCAGTGAAGAACAGGTATGTGTGGTTGACACAGATAATGGTCAGGGCAGTGTGCTGTCTCAAAGGCATTTCCCATGGTGCTATTTGGCCTGGAGAGGCTTGGAGAGACAGTTGACTATCTTTAGGTTGTTAAGGAACGGCCATAATGAAAGAATAATACATGACTTCCATGTTACTTCTGAGAAACAAAGCTGAAACCAGGTGGTACATGTCTCAGGCACAAAAATTTAAATTCAACATAGAACTTTAAGGAGAAATTCCATGAGTGTTGGGGGTCACTTCAACTATGAGAGTCCAGGGTCCTATGAAAGAAACACTAACTATATAGCTCAGGAGTTCTGCATGGAACCCACATTTCTACACCCAGATGTTTCCATACCACTCGTTGGTTTGATAGATTTCCTGAGCAAAGATTCAATGACTTTTTCATTAACTCAATTAGCCTCATTTTCATTAACTTAATCTAGCTTCATTTACATGGTCTAGCACACTGTACTGGAGGAAGTAGCAGTCCTGAAAGTCTAGGAATTTTTATTTGAGTCCTGCCTCCTTACTCCAACCTGTGTGACCTTATAAAGTCCCTCTATCAGTTTAGACCTCAGTTTCTCCATTTGTAAAATAAGGGTACTGATTAGATTTATTTCAAAGGTCTCTTTCATCAAACTTTTTCTTATTATGTTAATTTATCTTTAAAAAATTTTTTTTAAATAATAATACTTCCTAAATTGCTTTCAATTAGACTAGCTTTACATACCAACTGATTGGAGAGTTCCTTCTGTTTCTTCCTGCCTTGTCAGGATCCTGACATTTATTTCGGATCTTTTATAGGTTAGCTGTTTACTTGTCTGACTTTCCAGTAGCGTTTCAGGTCCTTGAGGGCAGAGAACTGTAAACGATTCTTCTAATATACTACTGCTGCCTAGCATAGTAGGCACGTCAATTAAACTACATAGTTAAATTCAATGAAATTGCAATTTAAATTCATATGACAAATTTCAATACCTTTTATTTTTATCGCCATAGGAAATCAATGAGGAACACGAAAAATTGACTTTCTGGTTATAAAAGAAATAAAGCCCTGGAAAAAAAATTTTAACTCAGGCCATTTATACTGAAAACACCAATTAACAGGAAATAATATTTACATATAATTAATCATGCATTCCAAATCAAAGTAGAAGTTATTACAGCCAATTCTTGATTATCCTTGGCAATGTAGGAGGGTATGGATTAAAAGCAAATGTGTAGATAAACACTATCTAATCTAAATCTAATCTAAATTCAACAATAGGGAGCCTTTACATTCTTATGTGAAGTTATGTGACTGCAAAGGATGTTGTTCAGGGGAAAACTTGATAAAACGTTTATTTTATCCATAAAACGAAATACCATGCAGCAATTAAACAGAATAAAGAATGTAATAATATAAAGATAATCTTATTTTTCTTAGCAGCTGTATTACAATACCCCTTCCCCCAAAGAGAGACTTGCTTTTGCTGGGTAAATGCTTGGATAAGCCTCCTTGGTGGGCATCTGAGACTGTAGGGCCACTAGAATCCAAGAATGAGAGATGTGATAGACCCGCTCTCCAATAAGCACCATAATAATCCATTTGCTAGAGAAGGGAGGGGAGCTGAGGGGAGGGAAATGGAGGGGAGGGGAGGGGAGGAGAGGAGAGGGAAAAAGAAAGAAGGGGAGGGGAGGGGAAGGGAAGTGAGGGGAGAGGAAGGGAGGGAAAAGGAGAAGAAAAAAGGGGAGAGGAGAGGAGCAACCCAGGTTGGCACTGTATGGAGGGGAAAATTTCCAGGGATGAGGGAGCACCCGATTGGAGGAAAGGCCTGGAGAGACTTGGTACAGGAGCTCTCTCTCTTGTGGATACTAACTCTCCCCTGTAAAATCTTTGATAGGATCTACAGCACTTTCAGTGCTTTTATGTAACTATATTATTTGGGGGTGGGGAGGGGAATGTGGAAAGGGACTGAGGTTATGCATCAGTACTGCATGGCAGAAAAACAGAATAATAAACAAAAGCACAAAACATATGGGCTATGGTTATAGCCATAGTTACTGACATAAAAAGATATCCATGGTATACTTTTCAAAAACAACTTTATTGAGGTACAATTCACATAGCATAAAATTCACCCATTTTAATTGTACAGCTCAATGAAGTTTAGTAAATATACCAAGTTGTGTAACAATCACCATGATCCAGAATTAGAATACTGCCATAATCCCAATAGTATCCAAGGTGCCTGTATACAGGTAATATCCATTCCCACCCTTAACCCTAGGCAACCACTAAACAACTTTCTGTCTCTATTGATTCGACTTTTTGAACATTTCACACAATAGGAAACACAATGTGTGGTCTTTTGTGCCTGGCTTCTTACACTTAGTATAATGTTTTTGAGGCTTATCTATGCTGTAGCATATTTCATAATTCATTCTTTTTTATTGCTGAATAGTATTCCATTATACGGATATAATACACTTTGCTCACCCAGTCTCCAGTTGATGGACATTTGGGTTGTTTCTACTTTTCAGCTACTATTAATAGTGCTGCTTTGAACGTTCACATGCAAGTCTTTGTGCTGACATACCAACATAGACTTTTACGTCGCGGGGGGAAAGCTGTAGAACAGCATCAATTCCAAGAGCTTCACATTTTAACATCTCAGAAATCAAGATGAGTCTTATAATCAATCATTTACATATCAGTCAAAGTCCCAAAAGGAAACAGATGGCACACTCAAATTAGAATAATTTGAGGAAGGCCTAATAAGGCAATTAAATATAAAGAAAAAGGTAGGGCTGAGGAGAGAGAGTCAGTCGTGTAGATAAGAGTCTGCTACCTTGAGAAGAAAGTGCCCTTTTATCAAGGAACACATTCAGCACAAGGTACCCTAGGATACAGCTACAGGAACAAATCCTCCTTCCTCACTAGTCTCCTTCCCTCTGATCTCCTGCAGGGGTTCCCCATTGGCCAGACCCAACTGGAAGCCAGAGGGCAAGGGGCCATTGACATGGTCCGTACAGATCAGCCTTCCAGAGCAGAGAGCATGATGGAGAAGGGTGGAGAATGGATATGAAAGGACAATCAACATATGTATCTGGCACAGTGTATCAAAGTTAAATTGGCAAAGTTTTCTTCTTTTTTCAGTTATACACAAAATGATGGTGCATCTTCAATTGAGAATTTTCGATTTTATGAAATAAGGTATGACCCCAATTTTTAAAAAATCATTACTAGTAATATATGTTCATATACACATGAAATAAAATCTGGACATATATACCTCATCTGCAAGGGGAGAGTTTAGGATAAAATTTACTTGTTTACATTAAAAATTTCTGTAATGTTAAGACTTTTTATGAGTATATCCTATTACCAAGATTTAGATCTTCATGATTTCTAATACCAAGCCTTGTTCTTGCCCTTCAAACATCCTTTCATTCCTACTAACTCCATTTGTCCTTCCAAATCCTTTTCCCTAACTGATACAGAGCCTGGCCTTTTGTTTTACATTTAGAAAGCATTTTGATAAATATATATCAAATAGAGGAAAGATTTAATAAACAATTCAATTAATAAATGAAAGTGACTTGGGGCTAGTCATCTTATCATTGATCCCACTGGTGACCTCTTAGCCAAGATACAAGGAAATTAAACCCCAGAAGAAAAATACTCATGAACCAGAGAGAAAAATAAGGAGAAAAAGAAAAAAATTCTAAATAATTCAAAATAATTCTAAAACAAGAGAAAAAGCTAAGATAAAATAAAATGGAACTTTGCTGAAGATTAGAAGTAAATGGTTAAGTTTTTTTTTTGCCTCTAAAATGTGTGTCTATATATCATTTACATTTGAATTAAAAATGGACATAATCTTTTCTGATGAGCTCAAAAGAAGTTCCAATGATAAACATTTATCATGACAAAGAAAACTATAGGTTTTGAAGTGATAATGAAAAGAGTAAAGAACTGATGCTTTTGAAAACATTCAGTTTCCCGTAGAATTTTTCAGAACCTCTCCATCTACCTTCTTTATCCACACTAAGCCTTTATCAGCATTGTTTTGTTTTATTTCTAATATTACAAAATGTGAGGAAATGCCTTTTAACATTTCTTGAGATGAAATGTTGGCTCATAATATTTTAATAGAATTTAAAATGTGACACCTCAGTTATTATTTTCTAATTTTTTTAAATTTCACCTCTGCAGTATTTTAGTGATATGATGCATCAAATAATCTTTTGTGGACTCAGTGAACAGTTAAGCATAATTTATAACATCACTTATATGGGTTGCAAGTTCTGAACAACCAACTTACAAAAAACTTTTGGAACCCAACCCATTCCTATGTTAAGAATTGCCTGTACTAGTTTCGACCTGTGAATTCACCAACACTTTGGTCAGGGCTGTTAGCAAAATAGCAAAATTGGCTCATTTAACTATTCCATTCCACTTATTCATTTGTCCATTCACTCATGCATGCATGCATGCATGCATTCAGCAAATATTTATTGAGTGCCTACTTTAGCAGGGTACTGGGCTAGAAGTAAGATGATGGGGACACACAGTAGAGTAATACATGGTCCTGCCAGTAGGAAACCAACAATTCTAATACATTGTGAAAAAAGAAAGAAAGAAATATAAAGGGGAAGACATTCCAAGAAGAGAGGTCAAGGCCCCAGAAAGAAATAGCACAGTGCGGGCAGAGAATTGCAAGGAGGCCAGTATTATGAAGAGTGCAGTACAAGACTTGAATTGGCAAGACAGAAGGCCAGAGCTCTGATCACAAATGATTTTAATAAGCCATTTCAAGGAAGATAGACCTTATTCTTTTAGTTCTGTAGGCAAACCTTTGTTGATGGGATTAAACATTCAAATAAAATGTTCAAATTTATATTTTGGTCTGCTTATCTCAGTAACCCTGTAGAACTTGCGTCAGCAAACTACAGCCTGCAGGACTTTCATATGGCATGTGTGCTAAGAATAGTTTTTACATTTTTAATGTTTTCTAAAATTCAAAAGAATAATAATATTTTGTAACACATGAAAATTATATGAAATTCAGATTTCCTTGTCCATAAACAAAGTTTTATTGGAACACAGCAACACTTGTAGTTTACACAGTATCAGCGGTTGCTATCACAAAGGCAGAGTTGAGCAGCTGCAATAGAGACCACATGGTCTGAAAAGCCTGTAATATTTACTACCTGGTCCTTTACAGAAAAAGTTTGCTGACTCCTGGTACAAAAGATGGATAAAAGAAGAAAGACCTGCAAGATGGCTCCTGCAATTGAACAGATCAGTTGAAAAACAACATGGGGCTCAACTAGTGGTAAGTGGTAAGTGAGTAAGTGGTAATAGGGATGGAGAGGGTAGGGCAGTTTCATAACATAGGGTATCAAATCAGCAAGGTGTATGGATGAGATCAAAGGTCTTGTCAGGAATACTTTCAGGTTTCTGTTTTGAATAGCTAGGGAAGGTGGCGGTGTCTTCACCTGAGGTAAACAATGCAGGACTGATGCTGCAGGGATGAGGCGTCCTTTTCAAATATTTTTTTTTTCAAATATTTTTTTTTTGTCAGGGAAGATTTGTCCTAAGTTAACATCTGTGCCAATCTTCCTTCTTTTTTCTTCCTTTTTTCCTCCCCCAAAGCCCCAGTACATAGTTGTGTATAGCTGTAACGTCTTCTGCTGCTTCTGTGTGAGCCGCTGCCACAGCATGGTTACTGACAGATGAGTGGTGTAGTTCTGCACCTGGGTACCGAACTCAGGCCACTGAAGCAGAGCGCACCAAACTTTAACTACTAGACCATCAGGGCTGGCTCTGGATGAGGCGTCCTTGAAGACGTGTCTGTGGAGATGTCTTGGAGGCACCTCAATATACATGGCTGGAAACGCAGGCTCCAATGAACCCACATCCATTTCACCTCTGTACACTGTACACTGAAATCCATACATTGCTTTTAGTATGCCAAATATGGACTTTGTTTCCTCAGCTGACGAATGAATATTTTGAGCAGTCATGTGGTGACAGCACTTATCAGTCCAATATTGGGTTCTGGCAGTAACAACAACATTTTCACCCAACGATGTTTGCGTAATTGTTTGGCTATGGGGGTGTATTACATTTTGGGCTTACTGTTTTATTAACCAAAAGAAAAGGGGTAAAAAAGAAAAAGGAAAATTCAAGTGTTGACACTAATGACAAGAAATGTAAGGTTTATAATAAAAGTCAGAAATTATTAAGCATGTCTAGATAGTCACTGGATTTAAGCTGATGAAAGCATGATCTTTATGAAGGAAACGCACTAAATTAAACAGGTACACATTTTTGGAAATATCTTCTGGTTGAAGATAATGTCTAAAAGGAGAGGTATAATTAGGGGCTTTATAACCATTTTTTCACACACACATCCCAATGCCTTCTAAAATATATTTGACTTTTGTACTTGTAACCATCTGACACATTTTCAGGAACTCATTATGTCTGAGAGTAGGAGACTCCTTGCATTTAATCTGGGTGCAGAAGCTGAGAAAATACAGAAGATGAAAGTAACCAAAGAAAGCAAAAGGAGCAAGAAGAAAGGGTTGTATCCTGAAGAAACCAATGCTTATTGACAAACAGAGTAAGAGGAGCCCACAAAGGAAAACTGAAGTAAGACAGCCTGAGAAATATGCAGAGAACTAGGAAGGTTGATACCAAGAGAGTTCAGTTTTAAGAAGAAATAAGCTATGACCGTTTCAAAGACAACATCCACTCTGTTGCTGCCCAAGACTCTCTTCTCTCTTTTTGTTAATAACACCCCAACTTTGCCTTGAAAACCACTCTTTCTCCACTCTTGGTCATGTGATCTGGATTTACTGATCCCATCCAAAGCTCCCAAGGTGGGCCATGATTGGTTTCAGTAAATCCCCATATTCAAAATCCCAGGCCAGGGTGACTGATTGGCTCAGGAATGGGCAGGAACCCAAGCAGAGACAATGAGATGCAAGGAGGTATTTGCTGGAGCTTCTGAGAAAAAAACATTTTCTCTGTCTTTTCTGGAAGGTTTAACGTGAGGGTGTGATGTCTGGAACTGCCTGAAAACTTACTGCTGAAGAAGAGAAAAGCTAGAGCTGGGGCGCCAAAAGATGAGTAAGCGGCACTGAGAAGCCTAAGGATGAAGCCCAAACATGGAAGGCGAAGCAAGGACATGGAGAGCATCCAGGTCCTTGGTGAATCATTTCAGGCACTGGATTAAGCCTCACCTAAGGCCAGCACTCACTTCAGGATTTTCAGTGACATCAGCCAAGAATTCTCCACTAGGTTTAAGCCAGTTGGAGTCAGTTCAATAAGACAAAGAATCCCAACTGATATAGGGGGTCAGTAGTGACCTGAAGGAAAGCAGTTTGAATTGATTGGTAGACACATTAAATGAGGATGATTTCTCCTTGAAGAAACTTGAACGAAAGGAAAAAATTTAGGCAGCACATAAAGAAGGATCAGGTGTGGTCAAAAGAGGGTTTTTAGTTAGTTTTTTTTGTTGTTGTTCATTGTTTGTTTGTTTGCTTGTTTGTTTCAAGATGCAAAATACCTGATCCGAATCTGATTTGAAAACGAACTGTAAGGATCTAAAAGAGAGGCGAGTTGAAGGTACAGTAGAGAAAGTGAGTAACTGGTACAAGATCCTTCCACTTTCAAATTATGGAGAGAAAGACTATATGCTTTCTGGCCACTAAACCTACGGAAATCTATAACAAAACTGTCTAGAAAGGGGATCTTAAATGTGTACAAGGGGATTTGCAAATTCGTTTTATTTTCTATACTTTTACTAAAGACATTTGTTTTAAGGAGATCAAAGTCTTTATTCTGGCAAGAAGAAAGCTCCAGAGGAGGCTATAATGAGGGTCTTCCAAAAATTTACAAAAAAAACTGGCTTAAACAAGATTTTGTTCACCAAATCTCAGGACACAAAGACTAGGTGGCATCCCCTAACCTTGAAAGAGGTTTACTTTCTACAAATAAAAATTACTGTTTCCAATAGAAAGCTATGATAATGTAAAACTCAGAATTCTTACCAGTCAAAAAAGCAAGCATAGCTTTATGAACTGCTTAGGAAAATCCCAAACGGTATATATACAGTGGACCTTTAAAGAAACCACAATATTCCTTGACGGTTGAGGTCAACAAAAGGAGAAAATACTTTATAATCTCTTCCACAGCACGTTGTTGGGTTGGAAGAACCATGGGCCTCACACCTCAAATTCTCAGGTCTAATGAGGAGTTTGAACCATCCATACACAAAATGATTTATCTGTGAAAAATGCGGAATTGTGGTAACTGCTTGAATGAAGATCTTTGATAGATATGAACTCTGGGTCAATTTACGCCAAAGCTGAACTGTTTAACTGTCTTTTGAAATGTGACCTGTCAAATCTGGGTACAATTGAGAGATTAACTTAGTTTTCACATTTTAATGTAGATACTTGGCATATTGCACTGGGAGGAAAGAAAAAAGGACTAAATCCTTGATACTGACAAACAACAACTGCTTAACATCCTTATTTGGACTTTTATGTCCACGGGAACCAAACACATTTTCTGTGGAGCCAGAGGGGCTAGAAGCTGATGAAGACAACTTGCCCTTTGAAAATTACAGACTCTTAGACCAGAGGGCACCTAGAAAGTCATCACATTCATTCCCTACCTCTAGGCCACACTTCCCAATTCATAATGATTTGTGGAGAACAATCTATAAATTCTTTCTGTAACCCAGCTCAATTTTATGATCTAATCCCAAATCACCTCTTCACACAGAGAAGCCACATGCTACAACTGCCCCCCATGTGCCCCCACTGTGGGGAGGAGAAGTGACCTCTGCCAGCCTTACCTAAACTCTCAGAATCCTAAAGAAACATTTGCAGGATTAAAATGTACATTTTTTCCATTATTCCTTTACCTAAAAAGATGCTTATGGAGTAATTTAGAGACAGGTTAAAATCTGGGAGGATTAATAATTATTCTTGTTCAGAGTTAATAATAATAGCTAATAATAATAGCTAACATTATATCTTTTACACATAGTAAGATCTTTACAGATATTATTTCATTTAATCATTGCAGCAACGCTATGACATAGCATTATCTTTCTCTTTGTGCCTACATTGTAGATGAGGAAACAGCAGCACAGAGGGGATAAACAGGTTGCCCAAGGTCACAAAGCTAACAAGAGGCCGGGGGGCATTCAGAGTGGGCAGCCTGGCCCAGGGCCCATGCCCTTAACCATTGCACTATACTGCCTCTGAGCAGGGTAGGAGACAAGGAAGCAAATGGAATGATTTTTTAGGATCACTTTTAGGTCACTGATTCAATGACTCTAATTTTGCTTTATCTGGCTAAAGTAAAGTACTTCCACCTTAACTGCCAGAGAAATACATCATATTTCTTGAGCAAAGCTGGGGGCCACGACAGGGTGCTTAAAACAGCACAGTTAGTGTGTGTGACTCAATAATCATTCTTTTCACCAATAGCAAATTTACTTCTATTCTACTAACGTCACATTAACCTCCTTGCCTGCCAAGTGCAGGCCTAAGTAGGCCTACAGTTTTCATTTTAGCTCAGTCCCCAGGGAGAAAAGCTTTCCTTTGTCAAAGCAGATTCTTGCCACACATAAGTAATCTAAGAAACTAGCTGATTTCTAAAACATGGCTTCTTTATATGACTATGAGTACACATTCCCCCAAGTTAAATGACAAAAGGAGAGCTGATATTTAAGAGGCTTGGGAATGGGGGATGGAGAGGATTTCTATTTGAGATCTTAAGACTGCGATGGCTGTGGACAAGTTCTGGTCTTTAACACGCACGCCTCCCTGCAGCTCGGCCTGACGTCAATGGAAAGGGGACTGAGCAAGAACCACGACTCTGAGCAGCTTCCAAAGAGTGGTCTTAAGAATATAAAGTCTAGTAAGTTGCTCAACATGGTGTGGCATGAGTGTTTGAAAACAAGTGTGCTATTCTGCTCATGCTGAAGTGGGCAGGATTGGAAGAGGCTGTTTCCACTCAGGGTCCTCTTGTGGGCAGCGATTATGCAACGTAACCATGTCCCAATGCTCTTTGTAAAGTGTGAATCAAATTTTCTGTCAGGGAATAGTATTTTCCACACTTGTGTAGAGAATAATTTGAAAAACCCTGATGGCTTGCCAGTTTTTAAAAATTCTGACTCTGTGTGACAAGGGAATGTGTCATTTTTTGCCCAAAGCCCTATGTCAATCTCCACATGCCAGGGGGTGGAGTTCTGCAGGTGGCTGCTTCTTGATGACACCAATGTCCATCACCTGTGTGCCATTCTGTGCCCTTCAGCAGAGTAAATCATGGCCAGAAAGCCTCCAGCTTCCATGACATTCCTTCCATAATTTAGGCTGTTGGAATAGGAAGAGGTCTAGGTCCCCAACTTCTCTGATAGTGCACCCCTTCAAGTAAAACATTACTGAGCGTGCCCTTCATAAACGTACATTCATTTTTATATAAATTATATATCCAGGCTAGGTACATTATAAAACATACACAAAAGTGCCATTTTAAAAGATGACATGAAAATAGACAAAATTATAGAAGTTGTAAGATTTTCTTTCTGCACTAACATGGATGCCCACACTCCATTTTGGAGACCCCTGCTCTAACTCAATCTCCTCATTTTATAGATGAAGACACTCAGCTCAAAGAGTTAAAATTACTTCCAGTGAGAGTCACCGAGTTCACCTTGAACCCACATATCCTGACTCTAGATGGGTGCTCCTTCCTGAAGGTTCTCAACAGTGGCTTGTGCTACTTCCCTTCAGGGCATTTGGAAGCACATGAGGTCTCTGGGTTTGTCAGAATGCCTGGGCAAGGCACTGGCATTAATGGGCGTGGGCCAGCGATGCTAACCATCCTGCAGCCCATAGAACAGTCTCCCACACAAAGAATCCTCCACTCCAATTGGCAACAGAACCCCTATTAGAAGCAACCCTCTCAAGACAGGTTTCCTTTTCACAACAGAAACTTCATGAGTGATGAGTCTGTGTTATGCTCATTGCATCAGCCATGCTCTTGGATTCTTGTAAGTCACATTAATTCTTTTTCACTTTTCTCCACAACATTAAACACAATATTTGTCAAAGAGAGACTCATAGCTACAGTCTTTGTAGAATTCCTACCATTTTATGTTCCTCTCTGCCAGGTTTCTTAACCTTGATACTATTGACATTTGGGGCTGGATAATTCTTTTTTGGGGGGGGGCTGTCCTGTGCCTTGCAGATGTTTAGCAGCATTCCTGACCTCTACCCACCAGAATCTAGTAGCATACCCCCAGGGATGACAATTAAATTGTCTCCACGCATTGCCAAAATCACCCACAGTTGAAAACCACTGTTCTAGATTAAGGCTGCAAATAAGAAATCTACACAGGCATAAAGGAGACAAGACATCTCATCACCTTATCCTTAATTTTTTCTGTCAATATCAGTCTATGGCTTGACATGAAGATAGGGTACATAGCTCATGGAATGTAGGAATGATGTTTTGTTCAGCTTGGTATCTCCCGTCCAACTACAACGCCTGGCACGTAGCAGGCACACCATAAGTATTTACTGAATGAAAGAAGCCTTCTTCAGAACAAAACATATCTTAGTTAACTCAAGCCTTAATAAATGAGCCTAATTCCAGTAACAGAACACCCAAAGACCTTCCTGAGAAAACACCAAAAAGTACCTATTACGATAGCTTTCCAATATATAAAGGATTTGTGGTGTGGTTAATTATTCCATCTTTGAACAACCCAACCAGAAAGTAACCATCAGATTATCGTGCCTCTTGTTATCAGCGAAGTTCGGCATCCAATTGCCTTTCCTATTTTGTGGTGGCCTTAGTTTATCTTAATGTCCCTCTGTATTATCTGGGAAAGCATTTGAATTGCCAATCTGAAAACAGGGCTGCGCAACATGCTTTGAATTAGAATAGAATTTCAAATTTGGCATGCTTAAATTCATATCCAGCAAGCTATTTATGATTGCTAAGCAGGGATTTTTTTTTTTTTTTTTTTTGAGAGCAAACTTTAGTGAGATGCCCGGGGGATTTATTTTTTTTCCTTGTGTTGGGATTCTACAATGTAGAAAACCTAAGTCTTCAGTTTAAAAATAAGCAAGTCTCCCTGGAAAATGACAAAGCCTCAAAATACAGAAAGAAATATAACACCCTGCTAGTCCAAGGAAGAATTGTCCTTAGGGTCCCCACCATGCTCCTTGTTTTGATGCAGGGTCACTTGCCCAAACTTAGCTTCCTCAGTGCCCAAACTTACCTTCCTCAGCTCTGGTCAAGCCAATCTCACCAACGGTGTCACCAAAAGCCCCGGGCCATCTCACCTTTGAGCCTTCTCCCGTGTTGGCCCCTCACCTGGAATGTCCCCCATTTCCCACTTCCAAGGCAAATCTCATACACTCATACCTTCCCTCATCCAGGAAGCCTTCTCTGACACCTCCAGCTCTCATAAACAATCCTCTCCTCAGAGTTGCTACCACACTTATAATCTGTACCACATCGTTCCCCACTTAAGCAAACTCTGTCTTACAGGGTTTGGCTGTGGCTTCCTATAGATTAAATTGGTCTCCCCAACAAGACTAAACTCCCTGAGCATCTATGCTACCCACCCCTCACCAGCATCTAGCTCAATCCTGGCCACGTAGTAAGTGCTCAATAAAAACTTGTTCACTGGACTATTTCAGATTGTGCTAAATGTATGAATCTGTGCCCTGTTCTTTACATACATTTCTTTTGGAATCTATGTGATTTCTGTAATCTCAAGGTCCACTTGGCCCCCCTCTAACAAAAACACACAAAATGGAATTCTCATTGAGATGGCTATGGGCAGTGGGTTTTCCAGCAGGCTCCTAAAACAGAGTACCCCTGAGGAGGTTTCATTCATACTCAATGCAGAAAGAGACCCACCAACCTTTGCCACCATCTCATCCATCCCACCCATCCCACGCATCCTTTGTTCTATAAGGAAAGAGACATTGTGTTACGAACTGCCAACTCACAGCATTGGATGGTATAATAAAAGGGAATGCAGCCTTGGTTAAAGTTAGTCCTTAAGAACAAGGGTCATGCCACATACGCTGCTGATAGGAATGTAAAATAGTGTAGCAACTTTGGAAAAAAGTTTGGCAGTTTCTTAAAAAATTAAACATCATATCCAATAGGATGACTACTATAAAAAAAAAAAAGAGAACAAAAACAGAAAATAGCAAGTGTTGGTGAGGACGTGGAGAAATTGGAACCCTGGTGGAGCCACTATGGAAAACAGTATGGAGGTTCCTCAAAAAATTAAACATAGAACCACTATATGATCCAGGAATTCCATTTCTGGGTATATGCATAAAACAACTGAAGGCAGGGTGTCAAAGAGAGATTTGTGCACCCATGTTCATAGCAGCATTATTCACCATAGCCAAAAGGTGGAAGCAACCCCCAAGTGTCCATTGGTGGATCAACAGATAAACAAAATGTGGTATATACACACAATGGAATATTATTCAGCCTTAATAAGGAAGGAAATTCTGACACATGCTACAACATGGATGAACCTTGAGGACATTATGCTAAGTGACATAAGTCAGTCACAAAAAGCAAAAAAACTGTATGATTCCACTTATATGGGTACCTAGAGCAGTCAAATTCATAGAGATAGAAAATAGAATGGTGGTTGTCAGGCGTTGGTGGAAAGGAAGAATGGGGAGTTGTTATTTAATGGGTATAGAGTTTTAGTTTTGCAAGATGAAAAGAGTTCTAGATACCAGTTGCACAACAACGTAAATGAATTTAACACTACTGAACTGTACACTTAAAAATGTTTAAGATGGCAAATTTTATGTTATGTGTATTTTATCCCAACTAAAATACATTTTAAAAATTTAAGTTAAACATAAAATTACCCAGAAATCCTATTCTAGATATCTACCCAGGAGAAATGAAAACATATATCCAATGAAAAATTTGTATGCAAACGTCCACAGTAGCACTAGTCATAATAGCCAAAATGTGGAAACAACCCAAATGTTCACCAACTGATAAACGGATAAATAAAATGTGATATATCCATACAATGGAATATTATTCAAATAAAAACGAATTAAATACTGATACTTGCTACAATATGAATGAAGCTTAAAAACATTTAGCTAAGTGAAAAAAGTCAGACACAAAAGACCACATATTGTATGATTCTATTTGCATGAAATGCCCAGAAGAGGCAAATGCACAGAGACACAAAGTAGATGAATGGTTGCCTGGAACTGGGGGTGGGAATGAGGATTAACTGTAAGTGCATATGAGGAATATTATTGAGGTGACAAACATGTTCTAAAACTAGATTATGATCATAGTTGCACAATTCTTACCAAAAGTCATTGGATTATATGCTTCAAGTGAATGAGTTATATGTGAAATTACACCTCAACAAAAAAAAAATTAAGTATAAAAACAAATAACAAGGGTCACTGATCTGTTTTCTGATTGGCTTCCATCTCTTTTTCCCCCCAGTGGTTGAGTTTTAGGAGCTTCCTCTAATGGGCCACAGCTTCATTTCAGAACCATACTTGTGATTGATCACACCTTGGAAATGGAGACAGATCATCAAATCCATTCATTCGTTAAGCAAATATTTACTGAAGCACTGTGCTGGGTACTTGAGGCAAAACAGGAAACAAGGCAGATGCGGTCCCTTGCAGTCCCAGGGCTGAGAGCTGCAGACACATAAGCAGAAAAAATAAGACATGGTGGTATGTTTTACAATAGGAGGACCCACAGGTGTGACAGGGCACACGGGTGGGGTATCTCATCTTGATTTCGATATCCGGGGGTTCTGAAGAAACTAACTTTCAGCTGAGGTCTGAAAAGCAAGTATAAAAACAAAGATGAGGTGGGGGTGGGGGGGAGTAGAATAGTTTTCCATGCAGAGGGAACAGCAGGTGCAAAGGCCTAGGGCAAGAGAGATGAAACATTTGGAGAACTGATACTACTCAGTCTAGATGGGTCATAGTGTGAGAGGTTAAGAGTAGGAAGAAAAATTTTGGAAAAAGCAAACAGGAGTCAGTCCATAAAGAGCCTCAAAGGCATATTAAGGGGTTTGGGCTTTATCCGAGTGGTGTGGGGAGGCAATAAAGTATTTTCAGCAAGTGAATAACATGATCAAATTTGGAGTTTGGTGGAGATGAAATGGGGAGGAGCCCAAACCAGAAGCAGGAAGACCCATTAGGAGGCTATTAGAGATTGATGGTGGCCTGGGTCTGAGAAGAGGCAGAAGCTCCCATGACAAATATATCTGCCTGTATGGGAAGTGGCTTATTTGGTAGGTTCCTTCCATCCATTCACACGTAGACCTCAGATTAAAATATCAGGTCCTCCTGTAGCTAACCAGATTAAGGCACTTATTCTAGCCCCTTCTCCTCTAGATATTTCCTTTGACTCAGATACTCTCCATCCCTTGCCCCCAAGCCTGCCTAATCCTTATGTATTCTTGATGTCTCGCTTGAGAAGTCCTTCCCCCAGAAAGCCATCCCTGGCAACCCAGCCAAACCCTAGGATAGAAGGGCTTTCCTATATTCTCCCTTTGAAATGTGCTTATTCTCTACACAGCATATATCACGTCCCTCTGCAATCCAAGTGCCTATATGCTGATGTTTTATCACTAAATGCGTGCTATCCAATAGAACTTTCCATGATAATGGAGATCATCTATATCTGCACTGTCCACTATGGTAGGCACTAGCTACCTAGAAGCACTTGAATGTGGCTGGTGTGACTAATTAACTGAATTTTTAATTAATTGACATTTAGGTTTACTTAGCCACATGTAGGTAGTGGCTACCACATTGGACAACGCAGCACTAGACATTATATTCTCTAAACACACATACTGTATCTTGTTCACTGCTGAAACCCTGGCACGTAGAAAACCACTGGGTACATAATAGGAACTTCATAAATATTTGTGAATGAATGAACAATAAACACAGGCTTAGAAGGCCAATAATTTTATTCATTCATTCAACAAACACTTATCAAACACCTCAAGGTGCTCAGTTCTGTTCTAGATACCACGGTTACGGATCAAGCCCCCTACTTTTGTGGTGCTTACACTTTAATGAGGAAGGCAGAAAATAAACATGTAAGCAAAACAAAAATAAACAGTTTCAGAGAGAGAGAGGGACTATGAAAAAGAAAGTAAAGCAAGGTAATGGGATGGAGACAGAGTGAAGCAGGGAGTATATGTTGGTTTTAATGACATTTCATCTCACTAACAGCATTTGCCAGAGCCTCTGCTGTCCCAGCATAAGTTGCATTCTAGCACATATCAAACAAAACTCATAATGAAAGTTAATGGAACAAACTTTAACAGAAAGTAGGATAATTGCTCAGAAATAAATTCTGCTCTCTGATCATCTTGTCATAAAAGCTTTCAAGTATGCATTTTTGCGGAAAGAAGGCAGTGGCAAAATTGACCCATATTCCGTTTCAAAGCTATTAACATGTCAAATGGTTAGCCCCAGCAGGCGGAGAATTTCTGCAAACTTGGGGGGAAAACATCTTCTGAATTACTTAGTGTCACAACTTGTGTCAGAACCAACAGCCAATCAAAATCTTGACCTGCAGCACATATCTTCTGCTTTGCAATTAAATTCACCCCACATTTACTGAACATCTCCCTAAGTGCCAGGGCTTCCTAAGCCCCAGGACAGAAACTCACTGGTGCCTGCCCTCCAGGAGCTCCCATACCAGGAAGAACAAGAGATACCACATACATAAAAAAACAAAGACTACGTGGGCAGAGTATTTCAGACCGTTTTCTCTCTTTTGGTTTTCATTTAGCTTCCTAAATTTTCTTTATCCCTGGTCATAAAATCTCCAAGGATGCTGTATTCTTTCCTAAGACCAAGGTTATTTCATAATTCTGCATCTTGCATAAAATGAAATTTTCCTACTGCGGCTTCTAACATCACTGAGATTACAAATCACATAGCTGGAAAACATGTCAGAATATAAAGTGCATTTTGCAGGCTGGGAAAAAAAAAACAGCCTTGTAAGGCCAGTCAACTGCATAAAACTTGTGCTAATCACTTACTCAAAAGGAGAGTCCCCAGTAAGATCATCTGGACTTTTAAAGTATTTGCTCATCTCATCTGGTTGTGAGAGTTAAGTGAAACTGGATGGGACAGCACTCTGTAGTTTAAAAAGCCCTGCATAAAAGGTCTTTATAATAAAAGTGATGATTCTGCCCTTATAACACTAGTTGATTGCTGCACAGGTAAGCCAATATTCAAGAGCAGAGAAGAGAGATTGAAAACTCAGCCACAGGAAGATAGAGGTAAAACTTCACTGAGATCACCTCCACCTCCTCCTAGGAGGAGAGGATTAATATGCAAATAAGTCCATGTGTAAACCCTCCCACCTCACCTCCACAAGTCTCCAACTAGAACTGGTCTAAACTTCTGCGTGCACAGTCATTGGTCATACATTTGCCTGTCAGGGGACAGGTAAGAGACATGAGTGTGTGTGCATGCATGTGTGTGTGTACATGTGTGGACATACAAATACATATGCATATGTTATATATACGCTCACTTTCAGGTGGAAAGGGAGTTCACCTCTTTTGTTAATTATGATGGCAAGCTTTTGTGGAGGATGACATATGGCTTATCATTTATAGTGAAGAAAAAAATCTGTTTAGCCTTATTTACCACTCTATTAAGAAAAGACTGCTGGATTTTCCAATGCTCTGCTTTCATCTGCCAAGTGTCAAAAACCCTAGAGCTTCACTATAATGCCATCGCCTGGGTCTATGCCACAGAATCATCTTTCTATGATTCAATTTCGATGCAGTGAATGTTCCCGTCATCAGCTTCCATTTCCAATACCTACTGAAAGCTCTAGACTCTGAAAACATGTCTGTGTAATTGAACCACTTCAAAGTTTCCTCATGACATTGTGTTACTACAAAGTCATGTTCCAGCTTTCAGTGTTTGTTTTCTTCAATAGTACAATACTCAATTGGTATTTGCCTGCCTGTAAAAGAAAGGCAAACTCAGTCGTTTTTAAAATCCTTTTTAAAAACGGATCTGCAATATAGAGATGGACATATGGAGAATTTAAAAATCAAAAATCTGGTTCTAAGGCAATTCTAAATTCAAATATAACTCTAATTTTGATGCTGGACTCCATGTTGTTTGGTGTGACGGTCCCATTGCGGCTTTCCTAATGTTTGAGAAAATCATGTCCACATAAATTCATTACATATGCCCAGAGAAGACTGTATAAAAAAAAAATTCTTTGACTTTTCCTTCTATTTAAATAGACAGATGCCAGGGCAGCTTTCTTTCCTTAGTTCTAAATTAATTCCATGCAACAAGAAAATGTGGATTGAATTGACAAACTCCTTGGACTTAGAGAACCCCACCAGGGTTCTGAAGGAAGGCTAGAGAGAATCAAGTTCAGCTGCCACATATAATAAGTTCACTGTGATACATATCTGGTTGTTCTTTGTTTTTAGTGCTATCTCAATATTGCTGTGCTTTCCAGTACACCTAAAGTCCAATGTGGCCTAGGACTTAGGTTCCAAAACTCCTCACACTTTCCTGATAAGTTTATTCTTACTACAGCTATGGATCTGTAGATAGTCATCCTCTATCTGAGGAGCAGGATGTAAGGGAGGGGGCTGTCACAACAAAAAGAGATGAAGCAGACAAGGAATGTCACATGCATTATATTAAAAATCAAAACTTCTCCTCTCTTGAATAGCAAATTGGAATCAATCTGATTTGCACAACAGCATAAGAGAATGGAGACCTCAATACAGTAAAGAATGAACATCCAAAGGAGAACAGAGCCACAGCAAGGGGACTGCTGCTGCCAGGAGCTTTGGCGCTGGAAAATGTGTGAGTGAAGCGAACCAAGGAGAAGGTAATGTTTCCAAAGTTGACTCCAGTTTGCTTTTGTCAGCCCCTCCTGCGATCTCTCCCACTCCTGCGGAACAATTAAACAGGGTCTGGAAATGTGAAGCGAGGCACCAGGGTAACTGGTTCATGAGCACAAAAGTGGTCAACCCAAAACCCTAGCAGCCAAAGAGGACTTTCATGCTTCGGAAGAATGTGTGCAGGGACGCACACAGAGCATGGATGTGACTCATTCTCTTGGCTCAGACCCCATATCTGCTTGTAGGCCATTAGCCATAAAAGCATTGTGGCATTAAACAGCAAAAAAAATTGTTCAGCCTTCCCCCCATGATAACTGCCAATATAGGGTCTCTCACCCTAACGATGGGCAGGCAAATTGCTCCTTCCCTAAAAGGGGCAACATTGAGACTTCTAAGAGTGAAAAACTTCAAGTGCACGCACCCAAACACAGTGCACAGCATGGACCATCCATGTGTCTGAAAGTATCACCCTTCTGTAAAGAGACCAAGAAACGTCATTTGGCTCTAAGGCAGGCCACTTGCAGTACTCTCATCACCCACAGTTCCTCCCTTAGAAGACATGCCTCACTTGTATATTTTAAAATGTTTAAGCTCCAAAAAGATAAGGCTAGTATGGTTTAATTTACCTGTCACAGGCCCAGGCCAGAGTCCTATACCTGTGGTCCCTTAAAAAGTAACTCTTCAGCAAAGAATCAAGAGCAAACTCCCCATTTTATGGTCACTTTCAGTTGGCATCCCAAATCACAATTCAAACAAAATTAAAATAAACAAAGGGATTTATATGGAATTAAATTTTGCAGCAGCATGAAATAGTATTTAATAAAACAACCAACAGACTATAATGGCCTCTTTAAAATTAAAGCAAGATGAGGACTTACAAACATATGGGACTTATTTAGCATCTGTTATGAGATTGAAAAGCTCATCAAAATGGACTTTTTCTTCTCCCTCTACTTCCATTATGATTTATTTAGATTCTGCTCTAGAAGAGATGGCATAATATGCCTAAAGCAGAACTCTTGATTCGCGTGCCCAATTCTTTTTCTCTTCAGTCTTATCCATCTACCCCAATTACTCGAGCAGTAAAACCACACATCATCCTTAATTTGTCACTTCCCTTCTCCCACCATATCGTATTGATCAACAAGCCCTGTTGATGATAATTCCCAAATCCATACCCAATCCATCTGCTTTTCCCGGACTCCATTACAATCACCATGGTCTAAACCAGAGCTGTCGGATAGAACTTTCTGTGATGATGGAAATGTTCTATAGGTGTTCTGTCCAATATGCTAGACACCAGCTACATGTTTGTACTCAGCACCTGAAATGCGGCTAGTGCAACTGAGGAAAAAAATGATTTTTTATGTTAATTAAATTTGCAGGAGTATATAAATGTTTTTAAATTGCTTTTCATATCCTGTTTCTCGGATCTGTTGGACGGGCTCTGTCCCCCTCTTTCAACCCTAGCCTCATGCCATCTTGCTACTCTTTTTTTTCCTGTTTCTATTCTCATCCTTCTCACTCCACGAACTTACGCTTGTCTCTCATGTTCTCATGTAGAAAATTTTAGCTAGTTCTTTTTTAAAAAACTGTGGCAAAATATACATATAAAATTTAACGTTTTAATCATTTTTTAAGTGTACAGTTCATAAGTGTTAGGTACGTTCACATTGTTATGCAACCAACCTCCAGAACCCTTTTTTCATCTTTCAAAACTGAATCTCTGTACCCATTAAATGACACCTCCCCATTCTCCCCTCCCCCAGCCCCAGGCAACCACCATTCTACTTTCTGTTTCTATGAATTTTACTACTCTGGGTACCTCATATAAATGGAATCATACACTATTTACCTTTTTGTGACTGGCTTATTTCAGTGAGCATAATGTCCTCAAAGTTCATCCACGTCGTAGCATGTGTCAGATATGTTAATTAATTTTGAATTAAATTTAAACTGCCACATATGGCTAGTAGCTACCATACACTGGACTGCCAAGTCTCAGTAATTATCATCTTTCTCCTAGTTTCCCATACCTTCTCTTTGCCCCCTAAAATCCATGCCCCACATATCAGCCAAACTGATCTTTTAAAAATACAAATCGGGCGGCCCCGTGGCTTAGCGGTTGGGTGCGCGTGCTCCGCTGCTGGCGCCCCGGTTCCGATTCCGGGTGCGCACCGACGCACCGCTTCTCTGGCCATGCTGAGGCCGCGTCCCACATACAGCAACTAGAAGGATGTGCAGCTATGACATACAACTATCTAATGGGGCTTTGGGGGAAAAAATAAATAAATAAAATTATAAAAATACAAATCACAACATGCCCAATGAGCCCGCACCGACCCCCTCCCCCCAAAACACTCCCATGGCTTTATTTTTTTCATAGCACAATAGCTATCTGAAACAATCCTTTACTATTATTTGTTTCTTTAGTATCTGTTTCCTCCTCTAAAATATGAGTCCCATGAGAGCCAAAATTGGTCATCACTATATCCTTATTAACTCAAACAGTGCCTGGCACATAAGTAGGAGTTCAATGAGTAACTATTGAATGAATAAATGAATGAATTTGGAGCAGACATTTATTTTTTTACTTAATTTATCTTCTCTTTTTTGCTTTACAGCAGTCCTCCACTAATGGAGGTGATTAGTGAATCTTCCACTAATACTGCCAAGTGCTTTGAGCTTCTGCACCTAACATGTCAGGGGGTTGTTATGAGATATCCACACCCTCTTACACGGTCCCCCTGGGACCACTGGCACAAATCTGACAGGGAACTGGCCAACATCAGGCACACAGGCTACAGACACTAGAATTAGGTCCTTGAACTATCTTAGAAGCTTAGGAGGGCCACGCTTTACACCAGGGCTTTCAAAACAGTGTGTCCTTACTGAGTAAGAGGTGAACAAGACAAGGGTAACCTGGACACCTACAACCACCAGGCCTACTGACTGAATCCTCTACAAGTCTTATCCATTTAACTTTGTATGTTGTACAAATATCATTGTTTTCTATATGTCTCAAGATAGAAAAAGGGTTGAGAAGTACTGCTAACCCACTAAGCCCACTCGTCAATAAATGTCTTCAAACCCAAAAATCTCAAAATATCATTTAAATATTTAGAAATCAGTGACTTCTCTCATACACATAATGAACAGGGAGAAAGATGAAAAATATACCAGTTACAAATTTGACCTTAGCTAAAGCAGTCACTATTCTAAGCATCTTTCAATGAACAAACGTTAATAATTTTTTAAAAATTCACAAACAGTGCAGGATGAGCTGAGGTAAGGGAGAGGCCATGGCTAGTATAGTCAGCATGTGCCGCAGGCTCATAATGGGCAGGGCAGGAACAGGGTGTTGTCCCACATGACTGCTAGGCTGGAGAGGTTAGGGCCCAAGAGGCAGTTCGTGGCCAGGAAATTGAGAAAATATGTAAATACATTCAGGATAGTAGGGGCAGGGTTCTCACTATTGGAGAAGAGGAGATATAAATACAGAAAGGGATAAAACTAGAATAAGCCCTGTGGTGTTGGATTAGAACTGAAGGTATTGGTACGAACTCAAGTTTTTTTAACATCTACAGATAGATAGATACAGAAAGATATATAGATGTTTGTATGTGTATAATAGTTGTGTACATATACATACTTCCTAGTCTCTCTTGCGGAGAGAGCCTAGGAGCAATGATATCTCAATAGCAATAAGCACATCTACCACCCAGATCTTTGTTTCTAAATACCACACTCCACCAAAAGGAACCAGGGCTTTTTAGAGAAATGTCTGATTCCAGGGCTGGGGCAAGAAAGTACTAGGTGAAGGAAGAACATCTAATTACAGCAGAAAGTAAAAATATTGCTCAAAGAATGATAGGGACATTTCAAAAGGACTCAGGAGGCAGTTTGAAAGGGCTCCCACTGACCAAATCTGGGAGTATTTTGAACATCAAAATAAATATTAATAGCAATGGATTATAACATACTGAAAAAATAAAAATCCATGCCATACTGTATAAATAAATAAATAAATAGTTTTGACTGTGGAATGA